>NC_036865.1:1692043-1909268 GCF_002910315.2 Salvelinus sp. IW2-2015 | reverse complement strand
AATAGGGGACAGGTGTGAAAGAGTAAATGAGGTCGTTAGGAGAATGAGAAACAGCTGGGAGCAGGAACGGAACGATAGAGAGAGAGAGCGAGAGAGGGAGAGAGGGAGGGGGAGAGAGAGGGATAGAAAGAGGGAAAGAACCTAATAAGACCAGCAGAGGGAAGCACAGGGACAAGACATGATGATCAAAGACAAAACATGACAGTGTGTCTTTCAAATCTTGGAATATTCTCAAAACATTACTGTCCATGATATCGGCAATTTTATGGATCCACATTTGGACCATTGGGGGATGCAAAACGCTGCACTCCAGATCGTAGGGCGTTATTGTGAAATATTGGAGTATGGGCATGCCATTTGAATTGCAAGTTACATTGTTTAAAATGTTTGCACCAAATAGAAATAGTGTGAGCAATAATGGGACCAAAGCGTAGTTGACATTGTTTAAGGGATATATCAGTGAAGACCACCTTTTCCAGGGCAATAGGAGACACCATATTTCTCTATACTCAGCCAGGGGGCGGAAGAATCATGTGTAAACCAATTCAGGATGGGACGAAATGCTAATGCCTGGAAATACAATTAATATTTTGGTACGAATAGTCCTCCTATGTATTTGCCTCTTTGCAAGTTTGTTAATTTTATCTGGGCTCACTTACCTTGCCATATACATTTTTAAACCGTACTATGGATTTTTATCCCAATAGCCAGAAGTAGGATACAAGGGAAGCATTGAACTACAGAAATTCAGCCTTGGCAATATATTCATTTTGACAATACATATTGTGCCAGTTCTAGAAACTGGGATATTAGACCATCTATTGATGTCTGACTGAATTGATTTGAGTGTTCTGTTTAAGTTTCTGGCATAGGTTTTATCTAAGAAAGGAAACATGTATATCCCAAATATTTAAGATGAGAAACAATTGGGATTCCATAAGTCCTCCACCGGTGTCTTGAGATGCAGTAGGACAGATTTGGTTCGATTTATTGGCATATAGTATTTTAATCATATTTATGAAATTGGAGCCAAGTCCCATATGTTCCAAAACTGACCAAAGATATGATCATTCTAGTCTATCAAAAGCTTTTTCCTGCATCGAGAGATAGAACTTCCCAAGCTTCCCAAAACTTCCCAGTTCATTTTAACAATATGCTGTTCAGAGAATCAAAAATATGTACAATCATAAAGCGAGAGACGTTCCAGAGGGGATCATATTCATTTTCTTTCAATTAACGATACTTTTAAGGAAAGTGATTCTGCCTTCTTGGTCTTCGCCTTTACCAAGGATGGTGATTGAGTTTCTTATGCATCATTATTATTACACCTTTTAGTTCTGTTTGGGGCTGATTAAAAAGAAGCCCGTTTGTACAAATGGTTCTCTATTCTGTGTGTGTCCTTTTGGAGCAGGTGTGTTTTTAAGCATTGCTATATCAATATGGTTTCTTGCTAAAATACCAAGACAGCTGGAACGTGTGATAGGAATATTAAGGCTTTTCAAATTACAGAAGATAATGGCTAGTGTTGCCATTGTTTTCCTAAAGTGTAATCTTAAAAAAATAACATCTTTACTGTTGATAAGCCAATGGATGTAGAATAAAAGTAGGGCCCACAGGGAAACCCACACATTGGTCGCTCCCCACTCAGAAGACTCTCTCTATAAATGAATTCCCCCTACCCTGCCTCCCCTTCCCAAGCCTCCTTCCTCCCTAGCTCCCTATTGTTTACAAATATACATAGACCGTCACCCCTCGTCTTACCACAGGCCGCTGTTCTATTCTGCCGAAAAAGCTTAAAACCCAGCAGCTGTATGTTATTCATTTTGTCGTTCAGCCACGAATCGGTGAAACATAAGTTATTACAGTTTTTAATATCCCGTTGGTAGGATATACGTGATCATAGTTCGTCTATTTTATTATCGATTGATTGTACGTTGGCTAATAGGACCGATGGTAAAAGTAGATTACCCTCTCCTTACAAGGCACCCGGACCTTAGTCCCCGATACCTCCGTCTCTTTCTCCTGCGAATGACGGGGATGAGGGCCTTGTCGGGCGTCTGAAGTAAATCCTTCCCTTCTGACTTGTTATAGAAAAAGTATTCCTCCAGTACGGGGTGAGTAATCACTGTCCCGATATCTTTTTAGGGATAGGGGGCAGTATTCGGAAGTTTGGATGACTGAGGTGCCCAAAGTAAACTGCCTGTTACTCAGGCCCAGAAGCTAGGATATGCATATAATTGATAGATTTGGATAGAAAACACTCTAAAGTTTCCAAAACTGTTTAAATAATGTCTGTGAGTATAACAGAACTGATATGGCAGGCGAAAACCTGAGGAAAATCCATCCAGGAAGTGGGATATTTTTGATGTGGGTACTTTTCAATGGAATGCCTATACAGTATGTAATAGGTTAGGACCCAGATTGCAGTTCCCATGGCTTCCACTAGATGTCAACAGTCTTTAGACATTATTTCAGGCTTGTATTCTGAAAAATGAGGAAGAATGAGACCATTTTGTAAGTGGACTGTAGAATGAATGGAGAGCTGGTTTGGCTTGAAAATGTTTGTATGCTTTTGTAAGCGGAGCGCTGTCCTCAGATAATCGCATGGTATGCTTTCGCCATAAAGCCTTTTTGAAATCTGACACAGCGGCTTAATTAACAAGAAGTTAATCTTTAAGCTGATGTATAACACTTGTATCTTTTATGAATGCTTATTATGACTATTTCTGTATTTTGTATTTGGCGCTCTGCAATTTCACCGGATGTTGTCGAGGTGGGTCGCTAGCGGAATGCCTATCCCAGACAGGACATCTAGAAGCTCTTTTCAGTCATAAGACACGGTGGCAGAAACATTATGTACAAAATAAGTTACAAATAACGCAAAAAAAACATACACAATAGCACAATTGGTTACGGGATCGTAAAAACGGCAGCCATCTCCTTCGGCGCCATGTTGGCAGAACTGGAACACGCCGTCGTACAGATCGATACAGAGCATCCCAAAAATGCTCAATGGGTGACATGTCTTGTGAGTATGCAGGCCATGGAAGAACTGGGACATTTTCAGCTTCCAGGAATTGTGTACGGATCCTTACGACGTGGGGCGGGCATTATCATATTGAAACATCATGATGAACGGCACAACAATGGGCCTCAGGATCTCGCCATGGTATCGCTGTACATTCAAATTGCCATCGATTAAATTATGGTTTTGTTCATTGTCCGTAGCTTATGCCTGCCCATACCATAACCCCACCGCCACCATGGGGCACTCTGTTCACATCATTGACATCAGCTAACTGCTCGCCCACACAACGCCATACACGTACAGTTGAAACTGGGATTAATCCGTGAAGAACACACTTCTCCAGCGTGCCGGTGGCCATCAAAGGTGATCGTTTGCCAACTGAAGTCGGTTATGACGCCGAACTGCAGTCAAGTCAAGATCCTGGTGAAGATGACGAGCACGCAGATGAGCTTCCCTGAGACGGTTTCTGACAGTTTGTGCAGAAATTATTTGGTTGTACAAATCCACAGTTTCATCACTTGTCCGGTTGGCTGGTCTCTGGTGAAGAAGCCGGATGTGGAAGTCATAGGCTGGGTCGTTCAATGATGATCAAAACGTAGACCAATACTCTCTAGAAGATCTGCTAAGAGAAGTACAAAAGCGGCAAAAATTTGACAGCAGAAAAAGATAAGTCGCCATGACTAGGCGTGGATTTGCCGGAGAACAGCTCCGCCGAAATTAACACCATTAGCGAGGACGTAATTACCCCCGCTCTCACTCGAAACCCTGTCCAGGGCCTGCCCGATCAAAAAACAAGCCCCTATTTGACTATAGACCCAGTTACAAATGTTGCGACGCACAAGGTAAACCACATCGCAATAGCCCATTCCACTCAAACTCCGATAAGTCGATCTCTTTTCACCATGAACACAAATCACACATCACAATGCCGCAAACAATCACTCCACTTTGTGGGGAATATGACTACAAAACACAACTCTGAAAGTCGCTACCTGGAAAGAGTTCTGGAAGACTGCTTAACCTGTGACGCGCTAACTGATTTGGGCTCGACAATATTGCTAATCTCTAAAACATAATGTTTATGATCTCAAAAGTGCTGTGAAACCAGCTAAAAGTTGGTTAAAAACGGAACGACGCAACACTAAACTTCGAGGTTTCACTCAGACTACCTCACCTCTCACAATGCGATTCATGCTGAAACTACACTTCCAAGACGTATCGCTTCTTCACCCTGTGTATGTTACCAGCCTCGAAACTGAACACCTGCTACTCAGAGCAGACTTGGATCGTTTGGTCCCACTGATGGATTGGGAAAAACAACCAATTGTGGTCACAAGTAACCATGCCGTCTCTACTGACCACACTGTCTTTTCCTAAATCAAATCAAATCTTATTCGTCACATGCAACAAGTGCAGACCTTACAGTGAAATGCTTACTTACCGACAGTGCAGTTTCAAAAAATACGGATAAGAAATAGAGATGAAAGTAACAAGTAATTAAAGAGCAGCAGTAAAAAATAACAATAAAGCTGGCAGCAACACAGTTGTCCACAAGGAGTATCTGTCGACAGGACCCCTTGGGAAAAAGACGTTTCGATACCTCCTGGTGCAAAATCTGACTCAAGCAGATATTACGATATCTCGTCACATTCAATCAGCAAACTGGATAGAATATTATTTCCATGATTTCGAGCCAGCAGTCCCTGTGAGTGAGCAAAAGACTCATCCTTGGAGTCATGTCATACTGTACCTAAGATGAACTTCTCTTGTCCTTCAGATACTTCTGCAAGCACCGTGGCCGTATGAGGAAACAAAGCATCACCATTCAGAGTGGACTCTGCTTCCAATGATACATTTTCCGCTTTGAGTGTGACTAAAACCCCTTTACAATGAAACTAACTTTCCACCTCCACCCCAATAATCATTCCTTGCCATGTGTAGTCTCAACTACAATGCAACTAGTAAAATGCTCTAATCATGTTTTCCAGTAGGATAACATTACGAAAGCAATTGGTAGGGTAGCTGATCCCCATGGGTACCAGTACCAATGCCAGCAACAGTCAGTCCAGCCACAGTCAGTAAGAAGGTTAGAGACCTAACAATTCGAATTGCCCTTGATAACAGCAACAGATGAGGTAGTAGTAACTCAGATTGCAACACGTGGAAAGGAATCTCCAAAACACTCTTCTGAAGGTCAACACACATGCTGCTAATAACTAGAACCAACCCTCCATTCAGGAGGAAAATTTCATGAACCATGATCACACCGCGTAACGACTGGTTCAGTGCTTATGGAGTACTTTTGTCGTGAGGTTAGCTCCTCCGTGGATAACATGGCTATGAATAAGACTCCTTCATACCTATCGCCACTACAATGGTGAAGACACATTGACTTGAAGTAAAACCACCACAGGTCCCCTTGGCATATGACTTGAGGTCGGCACTGACTCTTCCTGACACACGGTCATTGACATGGAAATGATCTGATGACGTCAGACTCGTTCTGCCCAGGTTGCAGCCTCACAGGATACTTGGTTTTCTTGCCCTTGGCATGTGCGCTTGTGCAAGCATAAGCGCACATGCACAACGGAACATTTAATAAGGATTTATACTAGGATCACTTAACTAAGGGTCCGAGCAAAATACCAGCCTTGGTAAAGTTGTAAATATACCCTGAAGCCCCTTTGACTCTACAGCTACATTTATCACCAGTTTCTCCCCAGAGGTCCGTAGGTCATCCCTGTAGACTGTCCGAAGCTAGTGCCTTACAGCTGTAGCCTTATCATGTAGTTATCAACTTAGGATAGTGCCCTTAGCAACACACCACTAAGTAGGATCACCCTAGATATGACATCAGACAAAATGCCATGATAGAGTCATTTAGCCAAAACCATGGACATAAATAGAATAGGGAAAACTGCAAAATATTTTTTAAATACATTTTAGAATAAGGCTGTAGCATAATACAATGTGGAAAAAGTCAAGTGGTCTGAATACTTTCCGAATGCACTGTATCTGTAAGGTCCTTCAGTCAAGTAACACATTTCAAACACAGATTCAACCACAAATACCAGGGGTGTTATCCAAAGCCTCGCAAAGAAGGGCACCTATTAGTAGAAGGGGGAAAAAAACAAAAAAAAGAGGACATTGAATATGAATTGATAGTTCACCTCTCTGTGTTCTTTTATTTTGTAAAAGGGTATGTTGTAACCATGTGTTCAAGCTAATCAAAGCAACGTTTATTTATGATACAGCGTAGTGTAAGCTACACAACGCAATGAAATGCCTACTCGCAACTAAAGCTCTCTTCGCAAGCAGTGCAATGATACATAATGTATATGTATTTGTATTTACAATAGGCCACTTAGTCGTAGGCCTGTTAGACTACAATGCAAATTGTTGTTTTTTCCTAAACTGGCTGAATGGTTGAGCTATCATTAAGCTATCCTTCAGCACCACAAGTTGGTTCAACTTCTTTCACATTATTGCACGATCCTGGCACTGTCCTTTTATAGCCACGAAGAGTGCTCCAATTGTTTAAAATAACACTCACCAAGATCTGTTGCCTACGCCTAATAGTCCTACTTCTTCTTCTTCCTCTTATTGTTATCATTACAAATAGAAGACGATCACTTCTCACAGTGGTGCTCGTTTAGTAAAGTTAGATCAAAGCTGAATCAATGTCTCGCAAGATGACATAACGATTCATTTGTATTTTACCGAACAGAATATAATAGCATAGCATAGTAGGCCTATAACGTTACTGTCACATCAAAAACACCTAATTTCTAATGAGATTTTAGGATGGTTAGTTGAAGCTGAATAGTAATAAAAATATATATATATTGGTGTTTGAGCGTATTACCAATATAACATTTTCTTGAGACAATATGTGTGGGCATAGGCAGACTGTCACGACTTCCGCCGAAGTCGGCCCTTCTCCTTGTTCGGGTGGTGTTCGGCGGTCGACGTCACCGGCTTTCTAGTCACCACCGATCCATTTTTCTGTTTCGTTTTGTTTTGTCTGTATTATACACACCTGGTTTCAATTCCCCTATTATGTTCCCTATTTAACCCTCTGGCTTTCATTTCTGTTTTGTCCGTGATTGTTTGTTACTTTAGTGGTTGTTGTTATTTCTTATATGTTTTGGTAATTTTTCCCTTTGTGGAATTTTGCTGTGATTTTTGAGTAAACGTTTTGTGTTTCGCTCAACACCTGTGTCCTGCATTTGACTCTGCTACTTCGCTGCACACAACCCTGACACAGACATTGCAATTGGAGGATGTATTTTATGCATATTCTATAAGAGGGCTCTCCAACCTTGTTCCTGGAGAGCTACCATCCTGTAGGTTTTCATTCCAACCCTAATCTAGCGCATCTGTTTCTAATAATGAGTTGGTTTATAAAATGAATTAGATTAGTTACAACTGGGGTTGGAGTGGAAACCTACAGGAATTATATAATGATAGTCTATTCAATAGGCTACATCTGTCGGTACAAACTTTGATTGAGGAGATTATGACGTCATTTGCATCGTAATAAAGTATGTTAGTAAAATGTGTGTGTTGAAGGTGAATACCCGTTAGGATGTGGAGGACCTGTGTAGACTAGATAAGATGATAGACCTGATCATCCCTCGAGGGTTGTCCCAGCTGGTCAGAGACATTCAGAGAGCTGCCAAGGGCATCCCTGTGCTGGGACACAGTGAGGGCATCTGCCATGTCTGCATCGACTCTGAGGCCTGCATCAAAAAGGCTATCGACATTATTACTCCATTGTTTACAAACAACAACAACATAAACAAACAATGTATAGCTTCACCATATGTGTACAACTATCTTGTGGATGTCATGAACTGTCAGTCCTTGCATTTAGAGTTTCCATTTATCTGAAAAACGAATCCCAGATTGTAGCTTTTGTTGACATTCGATCATGTACTCATTCATACACCCAGTCCTCAAAGTGAAGGGTAGTCTGATAAATGTTCTCTCTCTGCAGTCAATTGTTGTAAGGACAGACACTTGGAGACGAGAAGCAAGTACACAGAGTGAATATTTAATTAATAAACAGACATGAAACAGGACAGGACAGTGTCTGGACATGAAAAACATAACGACATTAATGCTGACACAGGGTAAACTGAGGAACAGACAGATATAGAGGGGGCAATCAACCAAGTGAAGGAGTCCAGGGGAGTCCAATATTGCTCTGATGTGCGTAATAATGGTGACAGGTGTGCGTAATGATGGGCAGCCTGGCGTCCTCGAGTGCCAGGGAGGGGGAGCGGGAGCAGGCGTGACAATTGTGGGAAACAGCTTACTGTATGTCTTATTTATTTCAATTGGTAAAGCATCTCACTGGCCAATTCAATGGGATATTTCACTTCAAAATGTAAGTTTGTCAGATGTTTTCAGACCTTATGTTGTAGACAAAAAAAGAGAAAGTATTCTAATGTTGAGATATGTGCACATCCCTCTTTGATTTTAAATGTAATGTACCTTTACAGTAACTATACAGTAGAGCTACAGGTAACTCACAAAATAAAGTAAACACCAACATAAATTATCTTAATAGGGCATTGGGCCACCACGAGCCGGAACGGCGTCAATGCGCATTTGGCATAGATTCTACAAGTGTCTGGAACTCTATTTGAGGGATGACACCATTCTTCCACAAGAAATTCCATCATTTGATGTTTTGTTGAAAGCCTTCTAAATGCTCTTTGTACAACTACACCAGGATTCCAAGACACTGCTTTCTTACTTCTGCCCAGTCATATTATCATCCAGTGATACTAATTATTAAAGGACAGTCTCCTTATTCCCTGACACCAACCATATGTTGAGATTGGCTCATTTAGTCAACCCCTGTACAGAATTCTACAGGCGTTTAGAGAGATCTAGCCTGGCTGGAGAGAGATCTAGAGACTCTGCTTTATTGGTTGGTTTGCTTCAGCTCTATGACGCGACGCACTGAGCCACTGGTGGAGCTCATGCTGCCCCAGTCGCTGTGCTTGTTGTACTCGCCAGGGCGTAGGAAGTACTGACGACCCCTGTAGTTGGGGTGCTCGTGGAGGATCCAGTAGCCCTCCATGACATTGCAGGATGAGATGTCTCTCAGGTGGAAGCGGTCCTGCAGGTTGGGACAGTCGTCGCTCAGCTCCATCATCTTGCCTCCGAAGTCTGATCTCTCAAAGATCTTCATCCTGTAGTTTCCGTTATACTGCGCGAGGAGAAAATGGATTCACTTTACCGAACTGAAATAATGGTTTTCTATATCAGACTTTTAGGTCTGAACACTCAGTATGAAGGCTCCCTAGGTACACACAATATTGTCATAACAATTATGTAAGGTGTTCTAATCAGTCATGACAGCTGATGTACATTTATAGGAATCTTGAATCTGAATCTGACAACAATCTGACAGTCACATTTAAGCCTGTATTGATTCAAACAAAATCGTTGTTTTGGCCAATTTCAATTGGCAAGGCATACCTCGTACAAACATTCCTAAATAATAGTTTGTATTTGTATTTATTATGGATCCCCATCCCCATGCCAAGGCAGCAGCTACTCTTCCTGGGGTCCAGCAAAATTAAGTCAATTTGGAAAACATTACAATACATTCATAAAAGATTTCCCAATATATTAATTGTGTGCCCTCAGGCCTTTACTCTACTGCCACATATGTATACCACAGAATCAATGTGTACATGTGTGTATAGTACATATGTTATCGTATGTTTGTATGCATGTGTCTATGTTTGTGTTGCTTCACAGTCCCCGCTGTTCCATAACGTGTATTTTTATCTGTTTTTTACTGCTGGCATGAGTTACTTGATGTGGAATAGAGTTTCATGTAGTCATGGCTCTATGTAGTACTGTGCGCCTCCCATAGTCTGTTCTGGACTTGGGGACTGTGAAGAGACCTCTGGTGGCATGTCTTGTGGGGTACGCATGGGTGTTCGAGTTCAAAACAGACAGCTCGGTGCATTCAACATGTCAATACCTCTCACAAATACAAGTTTTTTGTCAAGTCAATTGCCTATGTCTAACTTGTGTCAGCTGTCATAACTGTTTATGAAGGAATAACAGATTCAAGAGCATTTGCTTGTGCTATGTCGTGTCATGTCAGTCAAGATGAAGTTGTTCTCACAGCAGGGATGATGCGACAGGAGCGGATGCAGTCGTTGAAGCCGGACCAGCGGTGGTGGTCGGGGTACTTCCCCCTTGTCAGCATATACTGGTACCCAGAATAGTTCGACTTCTCATAGGCCACCCAGCACCCACTGTCCACCCGGATGGAGTTACACCGGGAGAAGTGGGAGTGCATGTCAGCGCAGTCCCCACTGCACTCATAGTGGCGTCCCTCAAAGTTCCTGCCCTCGTAGAAGATGATCTGAACAGAGAGCCTCTAAAGTTAATGGGAATACAGGCAGAAGCATATCTCTAGATTTGAATGAAAGCCTCTAAAGTAATGGGAATACAAGCACAAAAACATCTCTACATCAAACTAGCTTAGAACCTTCTTTCTGGATGAAAAACACCTCTTTATTTGGATTTACACATAAAATTGACATTGCAAGTATTTTTGAGAATTGCACAAAGGATAGGAGAACCCCTCAAGTACTATTTTCCTAGCCTGGTACCAGATCTGTATGTGCTGACTCACTAACACCTATTGTCATTGTCAATGCCATGCCAAACAACTGCTACAGGAGTTGGGTACTCAGCACAATCATATCTGGAACCAGGCAACAATTTTCCTGGGATCGTACAACAATTATGATTTCACACAAAACCCTTATGACTAAACCTGAACTTGAATTGCGATAGACTTGAAAGGCAGTCTTGTAATGTTTTTTTTTTGTACAATGATATGTTCTGCTTACCTTACCCATCATGACTGTGTAGGTCAACAGGACAGGTCTGTCCTCGTCCCAGAGCCTTTTATGTGTCCGAAAAAAAGGTCAGAGCATTGTTAGTAAAATCAGGTGAGTTATCATGTCAGCACAAACTGTTCTATATATCTGCCCCCATGACACTAAGCACATGTCAACCTCATGCTCCCTTTAGATTGAATTCTATTGTCATACAAATCCAGTCAGACTCTTTTCTAGGCCCAGACAATAGAGTTGCACACTGGTTTGGTCCTGAGAAAAACATGACTCGGGAACAGGTTTGTAAAAGGTTAGTTGCAAAACTGGACTTCAATCACTCTCACAAACATCTGCCCCCTACCTGCCCTACTCTAACAGCCATATTTAAATCATTCTGAATGATGACTTTGGTGTATAATAATCTTTGTTCAACTATATATTCTCATATATACTGTCGTGTATTTACATATTTCTATGTTACTGTACATATCCAACAAACCACTGTACATTCTTCCTCTGTGTGGCAAATGGACGAATTGAACTTGAACTTCATTACTCTCTTGACTTAGAACATCTAACAAAAGTAGAGAGTACGATCATTTCTCCATATTGTAATATGTTTATTTTTTGTCTTAGCATGCGTCAAATATAGTACAGATGTGGTGCATTCCCACTTTAGGAGACAGGGGGAGCCATAGGCCTTTTCCATCTTTGTATTCATATTTTGGTCTTCTTCTATGGTGTTCACTCACTGCTCCCTCATAACCTAACGTAGCAGGCGTAAAGGAAACGCCTGAAACTAAATGGTAGAAATAGGCGGGGTTTCTGAGGTCTTATTGCCAGGACCTGCTGCGTTTGTGCCCTGGGCAGAGACGGCCTAGAACTCGCTCCGCTACTCCTCCCCTCCCGTGTGTATTGGGGTATCAGCCGGCGGGGTTTAGCCATAATTATGACTTTGTGGCTGTCGTAACTAGTGACGACTCTTGTTAAAGTCCAAAAGTGGAAGTCCGGGGCCCGCAACGAGGGCGCCCAGTCCAGGGCCCGCAACGAGGGTCCCCAGTCCGGGGTCGGCGACGAGGGTCCCCGCACCAGAGGTGCCACCAAAGCGGGGTGAGCCAGTGGTGGAGCGGGGTTTACGTCCCGCACCTGAGCCGCCACCGCGGATAGATGCCCACCCAGACCCTCCCCTATAGGTTAAGGTTTTGCGGCCGGAGTCCGCCCTGACCTTAGAGATCCTTTTTATGTCTCTATTTGGTTTGGTCAGTGTGTGATTTGGGGTGGGTATTCTATGTTCTATTATTTGTATTTCTATGTTTTGGCCGGGTAGGGCTCTCAATCAGGGACAGCTGTCTATTGTTGTCTCTGATTGAGAACCATACTTAGGTAGCCCTTTTTCCAACCTGTCTTTGTGGGAAGTTGACTGTGTTTATGGCACATAGCCTTTAGCTTCACGGTTTGTTTTGTAGTGTTTATTGTTTTGTCGGCGTATTCACTTAAATAAAGGAATATGTACGCTCACCACGCTGCACCTTGGTCTACTTCATTCAACCGCCGTGACACATACATTTGAATGACTATCTGTCTGTGTGTATCCCCACCGAGAAGAACAGTGATGGTAACATGTCTTTGAACATGGTGAAGGAAGGAGACATGGACATCCAGGACCACGGGGCTGACGACAACGCTCAGGTCTAAGGAGGCCTCAAAGGAGGCCTCATCTCCCTGCACAACGCAGCCTCATACGGGAGGAAGATGAAAAATATTACATTAGGCCTTTGAAGACATTTCACATGCTGTATGGATTGCCATAAGATTTTTACATAGACATAGACAATGCTTACAAAACACATTGTGTGGCCTATGTAACAGCTTGGATGTCATTAGGCTTTAGAAGGCATTGTATGCATTGTTTAATTTACAAAGCCTTACAGAAAACCTTACATCACATAAAATAACATCACCCACAGTGTGATGAAAGAGGCCTGGTGGAAAGTCTACATATGTATTAGCGTGGATGTCATCAGTCTTCTCATTAGGATTTTAAATCATGTTCTCTGTCTTTCTCGCACCTCTCCTCTCTGTCACTCCTCTCCTGTCTCTTCTGTCCTCTGTCACTTCTCTCTGTCTCTCCTCTACAGCCCTCCTGATAAAATGTAATGCCATGTGAACGCCACAGACAAGTGAGCCTTCAACCATCTCCACAAGGCAGCTCAGAAGATAAACATAGTGAATGTATACATGTGTTATGCTGTATCTCTCTAATTGCACAAGTGTTTGACTTACAATGACATAGTCTCTTCACAATAATTCCCATCCAATATATTTTTGACACACATGGCTAGGGAAACCCCTTATCACCCAGTAACTCTCCCTCGATATTCTGCTCCTTCCTCAGGCTGATGATATCTGTGCCCCGTTGATGGACACCCCAGGCACAGAGAAGAAGGATCACCAGCTCAGTTCATCAAACTGTCCAATCTCTGGAGGGGAGAACAGACATTGCTCAATCTGCGCTTCATTCGGCCCATGTCCCAGCCAGCCGAACGGACGTTTTAATCCATACATCCTTTAGCTATTGCATTTGAACATTTTCTGTGTATTTCATACAAGCTTTGCAGGTTGTTATGATATTATTGCTTTGTATTTCTCAGCAACGCCAGCACCTTGTGGTTAAAGCTTGGGCTTTAGGGGGTTGAGCTTGACCAGGTGTGGCTGGGGCTTGACGAGACACTCATAAAGGGCCTGGAGACTCCTGATGGTTAACAGAGCTCCGATGTACGGTGCCCTCATCTGGCTGGATGTGAGTGGTGCACCGCCCTTCTCTCTCAGGTAAGACACATAGCCATACGCTTTTGGACAGGGAGCCCATCATGGAGCTCTCGTTGGCGGGCGTCAACAACGATTTGTAGCTCTACATGTGCACATTTTGGAGACATAGCAGTGTAGCATAATCTATTGTGTGGTGAGAGGTCTTCCTGTAATGCAATGCACACCAAAAAGACCAAAAAGACCAAAAAGAGGTATCAAAACAAAATATATATTTGTTTTTAATGATAAAATATTGAATTTGGCATTTCCTACTATATGAATGTGTTATATGAATAACACATTCATAATGGCAAAAGACTCTTTTAAGTGTCTGAGAGATTCAAGAAAGCTCAACAAATATCTATAAATATTTTACACATATTTAACCCGTTTGTTGGGATAGGCACAAAACTACCTTCATACTTCCATTCATTTTTTTTAACAGGTACCGGTAACCTTCAGATGAGTCCTGTGACACGTCTGGTTGTCGACCATCGTGTTTGTGAGAATCTCCCATTTCCGCAGTGGGGTCACATTTGTTTGTAGCCCAAACGGTTTGAACGCTACAAACAGACGGCACTGACTTCAGACGAGTCCCCTGACACTTGTGGGGGGTCGTGGAGCAAAATGGAGAACACCATCATGTTCTTGAGAATCTCCCCTTTCCACCGAGATTTTAGATCAAACTGTTTGGACGCTACAGGCATTTTCATGAGAAGCCCAATTTTCGGGATGTCTCATGGTCTGACAAACACCGCTCTAGCTCTGCCACCTTTCACCGCAGATGCGGAAGTGCGACACTGGCGGATGCGGTGGATTGAGACGCATGCAATGCAAAAAAACAGATATGCATCTCTCGCTTCAACTGACAGATTTTGATGGGCAATTTTTTGTTATGTAACTTAGATTGACTCACCAGTATGTCAATCGACTCTAGTTTTTCTTTTATGTAACAGGCACAAACTATTATGTAAGACCAACAGCTCCTAAATATTCAGCCTAGGGTCATGACCATAACTATATAAGCTATTTGCATTGTACACTTCCCTCACTTATGTAAAGAGAAATGTACACTTACCACATGTATTGTAAAGATTAAAGAGTAGTGTAAAGAATATGGTAGAGATTCCTTCTTGGAAAGGTCTACTCACTTTCATCTTTTCATTCTTCCCCAAGGTCCTATGTTGGGAATGATTGATTCCAGAGATTGACAGTGTGGAAGAGGGACAGCAGTTTGGAAGAAAGAGTAAGTATTAACGCAAATAAATGTCATAACCTTGATAACTTTATTTTTTATATATTATGAGAAAAACAGCAAGACAGTGTTGCGACAAACAGCTGTCTCAATTTTGTTTGTAAATCTATCTATCTCATGTCGTATTCTTATTCTCCTGCATCACCCCAAGGTGCCGGTGGATGGGCTGGCAGGCCATCCAAAATAGACAAAGCAAGGACATTTGCAAACAATGTGTTATCACATTTGCTCAGGGTTTGGGAAGGCACTGGGTAAACCATCCTCACATAAAACATAATAGCCCCGCCTATTTCTTTGTGACAGAGTTCATTTCACCCCTTTAGGCAATTGCATTTTTTTTTACATGCCATCCACCATAGCCTTAAAGAGTTCATACAGTATATATAGAGAAGCACATAATGGACTAGGGCTATATGTTTTATGTGAGGATGCTGGATGTTTAGAGATGTTTTTATTTTTTGTATTGAATAATTTCTTACATAGTTGACTTTTAGTTAAGATTCATTTTTACATAAATATTATTTGAATAATTCTTACTCTGATTAGGCTAAGCAATAAGTTGATTGTTTTGAATGGCAGGACATAAATAAATTACCTTATGCTGTAGTCGTATTGAAAATAGTGTTTAAAGAGATCCTGCTAGATCTCTAGATCCTAGATCCTGTTAGAGAGAATGGTCCCCCTGTAGTCACAGAAAACCGAATATCAGATATCACTCCTAATATTGGTTTGACATCACTCACAATATCAGTGGCTATATATAATGTTATTGTGAACGTGAGTTGATAAACTAATAGTACAAAAAGCTTTCATAAAATAATGCATATATATATACAGTTGAAGTCGGAAGTTTACATACACCTTAGCCAAAGACATTTAAACTCAGTTTTTCACAATTCCTGACATTTAATCCTTGTAAAAATTCCCTGTTTTAGATCAGTGAGGATCACCACTTTATTTTTAAAATGTGAAATGTCAGAATAATAGTAGAGAGAATGATTTATTTCAGTTTTTATTTATTTCATCACATTCCCAGTCGGTCAGAAGTTTATATACACTCAGTTAGTATTTGGTAGCATTGCCTTTCAATTGTTTAACTTGGGTCAAACGTTTCAGTTAACCTTCCACAAGCTTCCCACAATAAGTTGGGTGAATTTTGGTCCATTCCTCCTGACAGAGCTGGTGTAACTGAGTCAGGTTTGTAGGCCTCCTTGTTCGCACACGCTTTTTCAGTTCTGGCCACACATGTTCCATAAGATTGAGGTCAGGGCTTTGTGATGGCCACTCCAACACCTTGACTTTGTTGTCCTTAAGCCATTTTGCCACTACTTTGGAAGTATGCTTGGGGTCATTGTCCATTTGGAAGACCCATTTGCAACCAAGCTTTAACTTCCTAACTGATGTCTTGAGATGTTGCTTCAATATATCCACATAATTTTCCTGCCTCATGATGCCATCTATTTTGTGAAGTGCACCAGTCCCTCCTGCAGCAAAGCACCCCCACAACATGATGCTGCCACCCCCGTGCTTCACGGTTTGGATGGTGTTCTTCGGCTTGTAAATCCCCCTTTTTCCTCCAAACATAACAATGGTCATTATGGCCAAACAGTTCTATTTTTGTTTCATCAGACCAGAGGACATTTCTCCAAAAAGTACGATCTTTGTACCCATGTGCAGTTCCAAACCGTAGTCTGGCTTTTTTATGGCAGTTTTGGGGCAGTGGCTTCTTCCTTGCTGAGCGGCCTTTCAGGTTATGTTGATATAGGACTCGATTAGATATAGATACTTTTGTACCTGTTTCCTCCAGCATCTTCACAAGGTCCTTTGCTTTTGTTCTGGGATTGATTTGCACTTTTTGCACCAAAGTACGTTCAGCTCTAGGAGACAGAATGCGTCTCCTTCCTGAGCGGTATGACGGCTGCGTGGTTCCATGGTGTTTATACTTGTGTATTATTGTTTGTACAGATGAACGTGGTACCTTCAGACATTTGGAAATTGCTCCCAAGGATGAACCAGACTTGTTGATGTCTACAATTTTTTTCTGAGGTCTTGGCTGATTTCTTTTCATTTTCCCATGATGTCAAGCAAAGAGGCACTGAGCTTGAAGGTAGGCCTTGAAATACATCCACAGGTACACCTCCAATTGACTTATATTATGTCAATTAGCCTATCAGAAGCTTCTAAAGCCATGACATCCTTTTCTGGAATTTTCCAAGCTGTTTAAAGGCACAGTCAACTTAGTGTATGTAAACTTCTGACCCACTGGAGTTGTGATACAGTGAAATAATCTGTCTGTAAACAATTGTTGGAAAAAGTACTTGTGTCATGCACAAAGTAGATGTCCTAACCGACTTGCCAGAAGTATAATTTGTTAACGAGAAATTTGTGGAGTGGTTGAAAAACAAATTTTAATGACTCCAACCTAAGTGTATGTAAACCTATGTAAACTTCCGACTTCAACTCTGCATACATATGTGTGTATTTATATATATATATATACAGTACTGTCAGAAAGTTTGGACACACCTACTCATTCAAGGGTTTTTCTTTATTTTTACTATTTTCTACATCAAAACTGTGAAATAACACATATGGAATCATGTAATAATCCAAAAAGTGTTAAACAAATCTAAATATATTTGAGGTCTTTCCAAGTAGCTACCCTTTGCCTTGATGACAGTTTTGCACACTCTTGGCATTCTCTCTCCAAAGACTCTCACATTGGATTGTGGACACTTACAACTGCAAATTGGCTGGCCAGCCGGCCTCTGCCGTCTGCTGTCGTGGCGCATTCTACTAGAGTGGTACCTACATTGTGGGCACTGCTCCGAGGAGTTCCCCTCAATGACATTTGCACCTCAGCTAGCACCTTTTTCTAGGTACTATTAAGTCATTGTTGCCCCCGCCAATGCGGTCGGAATGGCTGCATTGGGTGTTGCCTCCACTTCCCTGAGTGGGGACAGGGGAACATAGCAACTATGACTGCCCTGAGCTCAGTCCTATGGGACATTGCTCTCTGTCTGGCCCTTACCTAGTTCACCGATTAATCTGGTATTGTGATACCATATTGGAGTGATCCAATATAGTGCTACATAACAAAGGTTACGTATGTAACCACGGTTATTTGAGCTATTGGATCACTCCAATCCTCTTTGTTGGTGATCTACGGGTCCTCGAAAAGGACACGAGATGGAAGTCGTTTGGTGGCAGCTATTTAAGCGGTACACCAGACTAATCTGAAATTCTTACTCGGAATGTAACCTTCCACGCGGAAGGATACCATATTGGAGTGATCCAATAGCTCACATAACCGTGGTTACATAGGTAACCTTCTTTCGCATACGCCGATTCATGGACCGTCTTTTTCCGGGTTGCATCCGGTTTATATGGACCAACATCATGTGCACTAGCAGTGACGACAGCATCACGTCATCCAAAAACTTGGCAGACATTGGATCTTCGGGGCTGTGAGTGTTGTAAATATTATTGGGCCCCATTGACAATTATTAGAATAATTCAATGGATGTTTTGTGCACAGAGGTGATGACTAAAGGGTCTTATTAGGAATGTTCTATTCTGACTTCTCTATGTGGCCGTATATGGAAGTTGTCTTTCTGGGCCAGGCATCAGTTAAACTGCAGTACCGAAGCAAAGCTGTTGGGGCAGTCAAAACCGTTCTTCTAGACCAAGTCCCCGCTCCTGCACGCGTTGGCCTCGTCTGGGCTCAAGTGCTAATGTGCTTGTACTAATGGGCTCCTGAAATGCAACTGTGTAGGCCTCCCGGGTGGCGCAGTGGTCTAGGGCACTGCATCGCAGCGCTAGCTGTGCCACCAGAGACTCTGGGTTCGCGCTCTGTCGCAACCGGCCGCGACCGGGAGGTCTGTGGGGCGACGCACAATTGGCCTAGTGTCGTCCGGGTTAGGGAGGGTTTGGCCGGTAGGGATATCCTTGTCTCATCGCGCACCAGCGACTCCTGTGGCGGGCCGGGCGCAGTGCGTGCTAGCCAAGGGGGCCAGGTGCACGGTGTTTCCTCCGACACATTGGTGCGGCTGGCTTCCAGGTTGGAGGCGCACTGTGTTAAGAAGCAGTGCGGCTTGGTTGGGTTGTGCTTCGGAGGATGCATGGCTTTCGACCTTCGTGTCTCCCGAGCCCGTACGGGAGTTGTAGCGATGAGACAAGATAGTAATTAATAGCAATTGGATACCACAAAATTGGGGAGAAAAGGGGGTAAAAAAAAATGTAAAGAAAGAAAAATAAATAAATGCAACTGTGTACATTGCGTTCAAAACAATGGTCTGACATCTTGGAGGCTTTCTCTTGTTCTTATTATAGTGGTTTCACCTAGCTTTGCAGCTTGAACCACTAAAAAAGAGGCTAGCTCGCTCATAACTCATTGTCGAAGATGGCGACGGAGGAAACGGACGTATTGTTTGAAACTGCTGGTGAGTAGGGTGAAGATGAGAGCACAGAGAGTGAGAATGAGTGGGTTACAGTGGTGAAAAATTAAGTTGTGGTGGAAAATAGGAAACCTGTGGACTAGTTTTTAGTTGGAGTGAGGGTTTTGGACCCTGGGAGATCTTTTTTGAAGTCTCAATAAAAGTCATGGATCCGTTAGGTGAGGTGGCGTCAGTGAGGGTCACAAGAAGTGGGCTTATTTACATTTTTTGTGTGTCCGCAGAAGAAGCGTGCATTGGGCCTCAAGAAGATATATGAGTGGAATGTTTTGTGTATGGATCTTCAAAGCAGAGCACCTATCAAGGGGGTTTTCTCTGGCTCAGCGCATAAAGTGCATGCAGATGTAATACCTGAGGAAGTAGGTGAAGTGGTTGGTCACTTCATTCATACTTTTGTTCTTTGATGAAGAGTCTCTCCCTTCTCATGTAAAGTTGGGCTATATGAAATACCCTGTAAGAGCCTTCTTGCACAAACCCTTTCAATGCCATAAATGCTGAAGATTTGAACATGTGTCAAGTGTATGCAGATGGGAAGAGTATCAAATGACAGTGGAGGTTAGATGTTGCAATTGTGATGGCGAACATGTGCCCTAATTCCCGGATTGCCCTGTTAGGGTGAAGGAGACAGAGATGACAAGAGTAAGGGCTGTCCAGCATGTTTCCTACCTGGAGGCGGTGAGCGAGCAGAGATGAAGAAGCAATGGTACACCAGTGTATGTTTCTCGGCAACCGAGGCATCATGATAAAGTATATTGCATGTTAAAAAGGTGGTCTTCTAGCATTTACTGCAATGGTCATAAACTGCACAGCACAAACAGAGAATAAATTGATAATTGGAATTATTGGGAGTGCAGCAGAACGCTTTCTGTGACTCAGTGAGTTAACAGCTGAGGCATTGCAAGAAATCCTGTCAAATTATATTTAGCCCTCACAGGCGCCTGAACCTGTGTAGGGATGTGACTTAAATTGGAATGTGACTGAAGTAGTGGGATGTATTTTTTAAGTACATTTTTATTTAACTTTCCTATAATGGATTTAAAATATATATATATATATAGTTTACCACCCGCACAGTAGGTGGTGGCATGTGTAACAGTTTAGCTTCTGTCCCTCTCCTCGCCCCGAACTCTGCACACATCGACAACAGACACCCACGAAGCATCGTTACCCATCGCGCCACAAAAGCCACGGCCCTTGCAGAGCAAGGGGAACAACTACTTCAAGGTCTCAGAGCGAGTGACGTCACCGATTGAAACGCTATTAGCACGCACCACCGCTAACTAGCTAGCCATTTCACATCGGTTACACATGCACCTCTAACAATTGTTTGCAGACCGCCATAATACCATGAAAGAAGAGGAAGATTCTGTCAGTGACGCCATCCGTTTGGTGCGAAGCAGGCCCGGTGGAGAGCGTGGTGAAAAATATCCACATTATGTCCTGTTGAGTTTTGATGCAGAGACATAACTCGACAAAGTCAAGTTAGTATGTGTCAGTTATGCCTTGAGAACTTCTGTCCCGAACCCATTACGGTGTTTTAAGTGCCAAGCTTATGGGCATGTTGCAGCAGTGTGTAGGTGGAAGATTCCTAGATGTGAGAAGTGTGCAGGAGGGCATAAGACAAAGGAATGTGTAGTATCGGTGGGAAAAGTTATGTGTGTTATCTGTAGGGGTACCCATGCTGCTGTAGATCAGAACTGTCTGATGAGAGAAAGGCAGGTTGATGTTGCCAGGATCAAAATAGTGCAGAAGGTGACGTTTGCGGAGGCAGTGAAGAGAGTATTTCGCTACACCCGCAATAACATCTGCTAAATATGCGTATGCGACCAATACTATTTTATTTGATTTTCTGATTTGATTTGAGTAATAGAGGAAGATGGGTCCAGGGCGAGAGATCCTAAGAGGCTCCCTGTGTGCAGGCCGAGGCCAATAGAGAGTGATAGGAATAACGTGCTCAAGTAAGGTTGGTTTCATAGTGTTCATAGTCATGCTTATCAACTGTACAGCAGAAATTTAACGTAAATCACAGAAAATATAAACTACCGGTCAAAAGTTTTAGAACACCTACTCATTCAAGGGTTTTTCTTTATTTTTACTATTTTCTACATTGTAGAGTAATAGTGAAGACATCAAAACTATGAAATAACACATATGGAATCATGTAGTAACCAAAAAACTTTTAAACAAATTAAAATATATTTTATATTTGAGATTCTTCAAATAGCCACCCTTTGCCTTGATGACAGCTTTGCACACTCTTGGCATTCTCTCAACCAGCTTCATGGGGTAGTCACCTGGAATGCATTTCATTTAACATGTGTGCCTTGTTAAAAGTACATTTGTGGAATTTCTTTCCTTCTTAATGCGTTTGAGCCAATCAGTTGTGTTGTGACAAGGTAGGGGGGATACAGAAGCTAGCCCTATTTGGTAAAAGACCAAGTCCATATTATGGCAAGAACAGCTCAAATAAGCAAAGAGAAAAAACAGTCCATCATTACTTTAAGACATGATGGTCAGTCAATACGGAAAATGTCAAGAACTTTGAATGTTTTTTCAAGTGCAGTTGCAAAAACCATCAAGTGTTATGATGAAACTGGCTCTCATGAGGACCACCACAGGAATGGAGGACCCAGAGTTATCTCTGCTGCAGAGGATAAGTTAATTAGAGTTACCAGCCTCAGAAATTGCTTCACAAAGTTCAAGTAACAGAGACATCTCAACATTAACTGTTCAGAGGAGACTGTGTGAATCAGTCCTTCATGGTCGAATTGCTGCAAAGAAACCACTACTAAAGGACACCAATAATAATAAGAGATTTGCTTGGGCCAAGAAACATGAGCAATGGACATTAGACCGGTGGAAATGTGTCCTTTGGTCTGGAGTCCAAATAGGAGATTTTTGGTTCCAACCGCCATGTCTTTGTGAGACACGGTGTGGGTGAACTGATGATCGCCACATGTGTATTACCCACCATAAAGCATGGAGTAGGAGGTGTTATGGTCTGGGTGCTTTGCTGGTGACACTGTCTGTGATTTATTTAGAATTCAAGGCACACTTAACCAGCATGGCTACCACAGCATTCTACAGTGATACGCCATCCCATCTGGTTTGGGCTTAGTGGGACTATCATTGTTTTTTCAACAGGACAATGACCCAACACACCTCCAGGCTGTGTAAGAGCTATTTTACCAAGAAGGAGATGGATGGAGTGCTGTATCAGATGACCTGGCCTCAACCAAATTGAGATGGTTTGGGATGAGTCGGACCGCAGAGTTAAGGAAAAGCAGCCAACAATTGCTCAGCATATGTGGGAACTCCTTCAAGACTGTTGGAAAAGCATTCCAGGTGAAGCTGGTTGAGAGAATGCCAAGAGTGTGCAAAGCTGTTATCAAGGCAAAGGGTGGCTATTTGAAGAATCTCAAATATAAAAGATATTTTGATTTGTTTAACACTTTTTTTGGTTACTACATGATTCCATATGTGTTATTTCATAATTTTGATGTCGTCACTATTATTCTACAATGTAGAAAATAGTCAAAATAAAGAAAAACTCTTGAATGAGTCTGTGTTCTAAAACTTTTGACTGGTGGTGTATGTTGTGGTGGCAGCTACAGAAATGTACTTGGGTGTACTAGATTTTAGTGCAGAAGTGTTACAAGGTGTGTTGAACGATAGTGTCCCGTCTTCCCAGGCTGCAGGTCTGGTGTAGGAGCAGATAGGACCAGGTAGTGGAATAGTGGTGAGGTTTTAATAGGTGTAGGGTCAGTTGATAGGGCAATTTTTCTTCCCTTTTCCCCATCTTTTTCTCTTCCCTTTTGGTGTCACAAAGTGTAATGAATTTACACTCCAGAACAGTAGGCATAAACAAAGGGCTAGATGAGAGAAATAGATGTATAGGGACAGAATGTGGGGTTGTATGCACCTTTCAGTTGGTTGCGATCCGCCAATACAAATGTATAGAACAAGTAGTAGTGATGGCCTTATATAGTATTTTTGTGGATCCGGCTACCTTGGCTCTGTTCACGTAAAAGAGCCGGCCCATTTGGCTCCCAAACGGCTCTTTGTTGAAAATACTCAAAGATCGACCTATAACCATAAACAATTATGATCTTCAATGTAAAGCCCAAAATGAATGTAAACGTGAAATCGATATTATAATAAATTTGTACCTAGCCAAATTATTAGATGGCCTGCAAATTGTGTTTTTTTACCAAAAAAAGTGGACCAGATTGACGCGCTCTAACCACTATGTATTGTTCACCCTCTTTATATACTTATTTAGCGACTTATCTGCATAAAAACATATTTGAGCTCAAAAAGACGCAGTATGCAAATCAGGGAGCCAGCTCTTTCACGATTCGGTTCCCAACGTTCACCAAAAAGATCCATTCATAAAGAGCCGTTCGTTCGCGAATAATCCATCACTAGGAAGAAGAAAATTAATATGGCAGCAGGTAGCTCCTGCACAATAGTGGAATATTTCGGGGGAGATGACGGCTACCGCTGTGGTTATTGTAAAAATGAGAAGGGGAACTTCTCTCATGGTAAGATTTGATTTGTAAATTCGCTGGGTCAACTTTATTGTGCTGTCCTTCGCTTCGTAAAGGCCTTGTCGTTGACGCTGGCTAACGTTAGCCAGCCATTTTCCAACAGCAGACAGTTTTCTAGTTAGCAAGCCGTCAAATAATTGTTGCTAGCCATACATAGCTAACGTTACCGAGGTTAAATATTTTTACATGTTATTTGATATCATATTTAATAAACAAGTTGTTAGCGTTAGTTAGGTAGTCAAGCACACCAAGCTAACCTTGTTAGCTAGCATTAGCTTGCTAGCTAACGGTAACACTGTGATGACTTGGCTGCTTTGACAGCTGACCACAATTCAACATTATAGCCTATTCGTTAGTTAGGCCTAACTAACGATGTGAAGTCAATGTCTGTATCCAAAAATGAGAGAAAAAAATACATGAGTGGGACTGCGCCAGTCCTTAAACGTTATAAACACCACTGCAGCTAACTAGCTAGCTTGAACAACTTTTCATACAGGTTGCTAACTTGTTAGGCCTAGGTTAGGGAGCCTGTGTTTTTAGTTAATTCTCTATAATCTGAATTTGCCGAACAAGATTGAGGATTTGCTGCTCCTGCCCTTCATGTTCATGTGTACAGTACATCATGCAGTTGCTCCATCACATGGCCTGTCAACGCTGCCAGGAAGGAGAGGCGTAGCTAGGTGCCAAATCAGTGGGTGAGCTCTGAGCTGGAAGTGTTTTTAAATCAGGGAGGGTTCAACGGAGTTTTTTCTTTTCTTCCACAGACAGGAATGTTGTGTTGACACCACAAGGGGGGGTCTAATATAAGTGTATCTGTTTGTGTCATTTAAATCAGCCGTTTTGCACTTGAGCAAGGCAGCTAACACCCAACAATAACGGCGCCCTGTATGCAGATGAGTTCGATGTCAATTAAGGCAGCCCCCCCCTCACACACACACATATTTCAGTTAAATGCATTCAGTTGTGCAATTTACTAGTTATCCCCCTTTCCATTAGTGCGGTGGTGGCACACAACACCTTGGGTTACACAAGGATTCTGAGTTAAAGAGATTTTAGAGGTTTCTCTAAGTATAGCAGGCCGGATCACTAGACAGCGAGCACAAACTGAGATTGTAATAGCAAATTATGTGATTTAACCCCCAAAACGTGGTATCCATTATACTGGGACTAACAGGTTAGGTACTGTTTGGTACAGCACAGAAGATTTTTGACCAACCGTGTCCAGTTGGAGGGGGTGTGTTGAATTTACAAAATGCTCCGTTATATAAAAAAAAAAAAAATGTTTGATGTAATCCAACAATGTGTATGCTGCCATGTACTTGTTAAAGCTGCAATAAGTAACTTTTTGGACGCCCCAACCAAATTCACATAGAAATGTTAGTTATAGATTTCTCATTGGAAGCAAGTCTAAGTGGTAGATTAGTTCTATGTGTGCTATTTCGATGCATCCTGTTCTTAAGTTTCGTTTTTGCGTTTTGGTTTTGTACACCAGTGGAAAATACAATATTTTTGGTTATGGAAAATGTATTTCAGAGCTGTTAAATGGTGCAGTGATTCGCTACACAAGTGGTTCCCAAACTTTTTATAGTCCCGTACTCCTTCAAACATTCAACCTCCAGCTGCGTACCCCCTCTAGCACCAGGGTCAGTGCACTCTCAAATGTTGTTTTTTTGCCATCATTTTAAGCCTGCTACACACACCCACTATACGATACATTTATTAAACATAAGAATGAGTGTGAGTTTGTCACAACTGGGAAGTCACAAAGAGCTCTTACAGAACCAGGGCATAATAATAATAAATAATTTAGCTCTTTATTTAACCATCTTACATATAAAACCTTATTTGTTCATAACTGACCACCAGGTTTAACGAGGAGGGTGTGCTTGAAAGGATGCACATAACTCTGCAATGTTGTATTGGAGAGAGTCTGTCTTAAATCATTTTACACACAGTCTATGCCTGTATTTAATTTATGCTAGTGAGGGCAGAGAATCCACTCTCAAATAGGTACGTGGTTGCAAAGGGCATCAGTGTCATAACAGCTCGATTTGCCAAGGCAGGATACTCTGAGCGCAGCCCAATCCAGAAATCTGGCAGTGGCTTCTGATTAAATTCAATTTTCACAGAACTGCTTTTTGCAAATTCGACGAGGCTCTCTTGTTCAGATATCGTTAAGTGGACTGGAGGCAGGGCATGAAAGGGATAACGAATCCAGTTGTTTGTGTCGTCCGTTTCAGGAAAGTACCTGCATAATTGCGAACCCAGCTCACTCAGGTGCTTCACTATATCACATTTGACATTGTCCGTAAGTTTGAGTTAATTTGCACACAAAATTATACAATGAAGGAAAGACCTGTCTGTTGTCCTTGTTAATGCAGACAGAGAAAAGCTCCATCTTAATCATAGCCTCAATTTTGTCCCGCACATTGAATATAGTTGCGGAGAATCCCTGTAATCCTAAATTCAGATCATTCAGGCGAAGAAAAAAACATCACCCAGAAAGGCCAGTCGTGTGAGAAACTCGTCATCATGCAAGCGGCAGACAAGTGAAAATTATGGTCAGTAAAGAGAACTTTAAGCTCGTCTCTCAATTTAAAAAAAACGTCAATACTTTGCCCCTTGATAACCAGCACACTTCTGTATGTTGTAAAAGCGTTACATGGTCACTGCCCATATCATTGCATAATGCAGAAAATATGAGAGATCAGGGGCCTTGCTGTAGCAAAGTTAACCATTTTCACCGTTTTCACTTTCAAGCTGTCAGACATTCCCTTGGTAGCAAGAACCTCTCGGTGGATGCTGCAGTGTACCCAAGTAGCCCCCACCCATCTTTTTTTAAGGGTTGATCGCTCTGGCCAATAGGGTTGTTCCGAAAGCTCTGACCTCACAACGACAGTCAAGCACCCAAGCTAACTAGCTAACATTGGCTAGCTACTCATTATGTGTCTGGAAGAACACCCTGCTCTGACCATTTTACTCGCCCTAGCAGAGTTGGTTAGGCAGTTTTCATGTTGTCCAGAGCGTTGGTGACTGTAAATGTGCTTCTGGCAACAATTGAATTACACTTTGTTGCCAACATTTACTGACACCGGACATATTCAACGGGGGTTGAGCATTCAAAAATTGTTATTCTGCGCTCTGGCACACTAAGATGAGAATCTTTTGTTAAGAAATGTAGCTAGGTAAATAATGAATCCCAATGAATGACGTTACAGTAATTTGAAATAAAAATACTTTGTCTAATTTAGGAGTCTTTTGTTGAGACAACTAGCTAGCTAAACAATGGACCATAATCACAACTCATGACGTTACTACCCTGCATGAATCTGTAGGTAGCTAACCAACCAGGTTCTATGGCTATAACTAAGTCAAGCAAATGTGTCTGAGATATGAAGAATAAGATCATACACAGACTCTCAGTTACGCAACAAATGTTATTTTTGTTCGATAAATATTACTTTTATCACAAAAAAACGCCATTTGTGTTGCGCATTATGTTCAGAAAGCCATGTTCCGTTCGACAAATTCCAAAAAGTATCCGTAATGGTCGTAGAAACATGTCAAATGTTTTTTATAATCAATCCTCAGGTTGTTTTTAACAAACATAATCGATAATATTTCAACCGGACCATAACCTATTCATTAAGAGACAAATACAAAAAGGCACTCGCACATCTGAGCAATCTTATTTGCAGGTGCATGGCATCAATTGAACAAGATGAAGGAAAAGGAAACCGCACACTGCTCTTGATAGTATCACCGATATTTAATAAGCTTACGTATCGGCCACACGGCCTTCGTCAGAGCTTTTGGGATTTTTTGAAAGTTGCACCCTTATGTAGACCTGGCTCCACCCACATCCGTTCTACACATCGAAGGGGGTTGGAGGCAAAGGAAAATAAATAAGTGCTACCAAATATAACAATGTGCATTTCATAAATATTACAAAAGTGTATAAATAAGGCGTATTGAACACTTCTGTATAATCTCAATGAGGACATAGCAAGTTCAAGTTATACACTTTTGTAATATTTATGAAATGCACATTGTTATATTTGGTAGCACTTATTTATTTTGCTTCAACAAGGTACTGAGTAAAGGGTCTCAATACTTATGTAAATGTGATTTTAAAGTTTTATTTTTATTTTGGAAAAAATCTAAACTGTTTTTTGCTTTGTCATTATGGGATATGGTGTATAGATTGAGCGGGGGGAAAAACAACATTTTAATCCAAGTCTGTCACGTAATAAAATAATAAAATTTGGAAAAAGTCAAGGGGTTTGAATACTTTTTTGCGCTGTGTGTGTGTGTACAGTGCCAGTCAAAGGTTTGGACACACCTACACCATTTTCAGGGTTTTTCTTTCTTTTTTTACATTGGTTGTCTTCACTATTATTCTACAAACTAAGAAATAACACATGGAATCATTTGTAGTAACCCAAAAAGTGTTAAACAAATCAATATATATATTTGAGATTCTTCAAAGTACCCACCCTTTGCCTTGATGACAGCTTTGTACACTCTTGGCATTCTCTCAACACAGCATTTCTCATGAAGCTGCGTAATCTGTAGGCCAGTTATGTAACCTCAGCCTGGGCCAGACCAGAGTGTGGGGAGGAAAGACATCTGCAGCCTGGGATAATTCCACAGGGAGGTCAGTGTGGAGGAGATGGGACATGCCTCAGGAACTGGGGTTACATGCCAAGCACTAACGCCACCATAACACTAGTTGCTTCACTCACTGAAAGGACATGACTACAGTAGTAGCCTACCTGCTCCAAATGGTAGCTGGTCCTAGACTACTATATTGTCGCTTTCTTTTCTTTTCTTTTTTAAAATTTTCTCCCCTTTTCTCCCCAATTTTTCGTGGTATCCAATCGCTAGTAATTACTATCTTGTCTCATCGCTACAACTCCCGTACGGGCTCGGGAGAGACGAAGGTCGAAAGCCACGCGTCCTCCGAAGCACAACCCAACCAAGCCGCACTGCTTCCTCCAACCCGGAAGCCAGCCGCACCAATGTGTCGGAGGAAACACCGTGCACCTGGCCCCCTTGGTTAGCGCGCACTGCGCCCGGCCCGCCACAGGAGTCGCTGGAGCGCGATGAGACAAGGATATCCCTACCGGCCAAACCCTCCCTAACCCGGACGACGCTAGCCCAATTGGGCGTCGCCCCACGGACCTCCCGGTCGCGGCCGGCTGCGACAGAGCCTGGGCGCGAACCCAGAGACTCTGGTGGCGCAGCTAGCACTGCGATGCAGTGCCCTAGACCACTGCGCCACCCAGGAGGCTATATCGTCGCTTTCTGATGAAATCCTCTAACTCCAATTTTCATTTGGAAGCAGTAACTCCCATCCATGTACTCTGAACATTTCAAGACTAGGCAAAGGTATTTAAAAAAGCTTCTGAACTTTCATAATTGTTTATTCATTAATGTGGAAAAATATTATGTTTTGTGACCATATGCACCAGTGGTCTCAAACTGTTGCTGCACATAGAATGGTTTTAACCAGCCTTGTTCTTCTTGATAGGCCTAAACAAACAAGTCTATTTCAATCAGCCGTGATTGATATCTGACTGCGACACAATACACAGCCTATGTGCAAAAACACTCACGTCCTCTGCCTCTGAACATCTCTCTCATAGAAAGCCTTTTGTTACTGTCACACCTGAATAGTGTTGGTGATCATGTGTGCCTGTTGGGTAGGTGATGCTTTCCATGACGACAGTAGCGCTATGACTACTCAGGATAATCTAGCCTAGTCCTTCCAGCTATCAGTTGCAGTGTTTCCCTTAGGATCTTTTTCAGCAGCGTTTTAATAGTTTATGAAAACTAATATGATGAGGTCACTTCTGTTAAGAAAATATTTACTAAATGAAGTACATTTAAAAAAAGATAAAAAATGAACACAATAATATGTCCAGCTACTGAGTCAATGTGCGGGGGTACAGGTTAGTTGAGGTAATTTATACATGTTGGTAGGGTTAAAATGACTATGCGTAGAGGCAGTGTAAAAACAAATGGAGGGGTGGGGGGGGGTCAATGCAAATATTCCAGGTGGTCATTTTATTAATTGTTCAGTAGTCTTATGGCTTGGGGGTAGAAGCTGTTAAGAAGCCCTTTGGACCTAGACTTAGCTCTCTGGTACAGCTACAACCACTAGGGTGGCTGGACTTTTACAATTTTTAGGGCCTTCGTCTGACACCGCCTGGTGTAGAGGTCCTGGATGGCAGGAAGCTTTGTGATGTACTGGGCCGTACGCACTACCCTCTATACTTTACTGTCGGATGCCGAGCAGCTGACATACCGGGCGGTGATGCAACCAACAGTATGCTCTTGACGGTACAACTAACTTTTTGAGGATTTGGGACCCATGCCAAGTCTTTTCAGTCTTCTTAGGGGGAAGGGTGGTGTCGTGCCCTCTTCACGACTGTCTTGGTGTGTTTCGACCAAGATCCTTCTCCCCAGATTTGCTCAGGCGGCCAGCTCTAGGAAGAGTCTTGGTGGTTTCTAACTTCTTCCATTTAAGAATCATGGAGGCCACTGTGTTCTGGTACCCTTCCCCAGATCTGAGCTCTACGGGCAAGTCCTTTGACCTCGTGGCTTGGTTTTTGCTCTGACATGCATTTCAACACCGATACCGATTTATTGGAGGGGCCAATAAAAGCCGATAGCGATTAATCGGCCGTGTGTGTGTGTGGGTGTGTGTGTGTGTAATAATTACAACAATACTCAATAAAAATTTTAATTTTTTAAAAACTTAATATAATACATAAAATCTATTTAGTCTCAAATAAATAATGAAAATGCTCAATTTGGTTTAAATAATGCAAAAAGAGTGTTGGAGAAGAAATTTAAAGTACAATATGTGCCATGTAAAAAAGAACGTTTAAGTTCCTTGCTCAGAACATATGAAAGCTGGTTGTTCAATATTCCCAGTTAAGAAGTTTTAGGTGGTAGTTTATAGTAGGAATTATGAAACGTCGACTTTCTCTCTACCATTTGTATTTGATATACCTTTGACTATTGGATGTTCTAATAGGCACTTTAGGCTGGCAGTACTAATCTCAGGAGTTGATAGGCTTGAAGTCATAAACAGCGCTGTGATTCAAGCATTGCTAAGAGCTGCTGGCAAACGCAGTAAAGTTTGAATGAATGCTTACGAGCCTGCTGCTGCCTACCACCGCTCAGTCAGACTGCTCTATCAAATATCAAATCATAGACTTAATTATAATATAATAAACACAAATGTGAGCCTTTGGTCATTAATATGGTCAAATCCGGAAACTATAATTGAAATATGGAACCGCTCTGTGTTTTATCGAACGGGTGGCAACCCTAAGTCTAAATATTGCTGTAACATTGCACAACCTTCAATGTTATGTCATAATTATGTAAAAATCTGGCAAATTAGTTTGCAACGAGCCAGGCTGCCCAAACTGTTGCATATACCCTGACTCTGCATTAGAGAAGTGACACAATTTCTCTAGTTAATATAGCCTGCTATCATGAATTTCTTAACTAAATATGCAGATAAAAAAAATATACTTCTGTGTATTGATTTTAAGAAAGGCATTGATGTTCATGGTTAGGTACATTCGTACAACGATTGTGCTTTTTTCCCGAATTAGCTTTTGTTAAATCATCCCCCGTTTGGCGAACTAGGCTGTGATTCGATGATAAATTGACAGGCACCACATTGATTATATGCAACGCAGGACAAGCTAGGTAACTACATATGGTTAACATTACTAGGTTAACTAGTGTTTATGTAAAGATTGTTTTTTATAAGATAAGTTTAATGCTAGCTAACAATTTACCTTGGCTCCTTGCTGCACTCGCGTAACAGGTGGTCAGCCTGTCAGTTTCCTCGTGGAATGCAATGTAATGTAATACTCACAATACATGTCACCCATTGAGCATGTTTGGGATGCTCTGGATCGAGGTGTACGACTGCGTGTTCGGGTTCCCGCTAATATCCAGCAACTTCGCACAGCCATTGAATACTGGGACAACATTCCACAGGCCACAATGAACAGCCTGATCAACTCTATGCGAAGTAGATGTCACGCTGCATGAGGCAAATGGTAGTCACAACAGATTCCTGACTGGTTTTCTGATCCACGCCACTACCTTTTTTTAAGGTATCTGTGACCAACTGATGCATATCTGTATTCCCAGTCATGTGAAACCCATAGATTTAGGGTGTAATGAATTTATTTCAATTCACTGATTTCTTTATGAGCTGTATGACCGTAAAGGATTTGAAATTGTTGCATGTTGCGTTTTTATTTTTGTTCAGTAGACGTAGGAAAATAATGATTGATAAATGAATTAATTGAAATGTACCACTAATGTATACGTGTGTGTGTAGTTTAATATCAGTGTTTGAATAATTGTACTTATTTTCATCATTGGTTTCTATTACAATTATTTGTTTTTCCTACGTTTCTTGTGCTTTGGATTTGTCTGCTCTTTCCCTGTCCATATGGGAGGGTGGGGTTTTGGGTGAGAGGGTAGATAGGGAAATTGGGTGAGCGGTGGCGTTAAGTGGGTGGGTGGGCAAGAAATAACAATTCCTTTAGGATGAATTACTGTTCAATTGTGCAGGAATAATTGTGAACGCGTAATAAACATTATTCCGTGACCGTGAATCCCCTTCCCACTGTAGTTCAATAACCAACATATGTTTCTTCAAACTGAAGGTGTCATGTCATAGCTCAGACCACATTCTTTCTGCAGACATCTTTGAATCTTAATTCGGAGCAGATCTTTTCGGGAGAAAACGTGGTCGTGTTAAGTTTTTTGACCCTAATTCTGTTACCAAACTTTGCATCTGCACAGTTCTTCCAGTATTTGTGTCTTTATGAAATTTGTGTGAGTTGTTCAAGGTATGGTTCTTCTTCTGAAATCAATGGTTTTTGTTTGGAAGACATTTTATCATTTTAAAGTGAAAAGTCAAGTCAAAGCGTAAATCCGTTATTGTGGATTTGCCCCATTTCATGTCCGCTCCTCCTGCCTGTGTTTTTATGCAGGGATGTGGTCCCACGCCATGACAGTACAAGACTACCAGGATCTCATAGACAGAGGATGGAGACGGTAAGTCAGATTCTGAGCTTTATAATGCCACACACACTTGTCCTCCAGGCCAGTAGTCTCTACACGTTTTGAGCATAGCCCTCCATGCTTAACATATTTATGGGTGTACAACATTTTCACATTCCTTATCTGTAGTAGTCTAAATGCCCACTGCATGTGCTCGTTTGTTATACTTCCTTGTCTGTTACTTCTACAGAAGCGGGAAGTATGTTTACAAGCCCATCATGAACAAGACCTGCTGTCCACAGTACACCATCAGGTAAAGATAGCCTATTATCAAAAAGACTCACATCAACCTAGCCCAAACTGGTGTCGTATTCATTAGTGCTGATGTCTTCTGACATGTAAACTTGAAATATCCGTATTCATCTTACCGCGGGAGAGGGGGGAATGCAGAACATGTTATTGTAAGACATCCGGTATCCTATGGATGGAGAAGTGCCACAGTCTGGTTTCAGTTGTTGGGTTGTGATTTTGAAATACTTGCTACACCAGAAGTGAATGGTTATCTGTAGGTATATGGTGAGCCAGCGGCTTGAAATGTTACAAAGTAAGGGAAAGGCAGTCACATGGTTGCGGTTACTGATAAGGGTCGATAGCTGTGGATTAGTGAAGAGTGGGTGCTGAGGTCCGGTCACATTAAGGGAGAAGGAACAGTTTACTCGCATCACTTAACTTCCTGCCTAGCAATAAAGATGTAATGTTTAGAGAAAAGGAGTAGACTCCGCCTAAAGTCGGGTGTAAATGCTTGTGCTGGGGGGAACATGTCTTTGTCTGTTCAGCTGTCTGGCCCACTGGGTGAATAAACGTTGAACTTTTCCTCGTTGTCCATTTTTAGTTTTTTCTCTATTTAGAACCTAACAGTGCACACCGTAGCAAAATGCACAAATTTTTTCCAATGAAAAACGAAAGCAAGTGTTTCTTATTTGACACGTTTGGGTAGTCCCAACCTATTTCAATCTGTTTTCTGTTTGATGCCTAATGAACATGACCCAGATGACCCTTTACTCAGTTGTAAGCCATATACTAATGGTTCACTAACGCACTAATACATGGTTTGTAGGTGTCACGCCTTGAACTTTCAGCCATCTAAAACCCACAAGAAGATCCTGAAGAAGATGAGCAAGTTTCTGTCTAAAGGGGAGATGCCAACAGAACAGGGCGATGGTGAGGAAATTTGCTTTCGTAAAATAATTATGCGAAGCTGTCTTTAGTAAACGACACATCAATTACATGTGGTAGGCTGCTCTGTTCTAGGGATGGGCATGAGCACTCAAACCAAGTACTCCTCAGTGCAGATTGTGGGCAGGGGTCAATGTGTGCAAAGTTAAATGTTTAGATCCTCCCATTGACGTCAGTATTCATTCACTTGCGAGTAATACTTTGTTTTCAAGCCTAATATATGCGTTTTGTCTACATTTCTGTAAGAAAAGTGGCGATAATGACTTGTGAAGATATGAAAATATTTGATAAAATATGTGAAAAGTCAACTCGTCTTAATGGGTACTGAGCCCATGAGTCTTCCAAATAAATTAATTTCCAAATGTTCAAAACTGACATTTTATATAAATTCAATCTCCCTTAAAGTTAAAATAAACTGATCATTACTATTCATCATGAAAATAGCGCTCATAATAGGGGGGGGGGGTGTCCAACCGTATCCACAGATCAATGTGGACTTAGGCTTTTGTTCTTGCCAACCAGTACACACCTGATTTAAATTAACAAACTTATCATAGACTTCCTTCAAGACATGATTAGTTGAATCAGGTGTGTTATTGCTTGGTTAGAACGAAAACCTCAACCCACATCGGCCCTCTGTGTATAAGATGCCTAGCACAAAGACCATAAAAAAAAGCTGAATCACATTTGCTGTACTGCTATTCTTGTTAATTAGTTTAACTTGTCTTCCTAAAGCGTTTCTGCAGACTGTTTCAAATCTCCCCCTCTACTGTTGTATTAATAAAGTACAGGTGGTGGACAAAAAACGGAATCGCCTGGATGAAAGAAAGACAACAGGGGCTGGGTGACATATCAAATTAATTCAAATGTATGTTTTTGCGCAACATTCCCCAATGTCTGCATCGCAAGAATTGAGGTTTTGCCATTTTTAGTTTTTTGGAGGTTTTGTCTGTTTTTATTCTTGTATTTTTGGTCTCGTCTCTTTCTCTCCTTCTGTGCACCGCCCCATTTACACCAGAGATCTGTATATAATGAAAAGATGCATGTCTTCGCCCTAATGGTGGGAGTCGTTGTCCCAAAGGCAGGCGACAAGCTTAGGTCCAAAATAAGCAATAAGCATAAAAAGCATAAAACACAATTATATGGAACTGGCAATTAGTTCTAATTCTGAGAAATAAAGTAGGCCACTTGATTTCAACATCTGAACAAAGTTGACAGGCTAACATGCTTTTCAAACAGGAGACAGACAGAAGGGTGTGTTCATAACAATTCAACTGTTCAACTTTTAACTAGCAAATAGATCCATGTTGGCTAAACTTGAAATATAAATATTAGCTGGTCAATCACTAGCATGTGGGCTTTTTATTAATTTCCCAACTTCGTCATATCCAATTGGTCATATCCATCTAACTACCGCGCCAAGCCACAATGCTTCTTGACACAATGCGCACTTAACCTGGAAGCCAGCCGCACCAATGTCGGAGGAAACACCGTACACCTGGTGACTGTCTGTGCATTCGCTTGGCCCGCCACAGGAGTCGGTAGAGCGCGATGGGACAAGGACATCCCGGCTGGACAAACCCTCCCCTAACCCGGACGACGTTGGGCCAATTGTGCATCGCCTCATGGTTCTCCCGGTCGTAGCTGGCTGCGACACAGCCCGGTATCAAACCAGGATCTATAGTAGTAACGCAGCTAGCACTACGATGCAGTGACTTAGACCGCAGCGCCACTCGAGAGGCCACTAGCACGTGGGCTTGAGATGTTTCTATAGCCTAATGCCTGCTACAAGAAGTTAGTAATTATTTGTGAATGTGCATTATGCATGGTTCCATGTACTTTTTTTTTTTTTTTAAGGGAATTTTCATAGACTTGAAAGCCAGGTCAGTGGCTATTGCAAAAATACAATTATTAGTGGGTCTTATGGTTGTGGAAGGCTTATATTTAGCCTAGGTATAACATCAAACTCAAATTTTATTGGTCACATACACATTCGGCAGTTGTTATTGCGGGTGTAGTGAAACGCTTGTGTTTCTACCTTCAACAGTGCAGTAATATCTAACAAGTGGTTGTTGTCCTTGATGATCTTTTTGGCCTTCCTGTGACATCGGGTGCTCTAGTTGTCCTGGAGGGCAGGTAGTTTGCCCCCGGTGATGCATTGAGCAGACCGCACCACCCTCTGGAGATCCCTGCGGTTGCGGGCGGTGCAGTTGCCATGCCAGTCGGTGATACAGCCCGACAGGATGCTCTCAATTGTGCACCTGTAAGGGTTTTAGGTGACAAGACACATTTCGGCGCTGTTGCACCTTCTTCACCACACTGTCTGTGTGGGTGGACTATTTCAGTTTCTCTGTGATGTGTACGCCGAGGAACTTGCGTGGTCATACAGTCATGGGTGAACAGGGAGTACAGGAGAGGGCTGAGCACGCACCCTTGTGGGGCCCCTGTGTTAAGGATCAGCGACGCGAAGGTGTTTCTTATCTTCACCACCTGGGGGCGGCCCGTTAGGAAATCCAGGACCCAGTTACACAGGGCGGGTTTTAGACCCAGGGTCCCATGTTTAATGATGAGCTTGGATGGTATTATGGTGTTGAATGCTGAGCTATAGTCAATGAACAGCGTTCTTACATAGGTATTCCTCTTGTCCATATGGGATAGGGCAGTGCAATTGCATTGTCTGGATCTATTGGGGCTGTAAGCAAATTGAAGTGGATCTAGGGTGTAAGGTAGAGGTGACATGATCCTTGACTAGTCTCTCAAAGCACTTCATGATGACAGAAGTGAGTGCTACGGGGCAATAGTTACCTTTGTTCCTGTACCCAAGAAAGCAATGGTTGCCATCTTGAAGCATGTGGGATAGCGAGAGATTGGGATAGCGAGAGATTGAATATGTCTGTAATCACACTGGTTTTAGTATGCGGCTAGGGATGACGTCTGGGCCGGCAGCCTTGCGATGGTTAACACGCTTAATAAATGTCTTACTCATGTCGGTCACGGAGAATGAGAGCCCGCAGTCCTTTGTAGCTGTTAGGTGACACTGTGTTGTCCTCAAAGCAGGCGAAAAAGGTGTTTAGCTTATCCGGAAGCAAGACATCGGTGTCTGACGTGGCTGGTTTTCCCTTTGTAGTCCTTGTCTGTAGACCCTGCCACAAGTCTTGTCTGAGCTGTAGAATTGCCTGTTTGATTGCCTTGCGGAGGGAATAACTACACTTTGTATTTGGCCATATTCCCAGTCACCTTGCCATGGTAAAATGCAGTGGTTCGCGCTTTCAGTTTTGTGCAAATGCTGCCATTTATCCACGGTTTCTGGTTTTGGTAGGTTTTAATAGTAACAGTGGGTACAACATCTCCTATACATTTCCTGATGAACTCAGTCACCATATCCGTGTATTTGGCGATATTATTTTGTGGCTGTCCGGAACATATCCCATTCCGCGTGATCAAAACATTCTTGAAGCATGGATTCTGATTGGTCAGACCAGTGTTGAGTAGTCACTAGCATGGGTACTTCCGGTGTCAGTTTTTGCCTATAGGAAGGGAGGAGCAAAATTGACTCGTGATCACGTTTGCCGAAGGGAGGGTTGGGGTGGGCCTTGTAGGCATTTCGAAAAGTTGAGTAGCTGTGGTCCAATGTTATCTCAGAGTGAGTTCTACAGTCAATGTTCTGGTAGAACTTTGGGAGCCCCCGCCCTGAACTGAGAACCCAACTGGCTGTACGGACTCAGACATATCCCAAGAGAGCCGTGTTTCCGTTAAACAACGTTACAATCCCTGATTTCTCTCTGGAAGGATATCATCGCCCAGAGCTCGTCAACTGTATTATCTTGAGACTGAACGTTAGCGAGTAATATACTTGGAAGGGGAGGGTGTTGTGCGTTCCTCCTCTCTCAATACCTCTTCTCCATCAGTGGTATTTTGTGAGCAGCCTCTTGAATCAGTTCAATTGCCCTGAGGGGTACGAACAAAGGATCTAATTCAGGAAAGTCATATTCCTGGTCGGAATGCTGTTGAGTTACCACTGCTCTGATATCTAAAAGGTATTTCCGGTTGAACGTAATAACACTATTTTCTTGGCTCTTAGTGTAAGAAGTAACACAAACTAAATACTGAGAAGTTGCTTAGGCGCTAGAAGCACGGCTGCCCTGTCTGTCGGTGCCATCTTCCCATCCTGAATTCATTAGATTATTGCTAACTGTTTGAAATGCAGTGTATTTGACATTTTAATTGTACAACTCTTATTTAGAGAATTTTCTTTTTCTTGATATTGTGAATCGCCCATAAGTTTGATATTATTATTATTATTATTATTTTTTGCCGATATTGCCCAGCCATAACAACAATGACAAAGTGCATGAGTAGTTACTCTCTAGTAATCTTCTTGTCCCTCATTTGTTTGCATTTCTGTCCAGCACTTGGTCTTCTATCCCTCAACCGTGATCCATTATTCTCTGTGCATCGATGCCTACCTGTCCACTCAAAACGTCTTGGAGAGAGTACAGAGGTTTCTAATCTTGGTAAAGACACCATGGCTAGATGCATAATATGCATAGCTGTAACTTGTTTTAATTAACTTAAATCTGAACAAAAAAAGTGTATGCTCGTGTTCATTGAATATCAGGGATACATCAACACTATCCACATGTTTCAATGCAAACCAGGCTTAATAGGAGCCTACTGCGCTTAATTGGAACAACAGTGATTTATGGTGAAAAATAAATATTTTGTGTATAAATATACGCTATAGACTACAATATTATGGAAAGTTAACATTGAACCATATTTATTTATTCCCATTCTGTAGAGTTAATGATATTTGTGCTGCTGTACCCTTTAAGCTTACGAGATGCTATTTTTGTAAATTTGACATTTATGTAACAATATAACAGTAAAATAAGAAAATGCATTTAAACATGTTCCTCAGCTGTCTAACTTTAATAATTAAACATCTGATTGGCTTAGAGTAAAAACTTATCAACATAACAACCAGATTAATTGTTTGAAACATTTAACCGCAGAAAAGGTTTATTTTTTTTATTTGAATCTAAAGATGGAATTGGGCTTAATGGGTACGTGGGCTTAAAAGGTATGCTTATCCTATTTAATCAAGATATGGCATTATTTATTTTTTTCTTCAAATGTTACATTCTTTTACTTTGACATTAGAATATTTTTGTAGATTGTTGTCAAAAAAAGATCATCCATTTTAGTCCCACTTTGTAACACAACAAAATGTGGAAAAAGTCAAGGGATGTGAAGGTTTTCTGAAGGCAAATTGGACTTGTTTTCGTAATTGAAATCTTAATGAAATGTAATGATAACAATGGTTTTAGAATTGAACATTCTGGCATTTATTCTTTACTCTAACATTATTTCACTGGACTACTCGAACAGTGAAATCATTTCACATGCCCATCCCTACTCTGTATTAGCCTGGTTAAACCAGACTGAACACTCAGAACAAGTGAAAATGGTGAGTGTTCTGTCTGGTTTAACCAGGCTAACCTTTTACATTCAGACCTCACTGTAGTACAGTATTAATACCTACTGATTGTGTATCAGTACTATCTGACTGGCCTTGTGCTGTTCAGGGGAGCCCATGGACTCGCTGTGTGAGGAGGGAGGACTGCACGGCCCTGCTAAAGTCTGTCACCCTGAGGTGGCGAGTCCTGTGGTCACAGCCATTCTGACTGAGGAGGGAGACACCACACCAGTCGAGTTTGAAACCGCTAGAAAAGACCCAGTGTCTGTTCCAGACGGGAGAGGACCAGAATCAACCCCCAAACCGGGTAAGTCTAAAGGCAGGAAATTAAGAGGGCTAGACGGAAGCGAGTTAATTGCGGGAACCTTCAGTGGAGAATGATCTTTGATTGGTTAAATAAGCTGGAATCTCATGTCAGCTGGGTCATTTGCTTGCTTACAATGTGCAAGAATATTGTGTATATTAGGCTACATCTTCACCCCTCAGGATCTAGGTTGCGTAGGTGTAAGGATGCACAACCTCTGCTCCCAGTCCTTTTCATGAAAGATGATTTATCTAGAAATAATGAATAAATGAAGTTCCCCATATGGGCAGCAGGTGGGAGCAGTCACCTATGAATATAGTCGTTCTCTGTCCTGCTTCTGAATCGTATGAATGGAGCCGACGTTTTTGCTGTAATTTTCATGAATGGGGCTGAATGGAGCCAATCTATCACAAGCTCTCCCTTCAGTTCCACTCAGTTCAATTGCAGGATAACCTGAGACACACCACAGTGATACATGGTAATGAATGAACAACATTGAGTGAGTGGATTAATACATATAAATGCTGATCAGGTGAGGGAAGCGCTACGTATAACTGCTCATAGTTCAGCTTCTGACGTTCCTTTCTCCCTGGGTATGTCCAAAATGTCTACCCCCTACATATCAAAATGTATTAAATATATTTCTCACCCATCTATACACAATAACCCATAATGACAGTGAAAACATGTTTTTAGACATTTTGGCTAATTTATTGAAAATGAAATGCATATCTAATTTACATAAGTATTTACACCCCTGAGTCAACTTTGTATAAGCACCTATGGCATTGATTACAGCTGTGAGATTTTCTGGGTAAGCCTCTAAGAGCTTTCCACACCTGGATTTTGCTACACCCCCCCCCCCCCATTGCTAGACTTCCATTTTCAGGTCTTGCCATATGTTTTCAAATAGACTGAAGTCGAAACTGTAACTCGGCCACTCAGGAACATTCACTGTCTTGGTAAGCAACTCCAGTGTAGATTTGGCCTTGGTTTTTAGGTTATTGTCTCGCTGAAAGGTGAATTAATCTCCTAGTGTCTGGTGAAATGCAGTCTGGTGAAATGATTTTTTGTCATGAAAAACTCCTCAGTCCTTAACGATTACAAGCATGCATACCCGAAACATAATGAAGCCACTACTATGTTTGAAAATATGGAGAGTGGTACTTAGTAATCTGGTGGTTTGCTTTTGCCCCAAACATAACACTTTGTATTCAGGACAAAAAGTTAATTGCTTTGCCACATTTTTTACAGTATTACTGTAGTGTCTTGTTGCAAACAGGATGCATGTTTTGGAATATTTGTATTCTGTACAGGCTTCCTCCTTTTCCCTCTGTCAATTCTGTTACTATTGTGGAGTAACTACAATGTTGATCCATCCTATCACAGTCATTAAATTCTTAACAGTCATAATCCTTCCTCTCCGGTAACTTGAGTTAGGAAGGACGCCTGTATCTTCGTAGTGGCTGGGTGTACCATCTAAAGTGGAATTAATAACTTCACCATGCTCAAAGGGATATTCAATGTCTACTTATTTATTTTTACCATCTACCAATAGGTGCCCTTTGCAAGGCACTGGAAAACCTCCCAGGTTTTTGGTCGACTCTGTTTTGAAATTCACTGCTCGAACGAGGGACCTTACAATTAAGGTCCCTCGTGGTCCCGTGTGGCTCAGTTGGTAGAGCATGGCGCTTGCAACGCCAGGGTTGTGGGTTCATTCCCCACGGGGGGACCAGGATGAATATGTATGAACTTTCCAATTTGTAAGTCGCTCTGGATAAGAGCGTCTGCTAAATGACTTAAATGTAAATGTATCTGTATGTGTGGGCTGCAGAGATGAGGTAGTCAATTTTTTTTAAACCAGGTGAGTCCATGCAACTTTAACATGTGACTTGTTAATTAAGCATTACTCCTGAACTTATTTAGGCTTGCCATAAAGGGTTTGAATGCTTTAATTAATTTGCAAAATGTTCTAAAAGCATAAATCCCCTTTGACGTTATGGGGTATTGTGTGTAGTAGGCCTGTGACACAACATACATTTTAATAATTTTTTAATTCAGGCTGAAACAAAGTCAATAGGTGTTAATAATTTCTGAAGACACTGTACATATATATACCTTAATGGTACCCTGTGGATATAGCCAATTTGTTACTTATTGTGTATTTATTCCTTGTGCTATTATTTTTTTAATATTTTCTTCCACTCTGCATTGTTGGGAAGGGCCCATAAGTAAACATGCCACTGTTAGTTTACACCTGTTTACGAAGCATGTGACAAATAACATTTGATTTGAAATGGCATCCTGTTCCCTATGTAGTGCACTACTTTTGACCAGGGGCCATAGCTCTGGTCAAAAGAAGTGCACTATATAGGGTGCCATTTGGGACGCAGTAAAAATAGGCCCACACCCTTGTTCATATAAGCCTGTGGATACACAGTGAACCAGGAAAGCCTGGTAGGGTACTATAAACCTAAACACAGATATACGCACAGACAGGGTAGACCTGTTTACAACACCTCTATGTAACGGATACAGTAGAGATGAAGACTTATGCCATGTTCCACTCCGCCTCTCAGAAAAAGCCCCCACTGAAAGTCATGTCGGGGCTGCTTGTGAAATGGCTCCCTATTCCTTACTTAGTGCACTACTTTTGACCAGGGCCCATAGGGTTCTGGTTAGAAAGTAGTGCACTATATAAGGAATAGGGTGACATTTGGGGTGCACTCCCAGGTCTTCTCCATCTACTCTCCCTCGTCCCGCTGGCCCACCTCTCTGAAATGTTTTCCATCATCGGAGAGGACTCACTTCCTCTGTATGATAGGTGCAGTTTGAGTTAGGCTAGATGGAGAGAGGTGCAGAAGTGTGTGGGAGGGATGGTAAAGCTGTAATTATTTCTAACATGGCTCCCTAAAGTTAGGAGTTGCCACTGTAGGCCTACCTAACTTTTTGTGTGTTAGTGAGCCAGTTCATTCCTGTCTTGATAAAATGTGAAATGGTTAAATGCTACATTTAGTTATATATCCAGTGCATTCAGAAAGTATTAAGACCCCTTGATTTTTCCCCCACACATGTATGTTACAACATTATTCTAAAATGGATTGTTTGTTCCCCTTGTCAATCTACACACACTACCCCATAATGATAAAGAAAAAAACTGGTTTTTAGAAATGTTTGCAAATTTGATTAAAAACTGAAATAAGTATTCAGTGCCTTTTCTGAGTACTTTGTTGAAGCACCTTTGGCAGCGATTACATTCTTCTTGGGTATGACGATACCAGCTTGGTACACCTGTATTTGGGAGTTTCTCCCATTCTAATCTGCAGATCCTCTCAAGCTCTGTCCGGTTGGATGGGGAGCGTCTCTGCACAACTATGTTCAGGTCTCTCCAGAGATGTTCGATCGGGTTCAAGTCTGGGCACTGGCTGGGCCACTCAAGGACATTCTGAGACTTGTCTTGAATGCACTGGAGCAGGTTTTCATCAAGGATCTCAGTACTTTCCTCCGTTCATCTTTCCCTCGATCCTAACTAGTCTCCTGGTCGCTGAAAAACATCATCCCCACAGCACGATGCTGCCACCACCATGCTTCACTGTAGGGATGGTGCCAGTTTCCTCCAGATGTGACGCTTGGAATTCAGTCCAGAGTTCAATCTTGGTTTCATCAGACAAGAGAATCTTGTTTCTCATGGTCTGAGAGTCTTTAGGTGCCTTTTGGCAAACTCCAAGCGGGCTGTCATGTGCCTTTGGCCAGACGGAAGCCACTCCTCAGTAAATCTACCATAAAGGCCTGATTGGTGGAGTGCTGCAGAGATGGTTGTCCTTCTGGAAGGTTCTCCCATCTCCACAGAGGAACTCTGGAGCGCTGTCAGATTGACCACCTCCCTGACCAAGGCCCTTCTCCCCCGATTGCCTAGTTTGGCCAGGCTGCCAGCTCTTGGAAGAGTCTTGGTGGTTACAAACTTCCATTTAAGAATGATGGAGGCCACTGTGTTCTTGGGGACCTTCAAGGCTGCAGAAATGTTTGGTACTCTTCCCCAGATCTGTGCCTTGACACAATCCTGTCTGAGCTCTAAAGACAATTCCTTTGACCTCATGGCTTTGTTTTTGCTTCGACATGCACTGTCAACTGTGAGACCTTATATAGACAGGTGTGTTCCTTTCTAAATAATGTCCAATCAAATCATTTTACCACAGGTGGACTCCAATCAAGTTGTAGAAACCTCTAAAGCATGATCAATGGAAACGGGATGCACCTGAGCTCAATTTCGAGTCTCATAGCTAAGGGCCTGAATACTTATGTAAATGTAATATTTATTTATTTTATTTTTATACATTGGCCAAAATTTCTATACCTGTTTTTGCTTTGTCATTATGGGGCATTGTGTGTAGATTGAGATTTTTTTTTATTTAACCCATTTTAGAGTAAGGCTTTAACGTAACAAAATGTGGAAAAAGTCAAGGCGTCTGAATGCACTGTGTGTGTATGGGGGGTGGAGGCGACTTTTTATAAAATTTTAATTCAGATTCTCATTAGCTTTTGCGGAAGCAGCATCTACTCTTCCTGGGGTCCACAAAAAGGTAACAACATGCTGATGGACATGGACAGCCACACAAATTTTAACTGAAAATAATACAAGTTTTATTTATATTTATTTTATTTATATATATATATTTTTGCTTGTGGGTCCCCTTACAGTCCCTGCCGGTCCATTAGTTGTTAAGTCCGCTTTGTAAAGGTAATTTTGCTGATTGCTTGAGTAATTGGGGATGGGAGTAACATGCAATCATGGCTCTGTATAGAACTGTGCGTTGCCATGAATTTGTTTTGGACTTGGATTTGCAAGATGGTGCCGACAGAGGGTCACCTTGCTTCTAGTCCTTGGGAAGCTATGCAGTATTTTATTTTATGTATTTAATTGTTAGCTCAGAAAACCTTGAAGTGTTATTACATACAGCCGGGAAGAACTATTGGATATCAGAGCGACGCCAACTTACCAACATTACGGCCAGGAATACGACTTTCCTGAAGCGGATCCTTTGTTCGCACCACCACCCAGGGCATTTGATTTGATTCCAGAGGCCGACCCAAAACAACGTCGCCGCAAAAGAGGTAGATGGAGTGGCCTCAAGGTCAGGCTTCGAAGGCATGCACACCACCCACCGCTTTAGAGTATATTACTCGCCAATGTTCAGTCTCTAGACAACAAGGTAGACGAAATGGGGGCAAGGGTTGCTTTCCAGAGACATCAGAGATTGTAACAGTCTGTTTCATGGAAACATGGCTCTCTTGGGATATGTTGTCGTGGTCGGTACAGCCACCTGGGTTTATGCATCGCGTCGACAGAAATAAACATCTCTCTGGGAAGGAGGAGGGTGGGGGTGTATGCTTCATGATTAATGACTCATGGTGTAATCATAACAACATACAGGAACTCAACTCCTTTTGTTCACCTGACCTAGAATTCCACAATCAAATGCCGACCAGAGTATTCTCGTCGGTTATTGTCACAGCCGTGTATACCACCCCCCCCCCTCAAGCCGATACCACAATGGCCCTCAAGGAACTTCACTGGACTTTATGCAAACTGGAAACCATATCCTGAGGCTGCGTTTATTGTAGCTGGTGATTTTAACAAAGGAAATTTGTTAGCATATTCAGCATATTGATTGTAGCAGTCGTGCGGGTAATACACTCGATCACTGCTACTCTAACTTCCGCGATGCATACAAGGCCCTCCTCCGCACCCCTTCGGCAAATCTGACCACGACTCCATTTTCCTCATCCTGTCCTATAGGCAGAATCTCAAACAGGATGTACCCGTGATAAGAACTATTCAACGCTGGTCTGACCAATCTGAATTCACGCTTCAAATTTTTTTTTCTGTTCACGTGAAATATTCCGGGTAGCCTCAGAGAATAATATCGATTTATACGCTGATTCTGTGAGTGAGTTTATAAGGAAGTGCATTGGAGATGTTGTACCCACTGTGACTATTAAAACCTACCCTAATCAGGAACTGTGGATAGATGATGGCATTATCGCCAAACTGAAAGTGCGAACCACCGCATTTAACCATGGAAAGATGACCGGGAATATGGCTGAATACAAACAGTGTAGTTATTCCCTCCAAGGCAATCAAACAAGTGAAATGTCGGTATAGGGACAAAGTGGAGTCGCATTTCAACGGCTATGACACAAGGTGTATGACCCATTCGGCATCCCTAGCGGTGTCCTCAGAGCATGCGCAGTCCAGCTGGTTGGTGTGTTTACGGACATATTCAATCTCTCCCTATATCAGTCCCCACAAGCTTCACCATTGTTCCTGTACCCAAGAAGGCCAAGGTAACGGACGACTATCGCCCCATAGCACTCACTTCTGTCATCATGAAGTGCTTTGAGACACTAGTCAAGGATCATATCACACCTCCACCCTAGACCCACTTCATTTTGCATACTGCCCCAATAGGTCCACAGACGATGCAATCCCCTACACACTGCCCTATCCCATCTGGACAAGAGGAATACCTATGTGAGAATGCTGTTCGTTGACGACAGCTCAGCATTCAACACCATAGTACCATCCAAGCTCATCAATCAAACTTGAGGCCCTGGGTCTCAACCCCGCCCTGTGCAATTGGGTCCTGGACTTCCTGACGTGCAGCCCCCAGGTGGTGAAGGTAGGAAACATCACCCCTTCGCTGATCCTCAACACAGGGGTCCCACAAGGGTGCATGCTCAGCCCCCTCTTGTTCTCCCTGTTTTCCCATGACTGCGTGGCCATGCACACCTCCAACTCAATCAAGTTTGCAGACGACACAACAGTAGTAGGCTTGGTCACCAACAATGACGAGACGGCCTACAGAGAGGAGGTGAGGAGTGTGGTGTCAGGGAAACAACGCCAAAAAAACAGATCGTTGACTACCAGGAAACCACAGAGGGAGCACCCCCTTATCCACATCGACGGACAGCAGTGGGGAAGGTGGAAAGCTTCAAGTTCCTTAGTGTACACATCACGGACAAACTGAAATAGTTCTCCCACACAGACAGTGTGGTGAAGGCGGCGCAATAGCGCCTCTTCAACCTCAGGAGGGTGAAGAACTTTGGCTTGTCACCTAAAACCTTCACACACTTTTACAGATGCACAATTGAGAGCATCCTGTCGCTGTATCACCGCCTGGTACGGCAACTGTACTGCCCACAACTGCAGGGCTCTCCAGAGGGTGGTGTGGTCTGCACAACGCATCACCGGGGGCAAACTACCTGCCCTCCAGGACACCTACAGCACCCAATGTCACAGGAAGTTCAAGAACAACAACCACCTGTGCCACTGCCTGTTCACCTCGCTACCATCCAGAAGGCGAGGTCAGTACAGGTGCATCAAAGCTGGAACCGAGAGACTGAAAAACAGCTATCTCAAGGCCATCAGACTGTTAAACAGCCATCACTAGCACAGAGAGGCTGCTGCCTACATACAGACACGAAATAATTGGCCACTTTAATAAATGGATCACTAGTCACTTTAATAATGTTTACATATCTTGCATACCTCATCCCATACCTATATACTAGGGGTGAAACGTACATGTATTCGTATCGAAGCGTTCGGTACAGGGTGCACGGTTCGGTACACACTGCGAACCGAACAATACATTAATCATACACTGCTCAAAAAAATAAAGGGAACACTTAAACAACACAATGTAACTCCAAGTCAATCACACTTCTGTGAAATCAAACTGTCCACTTAGGAAGCAACACTGATTGACAATAAATTTCACATGCTGTTGTGCAAATGGAATAGACAACAGGTGGAAATTATAGGCAATTAGCAAGACACCCCCAATAAAGGAGTGGTTCTGCAGGTGGTGACCACAGGCCACTTCTCAGTTCCTATGCTTCCTGGCTGATGTTTTGGTCACTTTTGAATGCTGGCGGTGCTTTCACTCTAGTGGTAGCGTGAGACGGAGTCTACAACCCACACAAGTGGCTCAGGTAGTGCAGCTCATCCAGGATGGCACATCAATGCGAGCTGTGGCAAGAAGATTTGCTGTGTCTGTCAGCGTAGTGTCCAGAGCATGGAGGCGCTACCAGGAGACAGGCCAGTACATCAGGAGACGTGGAGGAGGCCGTAGGAGGGCAACAACCCAGCAGCAGGACCGCTACCTCCGCCTTTGTGCAAGGAGGAGCACTGCCAGAGCCCTGCAAAATGACCTCCAGCAGGCCACAAATGTGCATGTGTATTGCACAAGATTTTCCCAACTCAGGAGCTCATGCTTTCTGAGGATGTAACAGTGATGCTGGCTATTGGGCTTCCTATCAAGCACTTTGAGAGCCTGTTTTGTAGACAGACTGAATAGGTTTTAATGTTGTACAGCAAGCTTGGGCCCAACTAATCAAGTAGTATGTTAAGTGGGGGAGTATCATAGATTTGAAGTACAGTTAGAGAGGTAGAGAATGCGGGGTTCAGAAACATGTTTAGTGGTCGAGCCGCGCTTTACTATTCCTTCCCGTACACATTTTGCCCAGACATTTAATACCTTCCTTATACCAAAAAACCTAAAGAACAACTTGAGCGTGAGTTGTCAGAAACGCTGTCTGTTGTTAGAGCGTCTAGAGCTCCCTTACTGTAACGGCTCATTTCCTTACGGCAGAGTGGGAGATGAAAAGCAATGTCCTTCAAACACGTCCCCTTGAGTAGTCACGCCAGTGTAAGCTTGGGACGAGATGAGAGAAGTAGTTGGAGAGGGATGATGTAAAGATTCCTGTGACCACTGACAACACTAGACATATTGTAAATGCAGTTGCACTAGCTGGATTGGGACACCAGATGGGATGCTTTTGCTCACGTTATTAATCTAGCATCTCAAAAAGCAATGTCAGTGAATCCAGTCTCTCGCCTCCTAGCAAAGATCAGGAAGGTGGTATCCTTTCATAAAAGCACAACTGCTGCACATGGTTTCAAGACACAACAGTAGATGCAGGGGCTGCCAAACCACAAACCAATCCAAGATGTCCCTACTAGATAGAATTCGAGCCATGACATGGTTGAGCGATACCTTGAGCAGAAAGTTGTGGTGTATTCTACACTGACTGATCAAGCTGTGGGGAAGAATGGCCAAGATATTGTGTCTGTCTGAAAATGACATAAGACTAGCAGAAGAAGTTATCAAAGTGTGCAAACCTCTCAAAACAGTCACAACACTGATATGCACTGAGAGCATTCCATCAGTTTCCATGGTAATGCCTATGAAAACAATGATCTTGAAATAAATGGTTGCATCTGAAGATGAACCCGCAGTAAGGGATGTCAAGACTGTTATCAGAGTTAACCTGGAGCCTAGATATGTGACCCTGGTGTCCAAGACTTCTTACACAAGAGCACCACTTTGGACCCCTGTTTCAAGTCCCTGCTGCACCTGGATGCTGCTGCTCGTTTGAGAATCTACAATGCACTCACAGCAGAGATTGTGACCAATATACAACAGGTATTGTATTTAATTAGTGATTTAACAATTAATTATAAAGTAATAATTGTAATTGTCATAGTGTCTATTTCTAACAACAAATCATATTTTTAAAGCCTCTTCAGAGATAGTAATTTTCATCTAATTTAATTCTGCAGTGTCAAGCCACAGGAGCCCACCCCTCTCCAGAGATGGCAGACAGGGGTTCTCCTCCTGAAAAGAAGTCTGCCATGGCTGAGCTTTTTGGGGAGTTGTTTCACGACCCAGGAGCAGGGAACCAAGTCAAAGGTCAAGGTCATAGAGGAGGAGGTGGACTGTATTCCCCTGGTTGCTGATACACTTACATGGTGTAAGACCAAAGAGTTAATATACCCTCATGTTGCCATGTTAGCAAGGCGCTACCTGGCTGTGCCTGGGACCTCTGTCCCTAGCGAGAGGGTATTCTCCACAGTGGCTGACATTGTCACAGCAAGCCGATCTGTGCTCACTGCAGATGATGTGGATAGACTAATCTTCTTGAAGGAAACCTAAATCTGATCATGTTTATTATTTTTAACCAGTCTCCAGTCTCAAGTGGTGCTATGTGCCTTAATTTTGATATGCTGCTGGACTATGCACTCTTGTTGAAGTTCTGTTTTAAATTACTATTTTATTTAATGTTTTAAGGCAGGCACTGCTGTTTTTTGTTGTCCCTTTGTTTCCATATGTCCTGGGAATTCAAGCTACCTATGTTTACTATTATAATAAATGGAACATCTAAACACATATTTATCAGGCATTTATTTTGTTGATGTACCGAACCGTGAGTTTTGTGAACCGTTTCACCCTTAGTATACACCCTTAGTATATTTTTATACCATCTATTGCCCCTTGCCTATGCTGCTCGGTCATCACTCATCCATATTTTTATATGTATATATTCTTATTCCATCCTTTTACTTAGATTTGTGTGTATTAGGTAGTTGTTGTGGAATTGTTAGATTACTTGTTAGCTATTACTGCACTGTCGGAACTAGAAGCACAAGCATTTCGCTACACTCGCAATAACAGCTGCTAACCATGTGTATGTGACCAATACTATTTGATTTGAAGAGACCCCTGGTTGCATGTCTTGTAGTAGGGTATGTATGGTGTCCGAGTGAATGGTTTGATTATACAGACAATCTGTAATTTGTTACTTTAATATTTCTCATTACTAGAAGAGAAGCAGTTAATCCCTCATCAACCCTTAACCAGGAAAGACTGGCATACATGTTAGTTCTGTATGTGCAGTTAAGGGCATAGCGCGCTGCTCTGTTTTGCTGCACTTGACCATTTTACCGGTCACACCCTTTATGTACAACTCCAGTTGAGGTGGAGGCCTTAGAGAATGTTTTTAACCAAATACAATGCTTTTAGATGGACATGTATTTAAGACCAGTTTGTTGTTAATCACCCATTCTGACAAGGGTGTGTGCTCAGCCCCCTCCTGTACTCCCTGTTCACGCATGACTGCGTGGCCATGCACGCCTTCAACTCAATCAAGTTTGCAGACGACAACAGTAGTGGCCTTGATTACCAACAAGGACGAGAGGGAGGAGGTGAGGGCCCTGGGAGAGTGGTGCCAGGAAATGAACCTCAATCAACAAAACAAAGGAGCTGATTGTGGATTTCAGGAAACAGCAGAGGGAGCACAACCCTATCCACATCGACGGGGCCGCAGTGACGGTGGAAAGCTCCATGTTCCTTGGCGTAAACATCGCTGCCGATTTGAAATGGGCCACCCCACACAGTGTGGTGAAGGTGCAACAGAGCCTTTTCAACCTCAGGAGGCTGAAGAAATTTGTCTCAGCCCCCAAACCCTCAAACTTTTACAGATGCACAATTGAGCGCATCCTCTTGAGCTGTATCACCACCTGGTATGGCAACTGCACCACTCACAACCGCAGGTCTCCAGAGGGTGGTCCCAATGCATCACTGGGGGCAAGCTACCTGCCCCCCAGGACACCTACAGCACCCAATGACCCAGGAAGGCCAAAAAGATCAAGGACATCAACCACCCGAGCCACTGCCTGTTCACCTCGCTATCATCCAGAAGGCGAGGTCAGTACAGATGTATCAAAGCTGGAACCGAAAGACTGGAAAACCGCTTCTATCAAGGCCAGCAGACTGTTCAATAGCCATTACTAGCCGGCTTCCACCCGGTTACGCAACCCTGCACCTTAGAGGATGCTGCCCTGTATACATAGACATGGAATCACTGGCCACTTTAATAATGTTTACATACTACTTTACTCATCTCAAATGTGTATATACTGTATTCTGTTTTAGTCAATGCCACTCTGACATTGCTCAATCTAATATTTCTTAATTGCTTTCTTTTAGATTTGTGTGTATTGTTGTGAATTATTTTTAGATACTACTACACTGTTGGAGCTAAGATAACAAGCATTTCGCTACACTCGCAATAACATCTGCGACCAATACAATTATATTTGAGACTATCTCCTTATTCAGTGAGCTCACTGGCTTTGGGTGCTGACATGTAGAGTGTGGAACATGCCCTGAGGGACACCGCACTGTACATATCTGATGTTAGAGAAGCTTCCATTTGAAGAACACTGGGTTATTGGATAAATAACTCCAACCATGGGATGGCAGGTGACGTAAAGCCATAGCAAGTCACTTTTTTTCAATAGCAATTTATGATCAGGTTGTGATGGTAAGGACAGGTTGTTAAACCCCCAGTGCTCTCTCTGCTTCCTACGCCCCTGCCATAAATATACATGCCAACACCGCTGCAAGGCTAGAGGCTAGCACAGAGGGATGACGCAGCAACAAAACGACCTCTTCTACTGGGAAACATTAAATTGTGTGTGGGTGGTACGAGAGAAAATCAGTATCAGTTTTCCTGTGCTTGTATTACTAGGCTACTTAATGAAAAGTGTTTGTGTGGCAGGGGGGGCAGGGAGAGTGCTATAGATTTGATGAAGTGTTAACTGCTGGAGTGGGAGACTCGGTCTTCCACAGGAATAGATCTGTCATTTTCTATACCAAGGCTGCGTGCTCTGTCCTCGTACCTCTTTTGTGTGTGTGACAGAGAGAATGCGTGTGTGTGTCTGCTAAAGAGAAGGGGTAAATTGTCTAGCAACATGTCATGTGACAGAGGGAAAGTACAGTTGAAATCGGAAGTTTACATACGCCTTAGCCAAATGCATTTAAACTCAGTTTTTCAAAATTCCTGACATTTAATCCTAGTAAAAATTCCCTGTCAGTCAGGATCACCACTTTTATTTTAAGAATGTGAAATGTCAGAATAATAGTAGAGAATTATTTCAGCTTTTTTTTTCATCACATTCCCAGTGGGTAGGAAGTTTACATACACTCAATTAGTATTTGGTAGCATTGCCTTTCAATTGTTTAACTTGGGTCAAACGTTTCGGGTAGCCTTCCACAAGCTTCCCACAATAAGTTGGGTGAATTTTGTCCCATTCCTCCTGACAGAGCTGGTGTAACTGAGTCAGGTTTGTAGGCCTCCTTGCTCGCACACGCTTTTTCAGTTCTGCCCACACATTTTCTACAGGATTGAGGTCAGGGCTTTGTGATGGCCACTCCAATACTTTGATGTCCTTAAGCCATTTTGCCACAACTTTGGAAGTATGCTTGGGGTCATTGTCCATTTGGAAGACCCGTTTGCGACCAAGCTTTAACATCCTGACTGATGTCTTGAGATATTGCTTCACTATATGCACATATATTTCCTGCCTCATGATGTCATCTATTTTGTGAAGTGCACCAGTCCATCCTGCAGCAAAGCACCCCCACCACAACATGATGCTGCCACCACCTTGCTTCACAGTTGGGATGGTGTTCTTCAGCTTGCAAGCGTCCATCTTTTTCCTCCAAACATAACGATGGTCATTATGGCCAAACCGTTCCATTTTTGTTTCATCAGACCATCAGACCATTTCTCTAAAGTACGATATTTGTCCCCATGTGCAGTTGCAAACCGTAGTCTGGCTTTTTTATAGCAGTTTTGGAGCAATGGCTTTTTCCTTGCTGAGCGGCCGTTCAGGTTATGTCAATATAGGACTCGTTTTACTGTGGATATAGATACTTTTGTACCCGTTTCCTCCAGCATCTTCACAAGGTCCTTTTGTTCTGGGATTGATTTGCACTTTTTGTACCAAAGTACGTGCATCTCTAGGAGACAGAACGCGTTTCCTTCCTGAGCGGTATGACGGCTGTGTGGTCCTATGGTGTTTATACTTGCGTACTATTGTTTGTACAGATGAACATGGTACCTTCAGACATTTGGAAATGGCTCCCAGGGATGAACCAGACTTGTGGAGGGCTACACTTTTTTTCTGAGGTCTTGGCTGATTTCTTTAGATTTTCCCATGATGTCAAGCAAAGAGGCACTGAGTTTGAAGGTAGGCCTTAATACATCCACAGGTACACCTCCAATTGACTCATGATGTCAATTAACCTATCAGAAGCTTCTAAAGCCATGACATCATTTTCTGGAATTTTCTAAGCTGTTTAACTTCTCTAGGATAGGGGGCAGCATTTTCACGTTTGGATGAAAAGCATACCCAAATTCAACTGCCAGCTACTCATCCCCAGAAGATAAGATATGCATATTATTAGTACATTTGGAGAGAAAACACTTTGAAGTTTCTAAAACGGTTTGAATCATGTCTGTGAGTATAACAACTTATTTAGCAGGCGAAACCCAGAGGACAAACCATTCAGATTTTTTTTTGAGGTCACTCTCTTTTCAATGGGGTTTCATTGGGAATCCAGATTTCTAATTGACATTCTTGCAGTTCCTACCACTTCCACTGGATGGAAACAGTCTTAGAAATTGGTGGAGATTTTTTCCTTTGTGTAATGAAGAAGTACGGCCATTTTGAACGAGGGTCACTCGAAGTGTCCTGTTTGTTAGAGGGGCATGACCAGAAAGCTAGCTACATTTTGGTTTAATCCTGTATTGAACACAGATCATCCCGTCTTCAATTTTATCGATTTATTTATGTAAAAAAATACTTAAAGTTGTATTAGAAAAAAAATTCAAACTACTTTTGTAAGTTTACAGGTAACTTTTGAGATATTTTGTAGACACGTTGCACAAGTTGGAAGCTGTGTTTTTCTGGATCAAACGTGCCAAATAAATGGACATTTTGGATATATATTGACGGAATTAATCGAACAAAAGGACCATTTGTGATGTTTATGGGACATATTGGAGTGCCAACAACAGAAGCTCGTCAAAGGTAAGGCATGAATTATATTTTTATTTCTGCGTTTTGTGTCGCGCCTGCAGGGTTGAAATATGCTTCTCTCTCTTTGTTTACTTTGTTGCTATCCTCATAGTATCATCGTTTGCTTTCGCCGAAAAGCCTATTTGAATTCTGACATGTTGGCTGGATTCACAACAAGTGTAGCTTTAATTTGGTTTCTTTCATGTGCGATTTCATGAAAGTTAGATTTTTATAGTAATTTGTTTGAATTTAGCGCTCTGCATTTTTCCTCGCTTTTGGCCGAAAAATTACTTGTCATGCGCAAAGTAAATGTCCTAACTGACTTCCCAAAACTATAGTTTGTTAACAAGAAATTTGTGGAGTAGTTGAAAAACGAGAGTTTTAATGACTCCAACCTAAGTGTATGTAAACTTCTGACTTCAACTGTAGGTCCTTGAAATAAAAATGTAAATTAAGTCAGTTTGACTTGCCAATGTCTGTATGAACTCTGTATAGGCTACTTGCTCGGTTCGCAAATGAAAGATAAAATCACCAGATATTGAAATTATGCACGCGTCATTCGCGTTCCTATCAGATCTTGTCATAGGCTGGTATTTCTTTTCATTTGGACCAGTAGCTTTCAGTTGGCTCTGGCCCGGTGTGCCACTGGCAAATTTACCTGAATGTCATGCCCTGCGGTGCTCTTAGGGCCTATATGTTTTCCACGTTGTGTAGCCGTTAGCGACGCTAATGATGGCCTATGCTTTTTCGGGTAGATGGAAAGGCAATTAAAAATTAACTACAAAGTTGCCTTCCTGGAAGAATCATGCTTATTTGCAGTAATCCAGTGGCCATTCGTTTTCAAAACAATCACAAGTTCGATACAGAAACACCGCTAGCCAAACACAACTGTTTGGCTGGTGAGCCCCTGAATAAAAAGTAACCTAAAAAAAATATATAAAAAAATGGGGGAAATCAGTCCTCAAGTATTTGTTTTTTTTCAGATTCTCCCCTCTAGAGGATTTTGACGAAATTAAAACCATGGTAATTTGAAATCTGCAACAAATAGATTTTGTACTTTTGAAGTCTCTTTTCTTTGCTGTTACAGTAAATCTATCCAAATCATATAAAAATGATTTGAAAACATGTAATGGAGTGCCTTTGTTACAACTATGAAACAGAAAGCATATGTGTTGGAACATGGTAACAGCTTATTTTTATAACACTAACATAAAAAAATACCCCAACCACTATGACACACAGTCAAAAGACGAGCGGTCAAATGATAAAAACAAAAGTATCATAAACATAAGCGACAAGTGGCCTTGATAAGTAGTGAAACTCTGCACAAAAGCAATAATGGTATTATAATGAATATAAGTGCTGATATGACAGCAGTCAAAGAGTCAATTATTGTCAGCTCGTGCTTGTGTGCATCGTCATGCAATGGCATCAGTTGGATTTCCTTCAGCTGTTATCCCTTGACAAAACTTTCAGAACTTTCACTTGCTTTACACACTACATACCTTTTTGTTTGTTGTGCTTAATAGTATCAGGTTTTCTTTTGTCCCTCTGTTTTGTCATTCTTCAACACCGTTGCTGTGCAGGTGCCTTATTTTGGGCAGATGGAGGGAGTCCCCGTCTCACTTTGTTCATGGTGCCGGTCAGACTTGTTTTCTTTGCAAGCAACTTGTTCGCCAATGACGGTGAAGTAAAGAAATTGTCCATGGTGACATTGCTCCCCTTGCCAACATAAGGTTCCACAAGCCTCATCACCTCATTCTCAGACACTCGCACCTGCTGCCTGATGTGGATATTTTCCCAGATATTGAAAGCCTTTCAGCATGTAAAATGATGCACGCTCTCGCTGTGAAGCCTACTCCAAGTAGGACGGAGTACTCCAAGTAGAACAGAGTAGACAGATATAAGACTGCTTTGATTCGGTGAACTGATATAGGGTACAAACCATTTTAAGATTAGGCCTATAATTAGAATTGATAAATAGTCATGGCCAAAAGTTTGGAGAATGACACAAATATTAATTTTCAAAAAGTCTGAAACAGCAGTTTGTATGATGGCAATTTGCATATACTCTAGAATGTTATGAAGAGTGATCAGATGAATTGCAATTAATTGCAAACTCCCTCTTTGCCATGCAAATGAACTGAATCCCCCAAAAACATTTCCACTGCATTTCAGCCCTGCCACAAAAGGACCAGCTGACGACACGTCAGTGATTCTCTTGTTAACACAGGTGTGAGTGTTGACGAGGACAAGGCTGGAGATCACTCTGTCATGCTAACAGACTGAAAGCTTCAAAAGGAGGGTGGTGCTTGGAATCATTGTTCTTCCTCTGTCAACCACGTTTACCTGCAAGGAAACACGTGCCGTCATCATTGCTTTGCACAAAAAGGGCTTCACAGGCAAGGATATTGCAGCCAGTAAGATTGCACCTAAATCAACCATTTATCTGATCTTCAAGGAGAGTGGTTCAATTGTTGTGAAGAAGGCTTCAGGGCGCCCAAGAAAGTCCAGCAAGCGCCAGGACCGTCTCCTAAAGTTGATTCAGCTGCGGGATCGGGGCACCACCAGTACAGAGCTTGCTCAGGAATGGCAGCAGGCAGGTGTGAGTGCATCTACACGCACAGTGAGGTGAAGACTTTTGGAGGATGGCCTGGTGTCAAGAAGGGCAGCAAAGAAGCCACTTCTCGCCAGGAAAAACATCAGGGACAGACTGATATTCTGCAAAAGGTACAGGGATTGGACTGCTGAGGACTGGGGTAAAGTCATTTTCTCTGATGAATCCCCTTTCCAATTTGTTTGGGGCATCTGAAAAAAAGCTTGTTCGGAGAAGACAAGGTGATCCTGTGTCATGCCAACAGTAAAGCATCATCAGACCATTCATGTGTGGGGTTGCTTCTCAGCCAAGGGAGTGGGCTCACTCACAATTTTGCCTAAGATCACATCCATGAATAAAGAATGGTACCAACACATCCTCCGATAGCAACTTCTCCCAACCATACAGGAACAGTTTGGTGACAAACAATGCCTTTTCCAACCTCAGTCAGGATGTGCCCCGGAAGTGAATTGACAGCATGCCAGGGAGGATTGCAGAGTCTTGAAAAAGAAGGGTCAACACTGCAAATATTGACTCTTTGCATCAACTTCATGTAATTGTCAATAAAAGCCTTTGACACTTATGAAATGCTTGTAATTATACTTCAGTATTCCATAGTAACATCTGACAAATATCTAAAGACACTGAAGCAGCAAACTTTGTGGAAATTAATATTTGTCATTCTCAACTTTTGGCCACGACTACAATGGAATGACTCGCCCTGTTCTTGATTCATAATTGGTGAACATAATTATGCATTCTTCGCTCCCCCGCACTCAATTCTCCCCATCATACTTTACTTATTTATTTAATCTGTAACGTGTGAAATTAGTTCCGTACGGTTTGAGGCAATTGTGAGTAATTATCAACTGGGCACTGCACTCATCTGTCGGAAGAGAGAGCAGTGTAGGCCTTACTGTTTCGGAGGAGAGGCAATGGGAAAACCATTCAAGATGATCACATGCCCTCCTTAAACTGGTTATTACTCCAGTTCTGTGTGTGATATTAAGATTCTAACAACGGCAGTGTGTTACATAGTCGTATTTAGGAAAAGTCAAGGAAAGCTTTACTGGTTCTTGTTTTGTTTAAATTATTTTTATTTCTTTATCTTTGTACTTTTATTTAATACTAGAACCGTCATAGGCCAACGGCCACTGACGCTTCATTTTTGTAATTAAACATTTTTTTTCTTCCCCAAACGAATAAACGATGTCCTGCTCCTTCCCTGACTTTTCCTAAATGGTTGTATTTTACATTGCTCATTTGTCAGAATTTTGAAATCACAAACAGTGAAGTATTTTGAACATTTTACCAGTTTTTTTTTTCTTTTTTTTTTCTTTCTTTCTTTTCTCACACATATTCCTAACTTAACCCACCAAGACAATATGCTGTAGGACGTTGGTACCCAGCCGGGCGCTAATTCGTCCCTCTCTCTCCTCACTGAATGAATGACAAATAGATGAATGGGCAACAATCATTCACCTTCACAATTTCATTTAAAGATAGGCTGTTATGGGACTGTTTTATTTACTGTAATTCTATTACTAATCAACTTTATTTTAAGGGAAATTAAAATATGCTAAATGTTGCACTAGGCCTTTAATGCAAAACATATCCTTGACTCTATCCAACTTTATGAGCAGGGAGAAAAAATTATGCCTGCCCATCGAAACTATATCCAAACTAATTTCACGCATAATAAGAGTTAGCCTATAGACAAGATTTAAGTTGTAAATAATCTGATGGACAATATTGTCAGTTGTAAAATTGTATATGAAGAGATCATCTTCAAGAGGGCTCATCTTGTAATTTACAGGGAAAGGATAATCACTTTATCAAACCCTCCCTCAGTCACATGCAGGTCAACATTTTGAACTCTATATACAATGTATTTGGAAAGTATTCAGACCCCTTGATTTCTATTTATTTTTTTACGCTACAGGCTTTTTCTAAAATGTATTAAAAAAAACAATCCTCAATCTACACACAATACCCCATATTGACAAAGCAGAAACTGATTTTTTAAAAATGTTTGCAAATGTATTAATAAAAAATATACCTTATTTACCTAAGTATTCAGACCCTTTGCTATGAGACTTGAAATTGAGCACACAAAACACACATCTGTCTATATAAGTTCCCACAGTTGACAGTGCGTGTCAGAGCGTGTCAGAACCCAAGCCATGAGGTCTAAGGAATTGCTGCAGCATTGAAGTGGCCTCCATCCTTCTTTAATTGGAAGCAGTTTGGAACCACCAAGACTCTTCCTAGAGCTGTCCGCCCAGCCAAACTGAGCAATCGGGGGAGAAGGGCCTTGGTCAGGGAGGTGACCAAGAACCCGATGGTCACTCTGACAGAGCTCCAGAGTTCCTCTGGAGATGGGAGAACCTTCCAGATAGACAACTATCTCTGCAGCACTCCACCTATCGGGCCTTTTTTGGTAGTGGCCAGACGGAAGCCACTCCTCAGACAGCCCGATTTGGAGTTTGCCAAAGGCACCTAAAGGACTCTCAGACCATGAGAAACAATATTCTCTGGTCTGATGAAACTAAGATTGAACTCTTTGGCCTGAATACCAATCGTCACGTCTGGAGGAAACCAGTCATCATCCCTTCCAACAGGGCAACAACCCTAAGCACACAGCCAAGACAACGCAAGAGTGGCTTCGGGACAAGTCTCTAAATGTCCTTGAGTGGCCCAGCCAGAGCCCGGACTTTATCTCGATTGAACATCTCTGGAGAGACCTGAAAATAGCTGTGCAGCGACGCTTCCCATCCAACCTGACAGAGCTTGAGAGGATCTGCAGAGAAGAATGGGAAAAACTCCCCAAATACAGGTGTCAAGCTAGTAGCGTCATACCCAAGAAGACTGTATTCACTACCAATTGTGCTTCAACAAAGTTGAGTAAAGGGTCTGAGTACTTATGTAAATGTATTTCGTTTTATTTGAATACATTTGCTAAATAAAAAAATTGTGTAGATCTTTTATTCAACCCATTTTAGAATAAGGTTGTGAGGTAACAAAGTGGAAAAAGTCAAGGGGTCTGAATACTTTCCTTTATGCACTGTAGTATCAGAAGGCACATATTCTGCCGTTTCTATTACCTTTTGTCAAATAACACTCATAATTCAAGAGGTGCAGCTCTATTTTCACTTTTTCCAAGAATATCCGTGCTGTCCATGCATTCGGCACATGACACCTCCCGCGGCAGCATTGCTCTGGCTACTAAGCTACTATTACAAGATGCTATTTATTTATGCAATTCATGCACTGGTGCTTTTGTTTAAGAATGCAGCAAATAATTTCACCTGTGCACCTGGCTGACTTATCTTTTTCATTTCTACTTTGTCAAAAGCTGTAACTGGACTTTATTCATGACTAGAACTCTATTACTAATCTAATTCTAAAAATAAAGGTGATCAAATGAATTAGACTGTCTGTTTTTATTGTAAGGGAAACAAAACTAGGCTATGGGCCTACATTATTTTCCCTAGGAATTTGTAGGATTATACAAAACATATCCTTTACTCTATCTAAACAAATAACTATACTTTAAAAAATATATAATTACACAGTTATTCATGCAATCCTTCAAAATTGTTTATGCACTATTTATCAAGCGATGGTGCTTATGTTTGCTGCACCTTGCATGTTGATATGCATATGCTTAATACGATTCTTCAAAAATCAAGTTATTTGATTTCTTGGAAATGTTCTTAATTCCAACATGGCTCAACCCTCGTCTTAAACTCAAGGAAGTGAGGAAAATAAGCTAATGGTAAGCAATTAAACTTCATCTCAAAGTTTCACTATTGATTGTTTTAAATCCAAGTATATTTGTTAGATCAGTAAGAAATATGCTAACAGGATTGCCCTTACTAGCTAGCTCATTGCTTAGCAACAATCATGATCTTAAAAATATAGTTAAGAAGTTCATGAGAAAATCCTGCTTTAAGAAGAAATGTTTTAGGAATTGCACTTAAAAATGATCTTAAACTTGTTTAAAAAAAAATATTTTAAGCTTTTTTTGTGAGTGTGGGCCCAGGTCATGATCAATTATATATTTATTTTTCATTAATCATTGCTGCGACAAAATCATGTGAAAAAATTTGTAGCAGTAAAAAAAAGTGTAGAACCCTGCTATGTGTTTGGATCAGTCAGTGTACAGTCTGAACAGAGGCCAGAACCTGTTATGTGACCGCTCCATCTTGCCCTGACTGTTTAGTTTATACTTATTTGGAGGGAAACCATTTGACCGCGCTGTCACTCCTGCTCGGGAACATTCTCTCTTTAGTCACATGATATGGAGAGAATGTGAAGATATACAAGGGAAGGAGGTAATGCTCTCCTCAGTCCTCTGACTGAGACACATGTCCTTTTCTGTTTGTCTCTGTGGGAGAATGTGAATTGGATTGGCTACACCATGGTGCTACCCTACAGAGTTCTGTTGAAGCTATTGTAGACTTTCATTGCAAAAGCGTTTTAATCAATTATTTGGTGACGTGAATATATTTAGTATAGTTTCATCTAAAAACTATACATTTGTAAATGTTTTACAATTTGTATGAAATTCACAGTGGATGGTCCTTCCATTCCTCCTCTGAGGAGCCTCCACTGCCTCGCGTCCTCTCGCCACTATCCCGCCTCCTTCTCAAAACCCATTAGAGGAGAAGGTCAGATGGGATGGACCTCTAGCTTTCTCATCCAATGGGATTTTGAGGAGAGAGGATACGAGGAGTATGCAATTCAGATCTTCCCTCCCTCTTTTTCTTGCTTGCTAGCTTTCTCACGCTCTCTCTCTGTCTCGCTTTGTCTATCTATCTCGTAACTTGGTGTCTATTGTCTAGAGTCTAGACACAGAATCACTCAACCTGACCCATAGCATTAGCACCCAGACAACTGCAAAATCAACCGTGACAGGGATTTATCTATGGTCTCTTGGGGCCCTGATTCAGAGTTCAGATAAGCTCACAACGCTTACCGCAATGAATGATTTACAGAAAAGTGTGTAGCCCTCATGTCAAAATACCGCCCATATAGATATTGACAGGAGTGTACAGTGCATAGTATGTAGAGACATTAGTTAGTATGTGTAGGTCTATGCTGAAGGCTGAGGATCGTTCCGCCCAGTTTTGATACAGGGCCATATTAGTTAGTAAAATGCTTTGCAACAGAAAATGAAAACTATTTTTCTGATTGGACACGTTTTTAGGTAGTCCTTGTTTGTTGTTTTCTTCCGTTTGATGACTAGTGAATATGACCCTGGTTCTGGTTCCTGACACTACTCCTTGCCCTCTCCTCCTGCGGGTGTCCGATATGACGTTCGCCAATCAAGAGGGTGGTTTTGGTGGACGCTTGCAGAAGGCCAGGTGGGGATGGATGGAGTTACTGGAGCTGCATTGCGCAATATATGCATGCGTCAAGTCAACAGAGTAGTCCGTCTGTCTGTCTCGGTCCTCTGTCATGTAGATGCAACAGACTCCTCTGTAAAGAATGAGGTTTGTGTGTGTATCACCTTTAGTAGTAGGTCTGGAAGAATATCCATTTTCCTTACAGTACTATGTTCTCCTATCCTGTTTAAGCTGTATCAGCCTGGTTTGTATGTTTGTCTCTAAGACACTGCTCTTGTGATTGTAGTGTGCTCCCTCCGATGTCCGCAACAGACACACACCTCTGCCTAGGACTCTGATGTGTGGAGCAGCTACTGACATGCTGGAAAGCTGACCACTGTTTCCCATCAGAACCTGCAGCTCTGTCCAAACCATCCAGCACATACACACAGTCATATACGGTCATGATCTTCGTCATTCGATTGGGAACTCCCCAGAGGCAGAGGACCTTCCATCTCCTAAGTTGATACTCCTTTATTTGAAACCTAAAGGTGTCCACAAAAAGCCAAGAAATCACTTGCAGTCAACAAACACAACCCATGCTGTTTTATAGGTTCTCGTGCGGTGATGTCATGTAAAGAGTATTGAGGAAGGGGGAAAAAATAGAAAACGACATCCATGTAGATCTGTTTTTTTGTGTGTGTGTGGGCGCATGCGTGTGGAGGCTACGCTAAAGCAAACAAGGCAATCCGACTTCCCCTGACGGGAGCAAAGCCACTGGAAACATGGCCTCTCACCCACAAAATATCCCCAAATGTGGGACTCATCATCAATGGCAACATCGTTTAAAAGTAACCACATCTTTCTCACTCCCACACTACCGTGTTAATAAACCTCATGCAGAAGTCTTGCACAAAGGGGAAACTTGTTCTCCTGTTCCATAAGGCTGTAATTTAGTACTCCCCCCCCCCAACCCCCCACCCCCACCCTCTTTCAACTCTTTTTCGCATTTTTTTAGTTTTTTTTTTTTACATTGAACAGTTTTGGAAATGCCATACCCCAAGGTTGTTTTTGGAGTGGAAAAAGGGTTCCGATGTGGTGTCTTAACATCCTGAAGTTCTTGCACCCTTGGAAAGGAAACTTGCGCTCCCATCCATACCATTCTCATTTCTAACAATAGTATTTATTCTCTCCCTCCCACCCTCTCGTTCTCTTACTATTTTTCTCCCTCTCTCCGTCCCCCTCTTCTCCATCTCTCTCCTCCCATTCAGGGGTAGGAGCGGACCCCGGTAGGCCGTTGTGTAGGAAAGCCAAAGAACTGAGGAAGGCGCGCCGGCTGCAGAAGGAGCAGAAGAGACAGGAGGGGGGTGGAGTCCCGGCCTCTGTGACCTCTAACCCCGCTACGCCCGTCCAGCTCAACCAACCCAAAGCCCTGGAGGAGTTCATCAACGAATCTCTGCCCGATAGTCCTCTGCACCACCTCGAGGTAAGCAAGAGAGGGGTTCAGGTTTGCAACTACTTCCTAGCCCCTACTCATTCAATGTCTACAGATCTGAAGGAACCTGATGGGTGTAAGTAATACAGTGATGGCGCCACCTAGCCTTCCAGTGGCTTTAGGTTTCCTCTATATTGCTTTATATCTATCCACTTCCAAAGGATCTATCTTCAAACCCAGCCAGAGAGAGGCCTCTATCTGCTTCCCTAACCCAGTGACTTCACCATGCGTGCCTGTGGGGAGAATGGTACGGCCAGAACTCAAGTGGAAAATCCAGCACTTCACGACACAAACTCAACCAAATGGTAGCCTGACCACACACACTGGGTCAGGTTACCCCAAGTAATCACATTCAAACGACTGTGCAGAGCTCTGCATTGTTTAAGAGATGTAAATCTACTTTTGGCTCTGGGATGTACTGCAGGCAGGGCTTCATCCCAAATGGCACCCTATTCCCCATAACCTATAGTGTATTACTTTTGACCAAAGCTCTATGGGCCCTGGTCAAAAGTAGTGCACTATGAAGGGAATATAGTGCCATTTGGAGCACAATCCCAGAGAAAAAAATGTCCCTTTCCAGTATAAGGCGAAGTTTTGGTCCATCCTCTTGACTTTCGCTGAGGTTGGTAGTCTAGAGTGATGTCAGCTTTTGATTAAGCCAGACCTTGAGACGAGCTATTCATTCCCTGACTGGCACTGAGCACCCATCAGACTCCTCTCCCAATCAGCTCATCTTAGCTGATTAGATTACTTCCATTGGCTGTGATGTTTACTCATTCAATTTCCTTAAGTGGATGTACACACAAGGTCGAGCCACCCAATTTGAAGGTTAATTTATTGTTTGGCAAGTTAAGATGATTGAATGGCGCATGTTTGAAACACGAGTTTGTAGGCCTAAAGCATGCCGATGGGCTGCAATCAATGCTAGGAATTGGGATGTTTAGGATTCTGATGATATGGAGATAATTGAATCTGTTTTTTGTCATTCACACCGCTCTTTATGACTTTGGGAGTCTTAGTCTTCAGCAGGACACTTAAGACAGCAGGAGCCTGTTCAGGATGATCAAATATACCAGAACATTCAGAATTAGACGTGAATTGAGTCGAGCAGATCTGACTGCCTGTCATGTAGAATAGGGATCGTGCAAGTCTGCTCTATTTATTCTATTTCTATCGACAACTTTCTATCAGAACGTTTCATATCACCAAATACTCCCCCGTTCAGATTTGTTGAGTAAGCTGTGGAGCTACAGGGGGAAAACTGAAGGTCTTGGACCGCAAGGATATTTTGGGTGTTTACACGAATGCAATTAACAACACTCCAGCTCCACTTCATCACCAGCACAACTGTTAAACATGTCAGACCGCCTGAGTGATGGAGTCAGACGATCATTAGGAAAGGACCGGGAGGAGGAGAGAACTATGTACATATGCCCCCAATGAAAGAGACATTGAGAGGAGAGGTGATCGAGGGTAAGGGGCCCCTGACTATAGGTAAGGCCCCTTCCCTTGTATTGATAGATACATTGAGACTGTGGGAATCGTAGTAAAGCCTTTTCCTTTAACCACAACCCTGTTCACATCCACAACCCTTGTTTTACAGTAAAACTAGTGGCTTTTAGTGAATGACAGATGAGATGTCTGGAGGGTCAGGTTGGAACACATGCTTGTGCCCTTGCCACCACCAGGGGTCAGTGTGGCCACACGATTGACAGCCCCCCCTTCCCCAAAGGGAAGCGTATAACACCAACCTGTTTCTCTGTCTCGCTCAATATGCCTTCCTATTATTTATTATCTTTTAGTTAAAACCCACTCTCCTCTCACACGTTGCTCTTGTTTAGCCATTGGCCTTCTCTGTTTATCAGACACATTCTTTAGTCGGCGAGTATCTCTTCTGCGTGTTTTTATCAAAGAGAACAGGATTTGGGCTCACACAGAGTTCCACATGTGGGACAGCGTATCGTCTTACAGGGGATTTTGAAGGCCAATATCTCTCCATTTTAATTACGTGGCATTACAGAAACATTATTGGAATGGTTTGGTGTTAGTCTGTCGGTGCCATCTCATTCGATTGTTATGAGAGCGTTGCGTTTTCACCAAACTATCCATTGTGGTGTTGGCTCAATAAAACTATTTCGGTGTATCAAAAGATCTGGAGTTTTAAAAGTAAATTAAAGAGGCCTTACTTACTATTATCTTTTACGTAAAAGGCCCAACATCTTTGTTTGAATATACAATGCGTGTACCAAGCAGTCATATGAGAGGCCTGTGCATGTCCAACTCAAACAAACCTTGGGTTAAATTCCCTCGCAGGCTACTATTCAAATGGCAGGGGCATGTTGGCCAACAAAAGCTTAAAAACAAAGATATTTAATTAAAATGAAGCCGGGGGGATTATGAAAGTTGAATTCTCACATTCTCAACACTAGTGGTTATGCTTTATCCAACGCTCTATGTCCTGGCTGCCTGACTTTTGGGCCTGTTTAAAACTGGTTCTAATCCTCCCCTACTGTAGCTTGACATGACATGGTGAAGCACTGGAAATGGGGTTTATAAGAGGTACACACACACACAGGTCATGTTTGAGTGATCTCTTTGTTTTTTCAGGAGATCAACCCAGGTAAGGTCTTTAAATGATGTTTCTGTTAAACATGATGACAAACACTTGTGGTATTTACCCTATTTGTCCTCTTTTGTCATGCTCTCACCTGTCACTCTGCTTGTCTCCATGGAGATGGACACAAACACGCCCTCCTTCTTAATCAACCTCACTGCTTGGGTGTAGCACCAACACCTGTGGTTGCGGTAATAGAAAACTGCAAAACTGCACAACTCCCACCCAATATGACTTCTGAATGCTGTTTTACTGTGTTAATCATTGTCAAGTACCTTTTTTCAAGATGTATAATAAAGGCTCACCTTGGGTGTATCCTGTCCCCACACACGTGGAATATAGAATGCTTACTTAATACAAAACATCTTCTTAAAAGTGTTCCACAAGGGCCTACCTTAAAGGAGGGAAACGGCTTCGATGGTTTAAAGCCTGATGTGGCATGCTTGAAAATGAGAAATGTAACACTCAAAGATTTGCCTTAGTTTGCTAGTACCCATAAGTGACGGACAGAGTTAGTAGAGGAAGAGACATTCCGTTTACCCTCCATTCTGTTTCTTTCATACTTTAAAAAAATACATTTTTCCTCCCCCTGATTTACTATGTGAATGTGATGTGTACCCTCTGTGTGGATTTGTCTCCACTTATCGTTCTGTGTCCTATTGAAATGCCTGTCTCTCTTTATTTTTGTCTTAACCCTTCTCTGCCCGTCCCTCTTTTGAAGGTGAGGCTAGTGCGCTCCAACCCCCCCAGTTCACAGTTCAAAGCCTCTTTCGACGCCTCCTACCAGGTGTACAAACTCTACCAGATGGCCATTCACCACGACCCTCCAGACAAGCCCACCGAGAGCCAGGTCAGGGGTCAGCAGGTCAAGCTGCTCAAGGGGCACAGGGGGAAGAGAGGGTTAAGAGGTGCTTTTGATATCAAAACACAGTGAACAGTGTTGAGAGTAAATTCAATTGTCTTTATTATAAAACACAATGTGGAAATTTGTCTTTGGCTTCATAACATGATTTCTATGAAAACAAATAACATTAAAACATCATCAGGAGCATCTTGTCAACATTGGGTGAACATCTTGAACCGACAGATGTAATTGTTATCTGGAGTTTGCCAAATAGTATAGTCAGTCTCTCTCCAATGTGAGCGAAGTATCTCTGACCAATGTTTGTGTGAAATCTGTCATCAGGCAACTAAGATGATACAGATGAAAGTGAATGGGGTGCTAAGTGAAAGAGAATAGAGACATTTGATAGAGTAGTGGAGGGAAATGGCGAGAACGTGGAATTACGTGACATGAAAGAGCAAGTTACATAATCACTCTCTGGCTATGGAAGTGGTTAGGATGGAGAGAAGAAAAAATAGAAAGTGTGACTGTGGGTCAGTGGAGGCTGCTGAGGGGAGGACGGCTCATAATAATGGCTGGAAAGGGGCTAGTGGAAGGGCATCAAACACATGGAATCCATTTATTTGGTATCATTCCACTAATAATGCTCCAGCCATTACCACGAGTCTATCCTCCCCAATTAAGGCTTCACCAACCTCCTGTGGTATGGGTATGAATGAAAGGGAGAAAGTGAATGAAGGACTCAGGATTAGGGGAGTGTGTGTGTCTGTGTGCGCACGCTTACATGTTTGTGGATGTCTGAATGTGTGTGCATGTGATCTGTTGTTCGCTCGCAGGGGGAAATGTTCCCATACACGGAGGAGGTTGAAGGCAGTGTTTCTACAGGTGCCTCAGTCTAATTGGGTCTTTAGTTTCTGGATGTGTCCTAAATAGCACCCTATTCTGTACCTAGTGCACTACTTTTGACCAGAACCAAGTAGTGCACTATGTAGGGAATAGGGTGCCATTTGGGATGCTACCTCTAGCTGTTTGAATACGGTGGCAGTCAGGTATTCATTCCCATCCTCTTCCTCTTTCCTTCATCAGTCTTCCACTCCCTCTGTGCCCATCACTCCTGCTCGTTTGTTTTTATTCCATTCCCAACCAGTCGCAGTTGTTGAACTGAAGCATCCACTTAAAATTCAGTGTTAGCATTCGTTTGTCGTTTTTGCCCATGCTGGCACTTGACACACTTGGAGGATTGTCTCCGCTCTGCGGTTCTCACCAGACATTCTGTCTCGAAGGCTGGAGCTATACTATACCTTAGCCTGATTTTTATCTGTGTAAATCTCACACCACTTGGGACATTGCTATTGTCTCATATCTGGATGTATACAAGAGTAAAAGTGAGTGTGTAGATCCCTATCTGAATGTGAGTGTGTGTGGAATGTGGATGCCTGTTGTTCCTTGAATCTCATATCTTAGATCTCCATTCAACCTCTAGTGAGTGCCCTGTCTTTCTCGTTGAGGGTTCGTCGTCAACCGTGACGCGGGGGTGGTACACTAGCCTCATCTTCAGGGTCCCTGGATCCCTCATCTCCAGGCAGTATCCACCACTGGACTCACTCTCCCAGAATTCTTAGTTATGGTTTATTGTTAATTCTATGGTTGGAATCTTGATTGGCCTGACTCATCTCAATTCAGAACCCGAGCAGCAAAAAAAAAAAAAAAAGAATCAAAAAAACTTTGAACTGGGAGTCTGAATTGCTTCAGTAGAACCTTTTTATAGTGCTAAACTGCTTATGCGGCATTGTCTAAAACCTCTCCACTTATTGTTTGGTTCCCCTATTGTCTGTCCACCCCCCCTGCAAACCACTACCACACCTTCCTCCTCTTCATTCTCCCTCCAAAACCCCAACTCCATTCTGTATGTCCTCATTCTTCTTCGCCGTTTGTCTTTCCCCCTTCGCTGTCCCCACTCTCGACAAACAATGTTGACTTTATCCATCCCTCCACTTCTTCTTTCACCATCCTCTCCGAAGGTGAGGCTAGTGCCCGTCAATGATGATGATCCTCAGTTCATGGCGACCTATGAGCAGTCGGCAGCGCTGTACGCACGCTACCAGATGGCCGTTCACGGCGACACCCCTTCCGAGTGTAACGAGAGTGAGGTACGGTAACGTTTCTGACATCGCACCTACTGTAATGCACCGGGCACAGTGACTGCCACAATGCCACCATGCGCTGTGCTGTACACGCCACCCTGCCACATTTTGCTCCTCCATCACAAACACAGTACCATCCATAGAAGGGTTGAAGTTATTTTTTGTTACCAATTAACTTGAAATAAATATGAGTATTCATTTAATGTCAGCAGAAAATATGCCTAGATATGAATATTAATGTATTTACATTCTATCTGTCAGCAATCTGTCCTGTTGAGAATTTTCTGCCGGTTTTCTTTTCCATTTTTGAGTACAATGTCAATGTCCTTAACATCACATGATTGCTCTGACCGCGTAGCATGGTGACACAGCAAATCTCCTGCATGCTTGTTTGCAGATAACCTCATACACATACCCATTGTGGTGTGTTAGTTTAACGGTTAGATTACCCTGCATGCCAATGTAAGTTGATTCCATTGTGTTTGATGGTGATTTATGACTAGGGGAACTCAATGCATGTCATTGCCTGCGTGTTTCATGGGCTGTGTCTCAAGGCATCCTATTCCCTATATAGTGCACTACTTTTGAGCAGAGCCCAGAGCAATTACAGGGAATAGGGTGCCATGTGTGATTCAACCAGGGTTAGATAAGACACACACATGGAACCCCATTGTTATTAATGCCTCTTTTTAAAATCATTTTTATTTCACCTTTATTTAACCAGGTAGGCCAGTTGAGAACAAGTTCTCATTTACAACTGCGACCTGGCCAAGATAAAGCAGTGCGGCAAAAACAACAGCACAGTTGCACATGGATAAACAAAAGTACAGTCAATAACACAATAGAAAAATCTATATACAGTGTGTGCAAATGGAGTAAGGGAATAAATAGGCCATAGTAGCGAAGTAATTACAATTTAGCAAATTAACACTGGAGTGATAGATGTGCAGATGATGATGTGCAAGTAAAAATATGGTGAGCAAAAAAGTTAATAAAAACAATATGGGGATGAGGTAGGTAGTTGGATGGGCTATTTACAGATGGGCTATGTACAGCTGCAGCGTTCGGTAAGCTGCTCAGATAGCTGATGATTAAAGTTAGTGAGGGAGATATAAGTCTTCAACTTCAGCGATTTTTGCAATTCGTTCCAGTCATTAGCAGCAGAAAACTGGAAGGAAAGGCGGCCAAAGGGGGTGTTGGCTTTGGGGATGACCAGTGAGATATACCTGCTGGAGTGCGTGCTACGGGTGGGTGTTATGGTGACCAGTGAGCTAAGGCGGAGCTTTACCTAGAAAATACTTATAGATGGTGGTTGGTCCACACTCTGAGGTGTGGACCATCGTCGGGGCAATGTTATAGATTCAAGTTGAATGACTGCAGTGCGATCAGGGAGTTAGTTTCACTCTAATGAACAGGAAGAGGCTGGCCTGAATACTGGATACTCCTCTCAATCAACAACTATTAATCACAACACTAGACTCTAATGAGCCAGTGTGGATCATATGGGTCATTCCACAAATAGTGCATTTTGGGTAGTAGTCAAAAAAACGGATTTTCAATTAATTTTAAAATTCTGTCATAGAGAGCACATGTTTGACTTCATAAAAAACATGTTTTCCCATCTCAAGGGGAAAACAGTCAATCTCTGTTACTTTATTGGCACTTACTATAGTGCCAATAAAGTAACAGAGATTGACTGTAACAGGGTTGAGGTTTTATCTTAAATGAAACATAAATCCCCTTGTGATGGGGAATGGAAACGGAAACTTGTTGTGTGCAACCGCAAGCTGCAATTTGAGTGCAACATAACACGGAACCCAAACCGGAATTGAGTGCAACCTTACACGGAACCCAAACTGGCTGCGTGCGTGAGCCATCGTGCGCAAATGTATTTTGTCCCCCTACACCAAACGTGATCACGACACGCAGGTTAAAATTTCAAAACAAACTGAACCAATGACATTAATTTGGGGACATGTCGAAAAGCCTTAAACATGTATGGCAATTTAGCTAGTTAGCTTCCACTTGCTAGCTAATTTGTCCTATTTAGCTAGCTTGCTGTTGCTAGCTAATTTTTCCTGGGATATAAACATTGAGTTGTTATTTTACCTGAAATGCACAAGTTCCTTTACTCCGACAATTAATCCACACATAAAACGTTCAACCGAATCGTTTCTAGTCATCTCTCCTCCTTCCAGGCTTTTTCATCTTTGAATTTATATGGTGATCGCATCTAATCTTTCATAGTATTGCCACGACGACCGGCAAAACAGTTCGTCTTTCAATCACCCACGTGGGTATAACCAATGAGGAGATGGCACGTGGGTACCTGCTTCTATAAAACAATGAGGAGATGGGAGAGGCAGGACTTTCAGCGCGTTCTGCGTCAGAAATAGAAAGGACTTCTATTTTAGCCCTTGACATCGCAGACGCTCGTTGGTGCGCGCGCAATAATTGAATAACAAGGATTTCTACATTTATTTTGCGGCTGACGTGTCCGGTCTGGTCAGCATGTCACTTTTTTTATTTATTTTATTTTATTACATTGTTTAAACATTTCTAGCCCATCTTCATTATGGGTAACATTGTTATGCTCGACTCACTCAGTTTTCCACCACTGAACACCAGAAAATGGCCAGGAAGAGTAGAACCAGCTCACCTGCTTTTACACTATGATTTGACTATTATACTGTATATTCAATGTTTCTTTTGAAAAAATTATTTTAAAAGGAATAGTTTCACCATATCAGTTCACGTAACAGTGTCGACCTTAAAATGAAGGACAGACTTAAATTCATCATTAATCACATAACAAATAATCTTCAGAAATGACTTTGTCAAAGCAAGGACATAACTAGGGCTTTAAAATGATGGTAAAAACTTGAAGAAATGTTGGTGTAAGTGGGTTAACCTTCAAACTGATTTTTGGCACTTTAGCAAGTCTATATTCACCTTAAATCTGAGGTGAATTAAATCTAATTAAAATCTGATTTAAGTCTCTATTAAAAAGCACTTCAGAAAGCATTCACACCCTTTGACTTTTTCCACATTTTGTTGTTACAGCCTGGATTTAAAATGGATTAAATTGAGATTTTTTTTTGTCACTAGCCTACCCAATAATGCCAAAATTGAAAAGCTGAAATGTCTTAAGTCAATAAGTATCAACCCCTTTTTGTTATGGCAAGCCTAAATAAGTTCAGGAATAAAAATGTGCTTAAAATGTGCCTTGATGACAGCTGATGCAGCACTCCATCACTCTCCTTGGTCAAGTAGCCCTTACACAGCCTGGAGGTGTGTTGGGTCATTGTCCTGTTGAAAACCAGATGGGATAAGTGTGCCTTGAATTCTCATTAAATCACTGACCGTGTCACCAGCAAAGCACCATCACACCACCACCTCCATGCTTCACGGTGGGAACCACACATACGGAGAAAATCCGTTCACCTACTTTGCGTCTCACAAGGAGACGGTGGTTGGAACCAAAAATCTCAAATTTGGACTCATCAGACGAAATGACAGATTTCCACCGGTCTAATGTCCATTGCTAGTGTTTCTTGGCCCAAGCAAGTCTCTTCTTCTTGTTGGTGTCCTTAGGAGTGGTTTCTTAGCAACAATTCGACCATGATGGCCTGATTCACGCAGTCTCCTCTGAACAGTTGATGCTGTCTGTTATTGAACTTTGAAGCATTTATTTGGCCTGCAATTTCTGAAGTGCAGCAGAGGTAACTCTGGGTCTTCCTTTCCTGTGGCGGTCCTCATGAGAGCCAATTTCATCATAACGCTTGATGGTTTTTGCAACTGCACTTGAAGAAACTTTCAAAGTGCTTGAATGACCTTCATGTCTTAAAGTAATGATGGTCTGTCATTTCTCTTTCCTTATTTGAGCTGTTCTTGCCATATGGACTTGGTCTTTTACCAAATAGGGCTATCTTCTGTATACCACCCCTACCTTGTCACAACACAACTGATTGTCTCAAATGCATTAGATGGAAATAAATTCCACAAATGAACTTAACAAGGCACACCTGTTAATTGAAATGCATTCCAGGTGACCTCATGAAGCTGGTTGAGAGAATGCCAAGTGTGCAAAGCTGTCATCAAGGCAAAGTGTGGCTACTTTGAATAGTTTTCAGCCTTTTTTTTGTTTACTACATGATTCCATATATATTATTTCTTAGTTTTGATGTCTTCACTATTATTCTACAATGTAGAACATAGTACAAATAAATAACCCTTGAATGAGTAGGTGTCAACTTTTGACTGGTACTGTATGTAAATTAGATTTCTGTATTTAATATTTTATTTTGCCAACATTTTTTAAAACACTTTCACTTTGTCATTATGGGTTCTTTTGTGTAGATGCTTAAGGGGGAAAAAAATATATAATATTTAGAATTCAGACTGTAAAACAACAAAATGTGAAATAGTCAACAGGTATGAATACTTTGAAGGCACTATAACAGGCTTTTAAAATACAATATTGGTGAACAGTTTCTACTTAAAATATCGAAGGGCTTCAAAATGTGCCTTATTTGCTTCCCGAGTTTCGCAGCGGTCTAAGGCATGGCATCCCAGCGCTTGAGGCATCACTACAGCCCTGGGTTAGATCCCAGTCTGTATCACAGCCTGCTGTGACCGGGAGACCAATGAAACGGCGCACGATTGGCCCAGCGTCATCCGGTTTTAGGGAGGGTTTGGCCGGCCTGTATTTTCTTGTCCCATCATGCTCTAGCGGCTCCGTGTGACTGGCTCCGCGCCTTTTAAGTTGACTTCGGTCGCCAGTTGTAGTGTTTCCTCTGACACATTGGTGTGTGGCTGGCTTCCGGGTTAAGTGAGCAGTGTGGCTCTCGACTTTTGCCTCTCCCTAGTCCGTACAGGAGTAGCAGCGATGGGACAAGACTAACTAACAATTGGATATCACGAATGGTGGTAAAAAGTAAAAAAACGATCTACTCCATTCTTGGAACGACCCATATACACTATACAGTGATCCCTCGCCACTTCGCGGTTCACTTATCGCGGATTCGCTATTTCGCGGATTTTCATAATGCATTTTTTTTTTTTTTTTGGTGCATTGTGCTCTGCATTCTGATTCGCTAAAAACTCACTCCCGCTTCTTGTATCAAAACATGCTACGAATTGTGCTATCATTTTGTCGTCTCGTGCAGTTATGTGTACGTACATAAAACAGCTTGGCAAATTTACATTAAGTTGGCCAAATTATCTTGTAATTTCGAACATCTCCTAAACCCATAATGTCGACGAAACGGCCTACACGTGAGTCACTGTATTTGTATACATGTAATAGTTGCTAATTGTAAAAAAAAAAAAAGTTTTCTATTTCGCGGATTTCACTTATCGCGGGTCATTTTCGGAACGTAACCCCCGCGATAAACGAGGGATTACTGTATACAGTTGAAGGCGGAAGTTTACATACACTTAGGTTGGAGTCATTTAAAACTCGTTTTTCAACCACTCCACAAATTTCTTGTTAACAAAATATAGTTTTGGCAAGTCAGTTAGGACATCTACTTCTAATTTTTCCAACAATTGTTTAGATAGATTAATTCACTGTCACACTTCCAGTGGGTCAGAAGTTTACATACACTAAGTTGACTGTGCCTTTAAATAGCTTGGAAAATTCCAGAAAAGGATGTCATGGCTTTAGAAGCTTCTGATAGGCTAATTGACATCATTTGAGTCAATTAGAGGTGTACCTGGTGATGTATTTCAAGGCCTACCTTCAAACCCGGTGCCTCTTTGCTTGACATCATGGGAAAATCAAAAGAAATCAGCCAAGACCCCAGAAAAATTATTGTAGACCTCCACAAGTGTGGTTCATCCTTGGGAGAAATTTCCAAATTCCTGAAGGTACCACGCTCATCTGTACAAACAATAGTATGCAAGTATATACCGCTCAGGAAGGAGACACTTTCTGTCTCCTAGAGAAGAACGTACTTTGGTGCGAAAAGTGCAAATCAATCCCAAACAACAGCAAAGGACCTTGTGAAGATGCTGGAGGAAACAGGTACAAAAGTATCTATATCCACAGTAAAATGAGTCCTATTTCGACATAACTTGAAAGGCCGCTCAGCAAGGAAGAAGCCACTGCTCCAAAACCGCCATAAAAAAGCCAGACTACGGTTTGCAACTGCACAAGGGTACAAAGATCGTACTTTTTCAACAAATGTCCGCTGGTCCAATGAAACAAAAGAACTGTTTGGCCATAATGACCATCGTTATGTTTGGAGGAAAAAGAGGGGGTGCTTACAAGCTGAAGAACACCATCCCAGCCGTGAAGCCCGGGGGTGGCAGCATCATGTTGTCGGGGTGCTTTGCTGCAGGAGGGACTGATGCACTTCACAAAATAGATGGCTTCATGGGGCAGGAAATGTGTGGATATATTGAAGCAGCATCTCAAGACATCAGTCAGGAAGTTAAAGCTTGGTCGCAAATGGGTCTTCCAAATGGACAATGACTCCAAGCATACTTCCAAAGTTGTTGCAAAATGGCTTAAGGACAACAAAGTCAACGTATTGGAGTGGCCATCACAAAGCCCTGACCTCAATCCTATAAAAATGTGTGGGCAGAACTGAAAAAGCATGTGCGAATAAGGAGGCCTACAAACCTGACTCTCAGTTACACCAGCTCTGTCAGGAGGAATGGGCCAAAAGCTTGTGGCAGGCTACCCGAAACGTTTGACCCAAGTTCAACAATTTAAAGGCAAAGCTACCAAATACTAATTGAGTGTATGTAAACTTCTGACCCACTGGGTATGTGACGAAAGAAATAAAAGCAGAAAAAGCATTATCTTTTATTCTGACCTTTCACATTCTTACAATAAAGTGGTGATCTTAACTGACCTAAGACAGGGAATGTTTACTAGGATTAAATGTCAGGAATTGTGAAACTGAGTTTAATGTATGTAAGGTGTATGTAAACTTCCGACTTCAACTGTATACGAAAGTATGTGGACACCCTTTCAAATTAGAGGTTTCGGCTATCTCCGCCACACCCGTTGCTGACAGGTTTATAACATCAAGCACACAGCCATGTGATCTCCATAGACAAACATTGGCAGTAGAATGGCCTTAGAATGGCCTTGCTGAAGAGCTCATTGACATTCAACATGGCACCGTCATAGGATGCCACCTTTCCAACAAGTCAGTTCTTAAAATTTGACCTGCTAGTGCTGCCCTGGTCAACTTTAAGTGCTGTTATTGTGAGGTGGGAAAGGCTAGGAGTAGCAACGGTTTAGCCGCTGCTCAAAACTCAGTGGTCCCATGTATGGGCTACCACTTAGCGGCTAAACCGTTGCTACTCCTAGCCTTTCCCACCTCACAATAACAGCACTTAAAGTTGACCAGGGCAGCACTAGTGTAAAAATCGTCTGTCCTCTGTTGCAACACTCACTACAGAGTTCCAAACCGCCTCTGGAAGCAACGTCAGCACAAGAACTGTGTTGTCGGGAGCTTCATGAAATGGGTTTCCGTGGCTGAGCAGCCGCACATAAGCCTAAGATCATGCGCAGTGCTAAGTGTCGGCTGGAGTGTTGTAACGCTTGCCGCCATTGGACTCTGGAGCAGTGGAAACGCACTTTATGGAAGGATAAATCACGTTTCACTGTCTGGCAGTCTAACGGATGTATCTGGGTTTGACGGATGCCAGGAGAACGCCATCTGCCTTAATGCATAGTGGCGACTGTGATGATTGGTGGAGGAGTAATGGGGATGTTTTTCATGTTTCTGGCTAGGTCCCTTATTTCCAGTGAAGGGAAATCTTAACGCTGCTGCATACATTGACATTCTCGACGATTCTGTATTTCCAACTTTACTGATAACAGTTCAGAGAAGGTCCTTTCCTGTTTCAGCGTGACATGTGACAATGCCCCATGCACAAAACGTGGTCCTTACAGAAATGGGCTGTTGAGATAGGTGTTGAAGAACTTGACTGGCCTGCACAGAGCCCTGACTTCAACCTGACTTCATCGTTCACCTTTGGGTTGAATTGGAAGTCCTACTGAGACAGCCCTAATCGCCCAACATCACAGCCCGAACCTCACTAATGCTCTTGTGGCTGAATTGAAGCAGGTCCCCGCAGCAATGTTCCAACATCTATTGGAAAGCCTTCCTTGAAGTTGAAGGCTGTTATCGCAGCAAAGGGTGGACCAACTCCATATTAATGTCCATTATTTAGGAATAAGTAGTTCGTGCAGGTGTCCACATACTTTTGGTAATGTAGTGTCTCTTTCCTTCAAAACTAAAGCAACCACTATCTATTTTATGAGCATGTTTCATTGTGTGTGTGTTTGCATGTGATAATGTGGTTGTGGCTAATGTACCCACAACGTTTGTACACAAGTGATTTAGTGATGTTACTTATTTACTTGTTGAACGTTTTTGAAACCCTTTTCTGTGGCAACTATGGCAAATCCAACTAGATGAGGTCCATTCACAGCTGAAATTGAGACCTAGGCTATTGAATGAATACTGCTACACAGGAAATAAAGAAGTGCACTCTTGGAGTCTCGCGCAAGGTTTGGCGTGTGTTTTTACCATCTCGCCATAAATCTTCACCCGCAGTTGAAATATTTTGCTGTGAAACAGGGATGTTTTCAGTGTCTGGGAGCACATATAAACTCACAATTGACTTTTGCAGGTGATTGGGGTGGAGGAGGAGACGAGGTTGTTTAGTTAGAATGCGGTTCCTGGACATTCTCTTTTGAAGTGCACTATCTAGGGAATTGGGTGCCATTTGGGACTCAGCGTCTCAAATCAAATTGTATTTGTCACAAGCTTCGTAAACACCAGGCATAGACTAACAGTGAAATGCTTACTTACGTGCCCTTCCCAACAATGCAGAGAAATATAGAATAATAATATGAGGCATAAATAACACAAGGAATAGTCTCTCACTCGTACACACCTGTGAGGACCCTTTGTCCCAGAGGGCTGGAAAAACCTCCACCTGCCTAGCTATCTGCCAACGGCGCACAGCAAATTACCTAATTCTCCAGCTTGTAAAAATGAGTGAAGTCAGTCAAGAGTCCGTCAGTGGTGACGGATTCTTTCCTGGTGCCATAACAACACCAGGACTGTTAATTGTGAAGGTGTGAGTGCATGTATATTTGTGTTCTGCCCAGTTTCACTGCTGTGTTGTGAGACTGGGACAGTAGAGTCTCCCAGGGACAGAAAGGAGGACTAGAGAGGTGTGGACCACAACACTGACATCTGTCTGTTTCGTGCAAGATTTAGGTATACATTTTTTTGTGGATGGGGTTGCCAGGTTTGATGGGGTTGCCAGTTTGGGTTATTGACGGTGGTATGCATGAGGCTACGGGTGAATGTAAGGCTGGTTAGTTATTGTACCATCTGGGTTGTACCAGTTACCCTGTTTCACCTTCATACCAATGGGATTGGGAAGAAAGAGGTTTGTAGGACTATGAAACCTCGATTTGTGTGCTAACAGTAGTATTTTTGATACACAAAAATTTGACATAAGTTTTATGTTTATTTTAGGACTTGTTTGTGTTTCATGACAGGGAAAGTATCCGTGTTTAGTTTATGTATATGTGCCTTATAGATCCATTGTAATATAGTGCCTTCGGAAAGTATTCAGACCCCTTGACTTTTTCTTACATTACAGCAATTTTTCCAAAATGGATTAATTTGTATTTTTTTCCTCATCACTATACACACAATACCCCATAATGACAAAGCAACAGCAGGTTTAGAAATCTTTGCTAGCTTATGTAAATTTGAGTTTAAAACGGTTTAAAAAAATAAGTACTGTATTCAGACCCTTTACTCAGTACTTTGTTGAAGCACCTTTGGCAGAGATTACAGCATAGAATCTTCTTGGGTATGACGCTACAAGCTTGGCAAACCTGTATTTGGGGCGTTTATCTCATCTCTGCAGATCCTCTCAAGCTCTTGTCAGGTTGGATGGGGAGCGTTGCAGCACAGCTATTTTCAGGTATCTCCAGAGATATTCAATTGAGTTCAAGTTCGGGCTCTGGCTGGGCACTCAAGGACATTCAGAGACTTGTTCTGAAGCCACTCCTGCATTGTTTTGGCTGTGTGCTTAGGGTTGTTGTCCTGTTGGAAGGTGAACCTTTGCCCCAGTCTGAGGTCTTGAGCGCTCTGGAGCATGTTTTCATCAAGGAACTCTCTGTACTTCGCTCTGTTCATCTTTCCCTCAATCCTGACTAGTCTCCTTGTCCCTGCTGTTGAAAAACATCCCCACAGCATGATGCTGCCACCACCATAGGGGTGGTGCCAGGTTTCCTCCAGGTGTGACACTTGGCATTCAGGCCAAAGAGTTCAATATTGGTTACATCAGACCAGAGAATGTTAGTTATCATGGGCTTAGTTTTTAGGTGCCTTTTGACAAACTGGAAGTGGGCTGCCATGTGCGTTTTACTAAGGAGTGGCTTCCATCTGGCCACGACCGTAAAGGCCTGATTGGTGGAGTGCTGCATAGATAGTTGTCCTTCTTGAAGGTTCTCCCATCTCCACAGAGGAACTCTAGAGCTCTGTCAGATTGACCATCGGTTTCTTTGTCACCTCCCTGACTAAGGCCCTTCTCTCTCGATTGCTCAGTTTGGACGGGCAGCCAGCTCTAGGAAGAGTCTGGTACCCTTCTACAGATCTGTGCCTTGACACAATCCTGTCTCGTAACTCTACGGACAATTCCTTCGACCTCGTGGCTTTGGTTTTTGCTCTGACATGACCTGTCAACTGTGGGACTTTTTTTTATATAGACAGGTGTGTGCCTTTCCAAATCATGTCCAAACAATTGAATTTAACGCAGGTGGACTCCAATCAAGTTGTAGAAACATCTCAAGGATGATCAATGGAAACAGGATGCACCTGAGCTCCATTTCGAGTCTCATAACAAAAGGGCTGAAATACTTATGTAAATAATGTATTTCTGTTGTATTTTTAAAACATAAAATGTTTTCATTTCATCATGAGGTAGTGTGTGTAGATTGCTTTGAAAAAATACATATACAATCATTTTAGAATAAGGCTGTAACGTAACAAACTGTGGAAAAAGTTAAGGGCTCTGAATACTTGCCAAAGGCATTGTAGTTGGTGTAGTTGTCCAGGGGGAAGGGGCTTGACATTTTGGAGTAAATTATTTGGAACTCCAGCCTGCATGGTCTTAAAGCCTGCTTTGACAGACACACACACAAGCACCACACCTGCCCCTATGACACTGCTAATTACAACTTCCCCTATTCTACTGGACCTAAGCCACCCACCTCGAATTGATAAATTCTTCCCACCCTTCCTGTTTGACCTTCTGTTCACATTAGTTTAGACATGGCCCCCTCTCACGCCTGCTATTCTGTGGCACCATATTCTTTGCTGCTACTGGGTTACTGTCCTTTACACTGTCAGTCCAAATTCGCTCCGTACAATATGGTGGACCGTGCAAGCTCCTTCACTACTTATAGGCCCTTCAGATCAGCAAAACTGGAAGGTTTAGTAATAAAGGAAACGGGAAGGAGCACATTGGGACCCTCTCAACCAATTTGACCCTACAGTATATCTTCTCTCTATAGCTAACTCTATCTAGCACTATATCCTCCTCTCCCATTCTCCATCCATTCCCTATTCATTTACAGTTGAAGTCGGAATGTTGCATACACCTTAGCCAAATACATTTAAACTCAGTTTTTCACAATTCCTGACATTTAATCCTAGTAAAAATGCTCTGTCTTAGGTCAGTTAGGATCACCACTTCATAAAAAAAATGTCAAATGTCAGAATAATAGTAGAAAGAAGGATTTATTTCAGCTTTTATTTCTTTCATCACATTCCCATTGGGTCAGAAGTTTACATGCACTCAATTAGTATTTGGTACTTGGGTCAAACGTTTCGGGTAGCCTTCCACAAGCTTCCCACAATAAGTTGGGTGAATTTTGGCCCATTCCTCCTGACAGAGCTGGTGTAATTGAGTCAGGTTTGTAGGCCTCCTTGCTCGCACACGCTTTTTCAGTTCTGCCCCCAAATTTTCTATAGGATTGAGGTCATGGCTTTGTGATGGCCACTCCAATACCTTGACTTTGTTGTGCTTAAGCCATTTTGCCACAACTTTGGAAGTATGCTTGGGGTCATTGTCCATTTGGAAGACCCATTTGCGACCAAGTATATCATCCTGACTGATGTCTTGAGATGCTGCTTGAATATATCCACATAATTTTCATCCTCACGACGCCATCTATTTTGTTGGCACCCTCCTGCAGCAAAGCACCCCCACAACATGATGCTGCCACCCTGTGCTTCACGGTTGGGATGGTGTTCTTCGGCTTGCAAGCTTCCCCCTTTTATGGCCAAACAGTTCTATTTTTGTTTCATCAGACCAGAGGACATTTCTCCAAAAAGTACGATATTTGTCCCCATGTGCAGTTGCAAACCGTAGTCTGGCTTTTTTATGGTGGTTTTGGAGCAGTGGCTTCTTCCTTACTGAGCGGCCTTTCAGGTTATGTTGATATAGGACTCGTTTTATTGTGGATATAGATACTTTTGTACCTGTTTCCTCCAGCATCTTCACAAGGTCCTTTGCTGCTGTTCTGGGATGGATTTGCACCTTTCTAACAAGTTTGCACGTGGTGGTACCTTCAGGTATTTGGAAATTGCTCCCAAGGATGAACCAGACTTGTGGAGGTCTACAATCTTTTTTCTGAGGTCTTGTCTGATTTCTTTTGATTTTCCCATGCGATTTTCTCAAGCAAAGAGGCACCGAGTTTGAAGGTAGGCCTTGAAATATATCCACAGGTAGACCTACAATTGACTCATGATGTCAGCCTATCAGAAGCTTCTAAAGCAACATCATTTTCTGGAATTTTCCAAGCTGTTTAAAGGCACAGTGAACTTAGTGTATGTAAACTTCTGACCCACTGGAATTGTGATACAGTGAAATAATCTGTCTGTAAACAATTGTTGAAAAAATGACTTGTGTCATGCGCAGAGTAGATGTCCTAACTGACATCCCAAAACTATAGTTTATTAACAAGAAATTTGTGGAGTGGTTGACAAACAAGTTTTAATGACTCCAACCTAAGTGTATGTAAACTTCCGACTTCAACTGTACCTACCCCCCTCCTCCAGAAACTCTCCTCCCCCATTCTTCCTCCTTTCCCCTCCAGGTGAAGTTATTGAGCAATGGAAAGTGTTGTGCATCGTTAAAGTGGTGAGGGCTCGTTAGGGTTGTTGGTGACCTGCCATGCCCGGTGCTGCGTAGGGGGAAGTTGGGTCATATGATGTTTTGGAGGTATTTATTAATCTATTAAGGTATTACCTAGGGACACACTCTGGTAGACTATAAAACAGTGCTGCTTTCTGAGACAGCAGGTGTGTGTCTGTGTTTGGGCAATGTGTGTTCCCGGGTTTCCTCAACTCTGGTGTGGATTTGTTATCCATGAGGGGCCCTTTTCCTCAGGAATGGAGTCTACACCCTTGGGTGGTTTCCCAGATATGGGAGAGGTTCGGTAGGGACGATGTAGATCTTTACTACGGCTGTCCCCCACCCCAAAAAATAAATCTTAATTTGACAAATCGATTGGTCAACATTTTTAAGTGTCTTTTTCCATATTTAGACACATCCTATGTGTTTTAATCAGACCAGCTAGTTGCACTGAGATTGTCTAATGCTTTAAGCGCTGTTTGATTAAATAATTAAGACACACTAGAGGGAGTCTGACCGCAATTGATTTGATTGTGCTGGACCGGGCTCAAACTTAATGGGCTGTGTACAAAAATGACAGCGAGTGCGTGACTAGTACCCATTGTCTCTCTCCTCCCTGCTGCTGCGACCACCACAGAACATCAAGTGTTTATCGCGATGTCCGTGTTGCTGAAACATAATTACAGCCATTTCTGACTGAGAAGTTCTGTTTCTCCGAAATCCCTCATTTGTTTAGGAAAAACATTCCTTATTCCCTCAACCCTTCCTCTCATTCGTGACACATTAATGCATCACATGCACATGACCAATAGAGCCTGACCTATAGCATATCATAATCGTATCAATAAATTGGTTATAACAACCTCCCAACACCATAACACGTGACAGCAAATTGGATGCAGTTGACGTGACAAACTTGAAACAAGGTAATGTTTACTGGGCGGTCTGGAAGTAAAGGGGAAGTCAATAAATTTGATAAAGAAAAATAAGGATAAGGTGCTTTTATGTGAGTCAATCGTTGTTTTGTTTTTGTGAAGCCAAAGACTAAGTGGCATGCATTCGTGAATACAATTGCTGAAATAGAATGGTGGATTTGTTTACGCTAATCTTCAAGGGTCGCTTTATTTTATTTTGAAGCTAAAATGTTTGATTTGCATTGCAAATCATGAATGACTCGTATGCTCTGTGATGACATGAACAAATTAATGATTGATTGATTCAGTAGCGTATAGTATATTGAAATATAGGCCTACGGTATTAAGACTGAACAGGATGCGCTCATACAATGTGGACAGCGACCGCTATCAAACTCGGGAGAAAGCGCATTATAAAATGATATCATTTTTATTGTTGCACCATTGTCTTTAACCATGTACAATTTTAGTATAACTTTTTTTGAGTGGAATGTGCCATCCCCACGGCCTCCACAATGGATTTGTCCACTCGGACCCGTGTGGGCATTTAGAATTCAGGCTGTAACACAAATTGTGGAATAAATTAAGGGTTATGAAGGCTTTCTAAAGGCACTGTATGTCTCGGCTCGGTACATCGGCAGACTGCCCTTGCTCGAATCAGTTGGTTTGCGAGACTAGGGAATGGCAGGCACTGTTCCACCAATAGTCTGCGGTGCAGGTTCACTTGACAATTGTTTAGCGTTCTTTAGGAGGCTTGGTGTTTCTGATAGTCACTTCCTCTCCCGGTTGCTTGTACCTCGGCTGGATCTGAATTGCAGGACGTGGAGATGGATTGGGTTGCTGGTCGAGTTGAATGTCTTCCGGCTCCTGTGCACTCTGTTGCCGGTTACGGGAGGCTATTCGAAAAGAGAGGGCGACCAGGTTCTGTAGGTATCCCCCTGCCGCCTTTGTCTGCCTTGGTTAAGCACCGATTTCCTCTCTTCCCAGAAGGGTCCTGGTCCCACCTCGGTGATCCGGTCCTACGTGAACTTTCGAGACCAGGCTAGCTAAAAAGTAATGCATCGCATGCTTGCCACGTTAGCTAACTTGCAGAGGCAAGCTAGCTACTGCTAGTTTTTCCAGCTTCATAATGGTGGAATTTCTTGGCTAACTCTCTTGTTTAGTATACGTAGCTAGCATAAAGTCGCTTGGTTATTCTAAATGGACGTGCTGCAGTCAGAGGCTAGCTAGCTTAGACTAGAAGCCTCATGGCTAACGTCATGCATTACTTCTGGCAAATTAGCTTACTAGCTTTCCTCCGGCGTTATGGCAATCACATTCCCATTTCCAGTTCTTGGAGCTTGAGGGCACCTCTGAGGACGCAGTCATCGGGCACTTGGCTCAGGAGTGAAGGACCTTAGCACGGGCCTGAGCAACCTGTGAGCCCCTCCCAAAAAACATTACTGTGACTTCAGTACTCCCATGTTTGGTTACGTCCAAACGGAGTGCTACGTCAGCCATTGCCGGAACCCCCTGTGTCCATAATGGGCCTTGATTCATCCAGGCTACACAGTCTCACAGAAGCACAACTTAATTTGGACGCTTGTCCATGTTTAAAGCCCCCTCTGTTACCCTGCGTTCCATAGTGTTCACAGGGTTAAAGGGGTATACACAGTACTACACCGGCTTCGACGCTCTTCGGATGTGGCAGGGCTTGCAACTAGACTACAAAGTGAAGCACAGCCGCGAGCTGCCCAGCTCGCTTCGAGGCAAGCAACACTGAAGCATGCATGAGAGCATCAGCTGTTACGGACGACTGTAATCACGCTCTCCGTAGCCAATGTGAGTAAGACCTTTAAACAGGTCAACATTCACAAGGCCAGATGGATTATCAGGACGTGTACTCCGTGCATGCGCTGACCAACTGGCAAGTGTCTTCACTGACATTTTCAWCCTGTCGCAGTCTGTAATACCAACATCTGTCTAGCAGACCACCAAAAGTCCCTAAGGTAACCTGCCTAATTGACTACCGACCCGTAGCACTCACATCTGTAGCCATGTACTGCTTTGGAATGTTGGTCATGGCTCACATCAACACCATTATCCCAGAAACCCTAGACCCACTCCAATTTGCATACCGCCCCAACATATCCACAGATGATGCATCTTTATTGCATTCCACACTGCCCTTTCCCACCTGGACAAAAGGAACACCTACATGAGAATGCTATTCATTGACTCAGCGTTCAACACCATAGTGCCCTCAAAGCTCAACACTAAGCTAAGGACCTTGGGACTAAACAACTCCCTCTGCAACTGGATCCTGGACTTCCTGATGGGCCGCCCTCAGGTGGTAAGGGTAGGAAACACATCTGCCACGCTGATCCTCAACACGGGGGCCCCTCAGGGGTGCATGCTCAGTCCCCTCCTGTGCTCCCTGTTCACCATCATTAAGTTTGCTGACGACACAAAAGTGGTAGGCCTGATCGCTGACAACGATGAGGTCAGAGACCTGGCCGTGTGGTACCAGGATAACAACCTCACCCTCAACATGATCATGACAAAGGAGATGATCGTGGACTACAGGAAAAGGAGCACCGAGCACGCCCCCATTCTCATCGACGGGGCTGTAGGGGAGCAGGTTGAGAGCTTCAAGTTTCTTGGTGTCCACATCACCAACAAACGATCATTGTCCAAACACACCAAGACAGTCATGAAAGGGCACAAAAGCACTTTCCCCCTCAGGAGACTGAAACGATTTGGAATGGGTCCTCAGTTCTACAGCTGCGCCATCGAGATTATGCTGACTAGTTGCATCACTGCCTGGTATGGCAACTGCTCGGCCTCCGACCGCAAGACACTACAGAGGGTTCCTACCATCCAGGACCTCTATACCAGGCAGTGTCAGAGGCCCCCAAAAATTGTCAGACTAGCCACCCTAGTCATAGACTGTTCTCTCTGCTACCGCATGGCAAGCGGTTCCAGACTGCCAAGTCTAGGTCCAAAAGGCATCTTAACAGCTTCTACCCGCAAAATATAAGACTCCTGAACTGCTATCAAGTGGCTACCCAAACTATTTGCACCCCCTCTTTTACGCTGCTGCTACTCTCTGGTTATTATCTATACATTGTCACTAACTCTACCCTACATGTACATATTACATCAACTAACCTGTACCCCCACACATTGACTCTGTACCGGTACACCCTGTATATAGCCCTCGCTACTGTTATTTTACTGCTGCTCTTTTAACTCTGTTACATTTTTTACTTAGCTTCTTACGGCTGAAATCCCGTTAATGGGATCGATATGACAACAGTGCAGGGCGCCAAATTCAAACAGAAGTCTCATAATTAAATTTCCTCAAACATACAGTATTATACACCATTTTAACAATAAACTTGTTGTTAATCCCACCATAGTGTCCGATTTCAAAAAGGCTTTACGACGAAGGCATACCATGCGATTATGTTAGGTCAGAACCTAGTCACAGAAAACACAGCCATTTTTCCAGCCAAAGAGAGGAGTCAGAAAAAGCAGAAATAGAGATAAAATGTATCGCTAACCTTTGATCTTCATCAGATGACACTCATAGGACTTCATGTTACACAATACATGTATGTTTTGTTCGATAAAGTTCATATTTATATCCAAAAATCTCAGTTTACATTGACGCGTTATGTTCAGTAATGTTTTGCTTCCAAAACATCTGGTGATTTTGCAGAGAGCCACATCAATTTACAGAAATACTCATAATAAATATTGATAAAAGATACAAGTCTTACACATGGAACTTTAGATAAACGTCTCCTTAATGCAACCGCTGTGTCAGATTTCAAAAAAGCGTTACGGAAAAAGCACACCATGCAATAATTTGAGTACAGCGCTCAGAGACCAAAACAAGCCATACAGATACCCGCCATGTTGTAATTAAATATTCACTTACCTGTGATCTTCATCAGAATGCACTCCCAGGAATCCCAGTTCCACAATACATTTTTGTTTTGTTCGATAAAGTCCATAATTTATGTCCAAATACCTCCTTTTTGTTCGCGCGTTTAGTTCACAAATGCAAATTCACACGGCGCAGGCACTTAGTTCAGACGACAGTTCCATTACAGTTCGTAGGAACGGAGTTAAGTCTCACGGCTGCGCGCGAGACTGAGCTCATGGCATTCTGCCAGACACCTGACTCAATCAGCTCTTATTCTCTCCCCCTCACAGTAGAAGCCTGAAACAAGGTTCTAAAGACTGTTGGCATCTAGTGGAAGCCTTAGGAAGTGCAATCAGACCAAATTTTACACTGTATATTGGATAGGCAAGACTTGAAAACCTACAAACCTCAGATTTCCCTCTTCCTGGTCAGATTTTTTTCTCAGGTTTTTGCTTGCCATATTTGTTCTGTTATACTCACAGACATCATTCAAACAGTTTTAGAACCTTCGGAGTGTTTTCTATCCAAATATACTATTAATATGCACATCTTAGCTTCTGGGCCTGAGTTGCAGGCAGTTTGCTCTGGGCACCTTATTCATCCAAGCTACTCAATACTGCCCCCCAGGCATAATAAATGAACTTACTTTTCTGGACTGCATTGTTGGTTAAGGGCTTGTAAGTAAGCATTTCACTAAAGTCTACACCTGTTGTATTCGGTGATTGTGACAAATAACATTTGATTTGGTATATCAGTCTCCTCAGGGTGAGAGTAATAAGTTGGGCGATTCACTCTCTGTCCACAAGGGGATACTCCTCCCGCATAGGTGGCTCATTACAGTGATTCATTGCTGATTCCTGCCTATAGCGCACTCGACTCTCTGAATCACTTAGTGATGCAGGTTATGGGTTCTATAGGCGATTGGTTTCATTCCTGTGAATTAGATTAAATTATGAATAGCCCCTGTCAGTTCCCATTGAAGGGGTACATTTTTTTCAGAGCTCTCTGTTCCTGTTTCAGCTGGGTTACAAGTTGCTGTGGCACAGGTACCTATGACTGGATGGTATGACAACCTTCATGAGGGTGTTTTTTGCATGGGTTTATTTTTAATCTGTGGGGTCCAGCGCTGAGTACCAGCGTAAACCGAGTGAGGCTCATTGTGACAGAATAACCTTCAAGGGGCACTGCCAATTGGGGTGCGTTACCGATTGCCGGAACCACCGAACCCAGAGTGAACCGGGCTTCAGGCAAACCATGCCGAATAAACACAGTTATGTCAACCCAAAGTTCCACAGAGTTCAGTTTGGATCCTGCAATGTGGTTGGCATCAGTTCCTTGGACCGATACTATCTGTCCAGTGTTCCTGCTGGGTCTGAGGAGTTGTTTTGCGTTACAGCTAGCCACCTATCAAGCTAGCTGGGTTTTCTTGAGAGCTTGAATGCTGTTAGTCATTGTGACTGGGAACGTGCATTGTCCCGAGCTTGTGGCTGTCTGGATCTCTGCTGTTTGTTGTTTTCAATCTTCCCTGTGACCTGCCCTGTCTGGAACTGCGAGGAGTAACAGCGTAACCTGCGTTTCTACCATTACAAAGACCAACGCCGGGGGGAGTACAGTTGAGGACAGTGGTTTGTCTCTATCACAGGTGAAGGATCTTTTAAAGAAACAAAAATAGTTCTACAATATAGTTAATTGTTTTGTCCAAATACTGGAATGGACAACCTGACCAGAGAGGTCCAGGACCTGAAGAACAGTGCAGTTCTCCCAGGGTCAGCTCAATGAGTTTAAACAGGAGAACGGGAAGATAACAGTAATCTGTAAGTCATTGCGAGAGGACACCAGTTCTGTATGTGAATCCATGATAACAATGACGGAGAAATCAGATTATCTCGAGGGACTATCAAGGTAGAACAACATGGTTGTGGACTGAATTGCAGAATCGTCACATGAGACCTGGACGGAGTCTGAGGACAAAGTGAGAGAAATGATTGAGGTGTGGAGCACGCCCACAGGGCTGGGAAAAAACACCACCGGCCCAGGCCAATAGTGGTCAAGTTCCCGAGTTTCATGGACAAGGTAGCAGTTCTAGAAAGAGCCCAAAACAATTTTTTTATTTAACCTTTATTTAATTAGGCAAGTCAGTTAAGAACAAATTCTTATTTACAATGACGGCCTACACCGGCCACACCCGGACGACGCTGGGCCAATTGTGCGCCTCCCTATGGGACTCCCAATCACGGCCGGTTGTGATACAGCCTGGATTCGAATACAGCCTGGATTCAAACCAGGGTGTCTGTAGTGACGCCTCCAGCCCTGAGATGCAGCGCCTTAGACCGCTGCGCCATTCGGGAGCCCTAATGAGGACTATCCTGAAGCTGTGTGCCAGAAGAGGAAAGAACTTATCCCAGCCATTAAAGCGGCCAGAGTGCGTGGAGACATTGCTTACATTCACTATGACGGGCTCATTGTTCACCCTCCCTGCCCAAAGCCTGGAAGGGAAGAGCGAGTGAAGCCTATGCTTCAACCACGCAGCACACACATACTTACACACACACCAACTGATTTAATGGACTGCTGTCGGTATATATATATTTTCTCTTGCTTTGTTTGCTTTTGGGGGAGGTTTTGCTGTATATATTCAGAGCCATATCCCTGTAATGCTTAGAGAATATCTTATGTCAAGTGGTATTGAAGTGTTGTGGTTGCAGGTTCACCTGGCACATCTAAAGCCATTTCTTTTGGGGTGTTGCTAAAGGCCACCAAGAGCTATCAGTCAGTATCTAAATAATATGTGGGCAATGCTTGATAGTGTATGTGACGTAAACAGAGGTCTACTTTCTTGGGGACCTGAATATTGACTGGTTTTCATCAAGCTGTCCAATCAAGAGGTACAGTGGAAAGAAAAGGTATGGGAACATTTTGGAAATACCTGGATATCTGCATAAATTGGTCATATAATTCTTCATCTAGGTCACAATAGACAAACATAGTCTGCTTAAACTAATAAAACACAAACAATTATGTTTTCATGTCTTTATTGAACACACCGTGTAAACATTCACAGTGCAGGATGGGAAAAGTATGTGAACCCTTGGTTTTAATAACTGGTTGACCCTACTTTGGCAGCAATAACCTTAACCAAATGTTTTCTGTAGTTGTGCATCAGACCTGCAGGAGGAATTTTGGACCGTTCCTCTATACAAAACTGTTTCAGTTCAGTTATACTATTGGGATGTCTGGTGTGAACTGCTCTCTTGAGGTCATGCCACAGCATCTCAATCGGGTTGAGGTCAGGACTCTGACCTGGCCACTTCAGAAGGGGTGTTTTCTTATGTTGAAGCCACTCTGTTGATTTACTTCTGTGTTTTGCGTCATTGCATCACCCAACTTCTGTTGAGCTTCAATTGGCGGACAGATAGCCTAACGTTCTCCTGCAAAATGTCTTAATAAATTTAAGAATGAATTATTCCGTCGACGATAGCAAGCTGTCCAGGACCTGAGGCAGCAAAGCAGACCCAAACATGACGCTCCCTCCACCATACTTTACAGTAGGTGTGCGGTTTTGATGTTCCGTGCCATTTTTTTCTCCACACATAGTGTTGTGTTCCTTCCAAACCACTCAACTGTAGTTTCATCTGTCCACAGAATATTTTCCAGTAGTGCTGTGGAACATCTAGGTGCACTTTTGCAAACTTCAGACGTGCAGCAATGGTTACTTCCGCGGTGTCCTCCCATGAACACCATTCTTGTTTGTTTTACGTATCGTAGGCTCGTCAACAGAGATGTTAGCATGTTCCAAAGATTTCTGTAAGTCTTTAGCTGACACTAGGATTGAGCATTCTGCAGTCATCTTTGTTGGACAACCACTCATAGGGAGAGTAGCAACAGTGCTGAACTTTCTCCATTTATAGACAATTTGTCTTACCGTGGACTGATGAACATCAAGGCTTTTCGAGATACTTTTGTAACCCTTTCCAGCTTTATGCAAGTCCACAAATCTTGGTTCGAGGCATGGTTCACATCAGGCAATGCTTCTTGTGATTAGCGAACTTAAATTTTGTGATTTTATTATAGGGCAAGGCTGCTCTAACCAACATCTCATCTCATTGATTGGACTCCAGGTTAGCTAACTCCTGATTCCAATTCCAATTTTTATTTATCTGTTATTTTACCAGGCAAGTTGACTGAGAGCACGTTCTCATTTACAGCAAATCAAATCAAATCAAATTTTATTAGTCACATACACATGGTTAGCAGATGTTAATGCGAGTGTAGCGAAATGCTTGTGCTTCTAGTTCCGACAATGCAGTAATAACCAACGGTAATCTAACCTAACAATTCCACACTACTACCTTACACACACACACAAGTGTAAAGGGATAAAGAATATGTACATAAAGATATATGAATGAGTGGTGGTACAGAACGGGCATGGCAGATGCAGTAGATGGTATAGAGTACGGTATATACGTATGAGATGAGTACTGGTAGGGTATGTAAACATAAAGTGGCATAGTTTAAAGTGGCTAGTGGTACATGTATTGCATAAAGATGGCAAGATGCAGTAGATGATATAGAGTACAGTATATACATATGAGATGGGTAATGTAGGGTATGTAAACATTGTATTAAGTGGCATTGCTTAAAGTGGCTAGTGGTACATTTTTACATAATTTCCATCAATTCCCATTTTTAAAGTGGCTGGATGTTGGCAGCGGCCGCTATGTTGGCAGCGGCCGCTAAATGTTGTGGTGGCTGTTTAACAGTCTGATGGCCTTGAGATAGAAGCTGTTTTTCAGTCTCTCGTCCCTGCTTTGATGCACCTGTACTGACCTCGCCTTCTGGATGATAGCGGGGTGAACAGGCAGTGGCTTGGGTGGTTGTTGTCCTTGATGATCTTTATGGCCTTCCTGTGACATCGGGTGGTGTAGGTGTCCTGGAGGGCAGGTAGTTTGCCCCTGGTGATGCGTTCGCAGACCTCACTACCCTCTGGAGAGCCTTACGGTTGTGGGCGGAGCAGTTGCCGTAGGAGGACCTGGGGAATAGTTACAGGGAAGAGGAGGATGAATGAGCCAATTGTAAACTGGGGATTATTAGGTGATCGTGATGGTTTGAGGGCCAGATTGGGAATTTAGCCAGGACACCCGGGTTAACACCCCTACTCTTACYATAAGTGCCATGGGATCTTTAATGTCCTCGGAGAGTCAGGACACCCGTTTAACGTCCCATCCGAAAGACGGCACCCTACACAGGGCAGTGTCCCCAATCACTGCCCTGGGGCATTGGGATATTTTTTAGACCAGAGGAAAGAGTGCCTCCTTCTGGCCCTCCAACACCACTTCCAGCAGCATCTGGTCTCCTATCCAGGGACAAACCAGGACCAACCCTGCTTAGCTTCAGAAGCAAGCCAGCAGTGCTATGCATGGTGGTATGCTGCTGGCTTGGAGAAGTCATTAGCCTAGGGGTTCACATACTTTTTCCAACCTACACTGTGAATGTTTAAATGATATATTCAATATACACAAGAAAAATACAATAATTTGTGTATTATTAGTTTAAGCGCACTGTCTATTGTTGTGATGAAGAGCAGATGAAGAGCAGATCAACTTTGATGACCAATTTATGTGGAAATACAGGTAATTCCAAAGGGTTCACATACTTTTTCTTGCCACTAAGTTATCGCTGTAACCAGTGCCTGTAATCTGGTTCAGGTTATTAATCAACCTGCCAGGGTGTTTACAAACACTACAGGAACAAGGTCACCCACATGTACTGATCACATTTTTACTAATACTGGAGAACTTTGTTCTAAAGTTGTATCTGTACCCATTGGATGCAGTATAGTGGCTATATCCAGGAAAGTCAAAGTTCTGAAAGCTGGGCCTAAAATAGTGTGTGAGATCATACAAAATATTTTGATGTGGATGTAAAAAAATATTTGTTCGTCTGATGTGATTAAGGAGCACCCGATGCTGCACTTGTTGCAATTATTGATAACCATGCACCTGCTAAGAAACTGACTGTTAGAACTGTTAAGGCTCCGTGGATTGATGGGGAATTGAAAAACTGTATGATTGAAACAGATGGTCATGAAATTGTCAGCTGTTTGCATGATGCGACTCTAATGATGATTTGAAAAAAGTTGCAAGAAAGGCATGAGCTCTGCTTTGTTTTTTTGTGCAGGCTGTACACACTTCATCACTCTCATTCACAATTTGACAAGCACTTTATACTGCCTTGAATTTCCCAGCGGCATCCCCTTTGTTTGGCTGTAATGCCCCCTGATAAATCCCTGCCTTTTGCGGCCAGTGGCTGTTGTGCCCTTCTCCCGGCTGCATGCTCAATAGTGCCTCTCACTCAAATGGCTCTCTGTCACATGATCGTGTCTTTCTCACAGACTACAAGTAAAGACCAACACGTCGGGGACGCAACTGCACGTCCTTATCCAATTCCGAGGCGCATATTGAAGATATTGGGAAAATGGTCCATTTACTTTTCGTCAGCCAACAAGATTTTTAAATTTTACCTTTATTTTACCAGTTAGGCTAGTTGAGAAAAAGTTCTCATTTACAACTGCGACCTGGCCAAGATAAAGCAAAGCAGTGCAACACAAACAACAACACAGAGTTACACATGGAATAAACAAACATAGTCAATAATACAATAGAAAATGTCTGTGTGCAAATGAGGTAGGATAAGAGAGGTAAGGCAATAAATTGGCCATAGTGGTGAAATAATTACAATATAGCAATTAAACACTGGAGTGATAGATGTGCAGAAGATGAGTGTGCAAGTAGAGATACTGGGGTGCAAAGGAGCAAAATAAATAACAGTATGGGGATAAGGTAGTTGGATGGGCTATGTACAGGTGGAGTGATCTGTGAGCTGCTCTGTCAGCTGGTGCTTAAAGCTAGTGAGGGAGATATGAGTCTCCAGCTTCAGTGATTTTTGCAGTTTGTTCCAGTCGTTGGCAGCAGAGAACTGTAAGGAAAGGCGGCCGAAGGAGGTATTGGCTTTGGGGATGACCAGTGAAATATACCTGCTGGAGCGCGTGCTACAGATGGGTGCCGCTATGGTGACCAGTGAGCTGAGATAAGGCGGGGCTTTACCTAGCAGAGACTTATAGATGACCTGGAGCCAGTGGGTTTGGCGACGAATATGAAGAGAGGGCCAGCCAATGAGAGCATTTAGGTCGCAGTGGTGGGTAGTATATGGGGCTTTGGTGACAAAACGGATGGCACTGTGATAGACTACATCCAATTTGTTGTAGAGTGTTGGAGGCTATTTTGTAAATGACATCGCCGAAGTCAAGGATCGGTAGGATAGTCAGTTTTACGAGGGTATGTTTGGCAACATGAGTGAAGGATGCTTTGTTGCGAAATAGGAAGCCGATTCTAGATTTAATTTTGGATTGGAGATGCTTAATGTGAGTCTGGAAGGAGAGTTTACAGTCTATCCAGACACCTAGAATATGTGGACAACTACAAATACCTAAGTCAGAACCGTCTAGAGTAGTGATGCTGGATGGGTGGGCAGGTGTGGGCAGCGATCGGTTGAAGAGCATGTATTTTGTTTTACCTGCATTTAAGAGCAGTTGGAGGCCACGGAAGGAGAGTAGAATGGCATTGAAGCTCGTCTGTAGGTTAGTTAACAGTGTCCAAAGAAGGGCCAGAAGTATACAGAATGGTGTCGATGAGTAGGCTTAACGAACAGCAAAAGCACTAGCCTATGTCAATCTACTATCCCCATTGTACAAAAAGTTGGCCTATTCTGTGCGAGAAAGAAGTAATCCAAACATGGCTGGGACAGTTGTGGGATGGGATAGATCACAAATTAATACAACCACTAGCATCAACTTTTTTAAGCAATGACACTGACACAACAGATCAGAACTTTTAACTTTAATGTTTTACTATTAGGCTATTTCGTTACATTATAAGCGCCTACATGTGCACATGGCAGTAGGCTGTAAGAGTGGGAAAACACCATTCTCATATGTGACCGGAAATGCGATTATGCATGTAATGCTTTTATTATAATATCATGGTGAAAATGTACTTTCCAAACTTGAAACTCACATGCTGCGTATGTATGCCTACACCCGTTGTAAAGTGGATTAATGTGTTTCATTTTAAGAAGTTATTTGACCACTTTAGTTGTGATCCAAACCTTATCAAAATATACAGGCCTATGGGCTAGGCTAAATGAGGTATGCAACCTATGATTTGATAGAGTTCCAAAAAAAGGCATTCGTTCTTGCCTTGCTGAACACAAGCTGGGCATCATTCACAAGTGAAAATAAATAATTCACAAGTGATCGGCTAATATTGTCACCCATCAGACTATTCTTGATTTATTCTTATCTTTACAGTTTTGATTTAGAATGGAACATTATCATGCACCAGTCTCAACAGGGGCAGGGGAAAAAATACATGTAATCTATGCACTTAAATAGCAAATGGAGGACACTTTTTCCCGTCGTTAATTTTCATGCCAGCCAGGTAGGCTATACTCCTGTTGTAAAGAGAGGCAATGTGCTTAAAATTAGGAAAGTTGAAATAAATATTGTAGGCCTAGCCTATAGAAAGCCAATTGATCTTCCTCTTTTTAACGCAATTGCATAACAACCTATAGAAATGTTTCGCAACATGATCTCATGGGCTCTCATGAAGTGTTTGATTAGATTTTCGATTACAGTTTCATTGAGGTCAGAGTGATTAGAGGGACAATAGTGCTCAGTACCAGGCAGTTAGCAAATGTGTTTATTTCAATTGACTGATTTCCTTCTATGAACTGTAACTCAGTAAAATTGTTGCATGTTGCGTTTAGAAATTTGTTCAGTATTAAAAAGCCATGGACTTTTAAGTTGGAAAACCCTACATGGGAGATGCTAGATAAATGTACGATAAATTTATTTTATTTAACCTTTATTTAACGAGGCAAGTCAGTTAAGAACAAATTCTTATTTACAATGACGGCCTACCAAAAGGAAAAAGGCCTCCTGCGGGGACGGGGGCCTGGGATTTAAAGAAACAAAAAAAAACTATAAATATAGGACAACACACACATCACAACAAGAGAGACATTACATGGACACCTAAGACAAGGCAGCAACACAACATGGTAGCAGCACAAAACATGGTACAAACATTARTGGGCACAGACAACAGCACAAAGGGCAAGAAGGTAGAGACAACAATACATAACACAAAGCAGCCACAGCTGTCAGTAAGAGTGTCCATGATTGAGTCTTTGAATGAAGAGATGACTGAGTCAAATAGAAATTCTGACTTAATGAAGTGGTGATTAAAGAGCTCAGCCATGTGCTTCTTGTCAGTAACAACCACATCAACATTAAGGAACATGAGCAGGAACATGAGGAGGGTTTATTCTCCAGGTCTTTAACCGTTTTCCAGAATTTCTTGGGGTTAGACCCACAGAAAGAGAACTGCTCCTTAAAGTAACTTACTTTGGCCTTCCGGATAGCTTGAGTGCACTTATTTCTCATTTGCCTGAACGATAGTCAGTCAGCCGAGCCTTTCTACCAAATGCAATTCTTGAGGTGGAATATCTCTGCAAGATCACGGTCAAACCAGGGGCTGAACCTGTTTTTAATTCTCATTTTCTTTATGGGGACGTATTAACAATAACAGTTTTTTTAAATCCCCTCTTCGACAGAGGGGATCAAGCTGATTCTGTACCATTTTACAGAGGCCAGTTCATGAAGGAAGGCTTGCTCATTAAAGTTTTTTAGCAAGCGTCTATGACAAATCAGGACAGGTTGTTTCCCTGAGCATCCATTACGAACACAGGCTGGAAAACAGTTATCACTAAGGTCATTACAGAAAACACCAGACTGATACCTGTCAGGATTATTTGTGAGGATAACATCGAGGAGAGTAGCCTTTTCTTGGTGTTTGGAGTCATACCTTGTGGGATTGGTAATGACCTGAGAAAGATTTAGGGAGTCCTATTGCTATTGTCAAGTGGTTTAGGCACGTCCCAGTTTAGGTCACCTAGCAGGACAAATTCAGACTTAGTGTAAGGGGCCAGGGGAGCGCTTAGGACATTTAAGGTACAGGCCGGTGCTGATGGAGGACGATAACACCCAGCAACAGTCAACAAAGAGCTATTTGAAAGTTGAATGCTTAACCTGCAAACAAATCAAATTGTTTGGGAACAGACTTGGTGGAGACACCCGAGCACTGAAGATTGCCACTCCCCCACCTTTGGAAGATCAGTCGTGCCGAAAAAGGTTATAACCAGAAAGGTTAACATCAGTATTCAAAACACTCTTCCTTAACCACATCTCAGTAATGACCAACACATCTGAATTGGAGCTGTTAACCCACACTTAAAATGTATCCATTTTAGGTAATACGCTTCTAGTGTTAACGTGCATAAAAGCCAGGCTTTTACGAGAACCAAAATCAGTGAAGCAGATATCAGAGCACAAGTCAGAATTTGGGCTAGCAACAATAGAAGGGCCAGGGTGTACATGCACATTTCCAGATATCATCAACAGTAATACAATCAAGGCACGGCATAGGACAGGGAGAGCTCTGCAGTGCTGATTTATGACATCTGAATGTGCATCAGATGGCAACTATCATATTGTACAGTAATTTCATCAGGTAACATGAATACAAAGCCGGCGAGAGGTGGTTAGAATAGGATGGGAGCCCAAAAGTACATGTAACCAATGGAGTCAGTCCCGAGTGTGGGAACAAACACAGTCTGTCCCACAGTTTGGTAAAGAAAGTTTGTAGTCAACAAAGCATGCAGGAGTCATGAGGAAAAATGCACAAGATTTTTTTTATTTTTATAACAACTTTGGGTTAGCCATTGTAAGTTCAGAGTCACTCGCCCCAGCAGTGCATGTGTGCTGGAAGCGAGCTAAAGCTCGGGAGACAGGGGTGAGTGTGGTGGGGGTACCTGTACCAGACGGGGAGACAGGCCAGGGTTGACGGTGAACATATCACCAGGTGGAATCCAAGCACACCCTTCCTAAGACAAGCTGGTGGTCCGTGGCACCCCCAGGAACACCATATCGATACCGAACTTAGCGTGGACACCCGTTCGACATAGCGTGCTGCAGCCCAGAGCTCAGCTCACTCGATCCGACAGATTACCTCAACTACCCTGTACCCCTGCACACTGACTGGGTACCGGTGCCCCCTGTATATAGCCTCGTTTCTCTGATTGTTACTTTTTATTATTACTTTTTATTTTTAGCCTACTTGGTAAATATTTTCTTCTTCTTGAACTGCACTGTTGGTTAAGGGCTTGTAAGTAAGCATTTCACGGTAAAGTCTACACTTGTATTTGGCGCATGTGGCAAATAAAGTTTGATTTGAAGCAGCAGGCAACGGGAGTAGGTGTCACACCCACTTGGGAGAAGCTTTTATTTCTGGAGGCAGGTTTCTTGTAGAAAATGCCAGTTAATGGTCTTGGAACTTCAGGAGGGGGCTTCAGAGGATGCTTCAAAGACTCCCGCCACTTGTTGGGCCCAAAGACCTCGACACTTAACTTCACACCTTAGTGCTAATTGAAGTTGTATCTGGTCTGTCCTTGCAAGCCTGGGACCCTTAACTCAGCATTCAGTCCCCATAAAGTAAAATATATCATTGTAATGTACTTGATTTATTTTTTTCATTATTTTTTATTCTTCTTGGCTTTCAAAATAGCGTCAGACCAAACACTACTCACTCAGTTCCAGGTTGGAATGGTGTCCTCAGGTCTCTGCTGTTTGTTTGCTAGAGCATCCTCTGTATAGCTTGGAAAAAGGATCCCTTGGAAGAAGTAATCTCTCCGGTTAATTTTGGTTTAAAATGATGTTGTAGGTTTTCCGTTTTGATCTGGAATGAAGGCCATGCTGTGGAGAGTAGCATCCTGCATATGTACCTGCTGAAAAATCCAAGTTTATCTAAATCCAAATCTATCCTTTTGTAAAGAACATGGTGAAAAATGTGAGATCTCCCATGCAGCTGTCTGTCTCTCTCTGAATGGGGCGTGATGTTCGTGTGTGTGTGTGTGTATACAGTTGAAGTCGGAAGTTTACATACACCTTAGCCAAATACATTTAAACTCAGTTTTTCACAACTCCTGACTTTCAATCAGAGTAAAAATTCCCTGTCTTAGGTCATTAATTAGGATCACCACTTTATTGTAAATGTGAAATATCAGAATAATAGTAGAGATAATGATTTATTTCAGCTTTTATTTCTTTCATCACATTCCCAGTGGGTCAGAAGTTTACATACACTCAATTAGTATTTGGTAGCTTTGCCTTTAAATTGTTTAACTTGGGTCAAATGTTTCGGGTAGCCTTCCACAAGCTTCCCACAATAAGTTGGGTGAATTTTGGCCCATTCCTCCTGACAGAGCTGGTGTAACTGAGTCAGGTTTGTAGGCCTCCTTGCTCACACACGCTTTTTCAGTTCTGCCCACACATTTTCTACAGGATTGAGGTCAGGGCTTTGTGATGGCCACTTCAATACCTTGACTTTGTTGTCCTTAAGCCATTTTGCCACAACTTTTGAAGTATGATTGGGGTCATTGTCCATTTGGAAGACCCATTTGCGACCAACCTTTAACTTCCTAACTGATGTCTTGAGATTTCATTTAAATTAATTTTCCTGCCGCATGCCATCTATTTTGTGAAGTGCACCAGTCCCTCCTGCAGCAAAGCACCCCGACAACATGATGCTGCCACCCCCGTGCTTTACGGTTGGGATGGTGTTCTTCGGCTTGCAAGTCTGCCCCTTTTTCCTCCAAAGATAACGATGGTCATTATGGCCAAACAGTTCTATTTTTGTTTCATCAGACCAGAGGACATTTCTCTCAAAAGTACGATCTTTGTCCCCTTGTGCAGTTGCAAACCATAGTCTGGCTTTTTTATGGCGGTTTTGGAGCAGTAGCTTCTTCCTTGCTGAGCGGCCTTTCAGGTTATGTCGATATAGGGCTCGTTTTACTGTGGCTATAGATATTTTTGTACCTGTTTCCTCCAGCATCTTCACAAGGTCCTTTGCTGTTGTTCTGGGATTGATTTGCACATTTCTCACAAGTTTGTTCATCTCTAGGAGACAGAACGCATCTCCTTCCTGAGCGGTAGGAAGGCTATGTGGTCCCATGGTGTTTATACTTGCATACTATTGTTTGTACAGATGAACGTGGTACCTTCAGGCATTTGGAAATGGCTCCCAATGATGAACCAGACTTTTGGAGGTCTTGGTTGATTACTTTTTATTTTCCCACGATGTCAAGCAAAGAGGCACTGAGTAGGGCCCCCCAGAGACAACTGCAGGTCTTGACAGGTGGTCTTGCAGTCAGCAACCATCTTCTGGTAGACAGACCGCTCATTCTGAACAAGCAGGAGATGCTGCTCTTGCTTCTTCAGCTTCTGAAATAATGTGAGATCAATAAAAGTAGTGCCAACCACTGCTGTCACCATTACCTATAGTCTTCCTCAAGAGCGCGAGAAAAGCCCAATACACTTTGGTACGGCTGCGTCACTCTGAGATTTGCACTGCTTTTAGAATTGATATAAGTTGTGATATGGAAGTTGTTTTCTGTTGGTTGTGAGCAAACTTGTTCAACAAAAATATGGAATATATTTGTGGTCTTACAGGCTTTGGTTATTCTATGTATATTTCAAGGTTGGACGTTAGCAGGTTGGGTGCACCGATTTGGTGCCACCTCGTTAGCCAGTAATTGTTACACCTGTGCTGGCTTGTCATCTTGTTAGTCAGAAGGTGTTTCACCTATGCAGGCACATGTGATATTTAAGAGCGTCTGGCGCAGTGCTCCAGTTGCCCTGAGCGATATGGAGGGTTAACGTCTTTTAGTTGTCTCTCCCTATTTTGATTTCTAATAAACAATCGTTTGTCTGGTTGTTTTGGGTGCTCATGTTGGGTGTCTTTTAGGGCCTAATGAGTGTCTTTCAGAACCAGGGAGTTGGGCATCACCATACACGAGTTTGGCATCGCCACACAATCTGCTTGGGGCATGATTATATTTCCTCATGGTGTGTTGTACTGAAGTTGGCTGACGAGAAGGGAATGGAACGTAATGACTATAACTACTGTTCCCTGAAGGGGGAAACAAGGTACAACACCTGTTATTAAATTGAAGGAATGAATCCGAGCCTCACGCTTATCACCTGTGGAAGGCGGGACTTCCAGCTAGGTGCGGATTTCATTGGACTTGTCAGGTGTGATTGTAAATCCTTCAACTGAAGTTGTGAGATTGCGACTCCACATAGTGTGTTGTACCTCGTTTCCCTCCTTCAGGGAACAGTAGTCATAGTCATATATTTACGATTTGCAACTCAACAAATCCTGTTTAAATAGTATTTACTCTACCTGACGGCAGACCATGGCACGTGACAGGGGTTCACAGTGGAAAATGAAGGGGAGAAACAGAAAAAAAGGACATACAGTGCCTTCAGAAAGTATTCACACACCTTTACTTTTTCCACTTATTGTGTTACTGCGTGAATTCAAAGTTTCACTGGCCTACACACAATACCGCATATCAAAGTGGAATTATGTTTTTAGAAATGTTTAACAATTTGCTTAACAAGTCACATAAGTTGCATGGACTCACTCTGTGCAATAATAGTGTTTTAACATGATATTTGAAATACTACCTCATCTCTGTACCCCACACATACAATTATCTGTAAGGTCCCTTACTCAAGCAGTGAATTTCAAACACAGATTCAACCGCAAAGATCAGGGAGGTTTTCCAATGCCTCGCAAAGAAGGGTGGCCTAGTTAAAGTTTTGACTTAAATCGTTTTGAAAATCTATGGAATGTGAAAATATTGTACAATCCAAGTTGTACAAGAAAGACACACAGCTGTAATCGCTGCCAAAGGTGATTCTAACATGCATAGACTCAGGGGTGTGAATGCTTATGTAAATTACTATTTCTGTATTTCATTTTCAATAAATTCTCACATTTCTAAAAACATGTTTTCACTTTGTCGTTATGGGGAATTGTGTGTAGAAAAATAATAAATTATACAGTTAGGCTGTAACACAACATGTGGAATAAGTTGAGGGGTATGAATATTTTCTGGAAGGGACTTTCTTTATTCAAAAGAAAAGGAAAGACTTGCTGAAAAAAATAGCTTACGGCCTTGGTTTTACACATTTTCTTAAATGTTTTTCAAAGAGTAACTAGTTGCATCATAGATGCACTCAATTCCGTAAGGTTCATTAAATGCTGCGTCACGTTTCAAAGCTTTCTAGTAGCCGAACTCCATTGAAGTTCTAGGTCCCTACAGAGCCCCTATAACTTCCTTTTAAGGCCAGAGGTCAACTCACTTTGTTTGTATTCTCCCAGGCAACCATTTTCACCAGCCTTAACAAACATTTTAGTTTTCCCCAGTTTTTGCCCCAGTCCTTAAAGTAAAATGAAGTGGTCATTGATTTCGAATCGCCAAATGATAGGAGGATGAGGCTCCATGAAAAATAGTGTGGTGAGGGAGGAAAGGAAAGTCTGGGATTCTTTACACCAGAGATCGCATGCCATGTCTCGCAATGCAAGAGTGCTGACAAATGAGCAGGCCAACACACTGTGATTGAGTGAGCTCGCTAATGTGGAGAAGAGAGCTTAGTGGCCATTAGACTTTATCGAGACCGTTGACTTTGGTGTGTGTGTGTGTGTGTGTGTGAGGGAGAACGTGTCTGTGATAACTATTGTGTGTGTTTGATTGAGAAATATCGTGTACGTCTGAGACGGCTGCTTGCCTTCCTAATGGTACACAGATGAGCGTTTTGTTATAGGAGAGGGAGAGCTGTAGAGGAACTGATGGGCGCCATGTGTGAGAGTGAGGAAGACTAGGAAGTTACTAAATGGAGCAGTACAGTATCTGTATGAGACGCCTGCACGCTCTAGACGTGTGTGTGTGTCTGTCTCTCTGCCTATGTCATTGGTTTGTGTCTGCAAGCATTACATACAAAAATATGGTGTGTGTGTTTGTGCGTGTGTATTGAGATATGCGTGTGTTTGTGTGTGGTCTGTTTTGTGTGTATGCCTGCTGTACAGTGTGTTTGTGGCCAGACTGGGGTCAGGGCTACCAGACTCCATGAGAGCAGGCTGGTGAGTGACTGAGTGGAGACATAAGTGGAAAAACGCTCTGCTGCTCAGCCCTCTGGGGAAGATTACCCAGCAGCCCCCTGCTTATGAGTGCCTGGCATGGTAACAGGAGAGAGGTAGGGATCGTAGTGCCAGCTCTGCCAAACCAGACCTCATAGCCACAGTTTGCCTGCCACTGTTCTTACGACATCTCTCTCTCTTGCACTCACTCTCACTTTCCCCCCCATTTCAATGTCAAATTATGTAATTTGATATCCTTCATGTTCCAGTATAAGATGTTTTTATATTCATTAGCCATGTTTGAGTTAGCTCTGCCACACAGCAAATAAATTAAGTAATCTAATAGTGGGTGATGTTGTTCTGTTCATTAACTCGTTAATTAATTTTTTGGGACAGTTTAGAAAAGTGTTTAATTTGCTGTCCCTTCTGCAATAATGCACTTTGCAAGATTGGGGTCAATTCAGTGCTCTGGTTGAATGGCACGTGGAGTGACCACACTCCACCTGTGTCTATACTGTGTGTGTGTGTGTGTGTGTTTGCCCATAAACGTGTGTGCGTGTGCCAGTATGTGTGAGCAAGTTTGTAACGTGTTAGTAGTAGTGCTGGAGTACATATTGGTCAGGTGGACGAATAGTAGGAGTACAGTGAGCCACAGTATCCACAGCAGGAGTAGTGGACAGGGAGAGATTAGGAGCAGCATGATAAGATGTGTGGCATTTTGCTCCTGCTGTTAAAGTAATTCTTTCCAGCCTCTCCCCCCCTGTCCTGATGCGGGTTTTAGTGCCACAGGGAGCACTGTTTGATACTTTTATAGATCACAACCAGACCTCACAGTGATAACGGTAATAACACAGATATGGGGTATGTGTTCATTGATTGGTTGTTATTCTGGAATAGAGGAGTGTACAAAATTGCTTTTGTACACTCCTCTCTTTATGGATTTCGTGTTTGTGTGTAACCACCTCTGTTTTATGCACAGACTAATGGAGTGTGACTTGTCTCAAGTTTGCAGAGTTACTCTCCCTCTCTCTTTCTCTGCATATACAGTACACTGAGTGTACAAAACTTTGAGATGCACCCCATTTGCCCTCAGAACAGACTCAATGCGTTGTGGCATGGACTCTACAAGGTGTCAAAAGCGTTCCACAGGGATTCTGGCCCATGTTGACTCCAATGCTTCCCACATTTTTGTCAAGTTAGCTGTCCTTTTGGTAGTGGACCATTCTTGATGCACGGGTAACTGTTGAGCATGAATAACCCAGCAGCGTTGCAGTTCTTGACACTCAACCTGGTGCACCTGACACCTACTACCATACCCCGTTCAAAAGGCACTTCAATCTTTTGTCTTGCACACATACAGTGCATTCCAAAAGTATTCAGACCCCTTGACTTACCTACATTTTGTTACGTTAGTCTTATTTTAAAATGGATTAAATAAATAAAAAAATCCTCTAGACACTACCACATAATTACAAAGCGAAAATGGGTATTTAGAAATGTTTTGCAATTGTATTCACCCAATTTGCTATGAGACTCAAAATTGAGCTTAAGTGCATCCTGTTTCCATTGATCATCCTTGATCTGTTTCTACAACTTGATTGGAGTGCACCTGTGGTAAATTCAATTGATGGGACATTTTTTATTTTATTGAACCTTTATTTAACTAGGCAAGTCAGTTAAGAACAAATTCTTATTTACAATGACTGCCTTGTTCAGGGGCAGAACGACAGATTTTTTAACTTGTCAGCGCGGGGATTCGATCTAGCAACCTTTCGGTTACTGGCCCAACGCTCTAACCACTAGGCTACCTGCCGCCCGACATGATTTGGAAAGGCATCTGTGTATATAAGGTCCAGGTGACAGTGCAAAAACCAAGCCATGAGGTCGAAGGAATTGTCCCGAGACAATTTCTTCGAGGACAATTCGAAGGAATTGTCCTCGAGGCACAGTTCTGGGGAAGGGTACCAAAACATTTCTGCAGCGTTGAAGGTCCCCAAGTACACAGTGGCCTCCATTCTTAAATGGAACAAGTTTGGAACCACCAAGACTCTTCCTGGAGCTGGCATCCCGGGAAAACTGAGCAATCGTGGGAGAAGGGCCTTGATTAGGGAGGTGAACAAGAACCCGATGGTCACTCTGACAGAGCTCCAGTTTCTCTGCAGCACTCCACCAATCAGGCCAGATGGAAGCCACTCCTCAGTAAAAGGCACATGACAGCCCGCTTGGCATTTGCCAAAAGGCACCTAAAGGACTCTGACCATGAGAAACAAGATTCTCTGACCTGATGAAACCAAGATTGAACTATTTGGCCTGAATGCCAAGCGTCACGTCTGAAGGAAACCTTGCACCATCCCTACGGTGAAGCATGGTGGTGTCAGCATCATGCTGTGGGGATGTTTTTCAGCAGCAGGGACTGGGAGACCAGTCAGGATCGAAGGGAAAGATGAACGGAGCAAAGTACAGAGATCCTTGATGTTAACCTGCTCCAGAGCGCTCAGGACCTCAGACTGGGTTGAAGGTTCACCTTCCAACAGGACAACGACCCTAAGCACACCGCCAAGACAATGCAGGAGTGACTTTGGGACAAGTCTCAATGTCCTTGAGCAGCCCCCAGCCAGAGCCCGGACTTGAACCCGATCTAATATCTCTGGAGTAGGGTTGCACATTTTGGGGGAATATTCAGAGGTGGAAACATTGCGTGGGAATATATGGGAATTAACGGTAATATATGCAAATTAATATACCATTTAAATGTTTTTTACGTAATATATATTTATTTACCATATATGGAGACAGAAACATTAACGTTTTACCTTATCATTAATATACATAATTGCAAATGATTAAATCCTTCCAATAGAAATAAAAAAAAACAATTTAGTTACGAATTGAATTTTAATTGAGTTAACTTCATGAGATGATTTCACTGAACAACAAAAGAAAGGGAATATTGAATGATCCAGCGCATCTCTCAAAAACGTTTTCAACATACATCTGTAAAATGATAGTCTAGAAACTAATGCTTTGGTTGTCTTCCTCTCAGGCTTCCATGTCATCTCCCTGGACCTCCTCAATGTCCACCTCTTGAACATCAGACTCTGAGGCCTCATCTTCACTGTCACTTTCCAACCTTGTTGAGGATGGCTCGTTGTCAGGCTCAAAAAGCCTCAAATTTGCCCGGATGGCAACCAACCCTTGTATTGGTCAGCCTGTTGCGTGCTTTGGTGTGTGTGTTCCCAAACAAGGACCAGTTGCGCTCTGAGGCGGCTGATGTTGGTGGGATTTGGAGGATCAAATCAAATCAAATCAAATTTTATTAGTCACATACACATGGTTAGCAGATGTTAATGCGAGTGTAGCGAAATGCTTGTGCTTCTAGTTCCGACAATGCAGTAATAACCAACAGTAATCTAACCTAACAATTCCACACTACTACCTTACACACACACACAAGTGTAAAGGGATAAAGAATATGTACATAAAGATATATGAATGAGTGGTGGTACAGAACGGCATGGCAGATGCAGTAGATGGTATAGAGTACGGTATATACGTATGAGATGAGTACTGTAGGGTATGTAAACATAAAGTGGCATAGTTTAAAGTGGCTAGTGGTACATGTATTGCATAAAGATGGCAAGATGCAGTAGATGATATAGAGTACAGTATATACATATGAGATGGGTAATGTAGGGTATGTAAACATTGTATTAAGTGGCATTGCTTAAAGTGGCTAGTGGTACATTTTTACATAATGATGTATGATGGAGGCAACAGGGGAAAGAGTCTCAGATCCACAAAGTCCCTTCCACCAGGTGGCTGATGAGATATGTTGGCACGACTGCCATATTGCATCTTTATCCCAAAGCCCTTGCTTGGAAGTGTACTTCGCCAGACTGCCAAGACCCTTGCCCTCATCCAGGCCAAGGTGGCGAGACACGGTAATGATGATACCATAGGCCTTGTTGATCTCTGCACCAGACAGGATGCTCTTGCCAGCATACTTGGGGTCCAACAAGTACTCTGCGGTGTGTATGGGCTTCAGGCACAAGTCTTCATGTTTTTTGATGCATTTCAGAATTGCATTTTCCTCTGCTTGGAGCAACAGTGAAGTGGGCAGGGCGGTACGGATTTCTTCTCTTACATCTGCTAGCAGAGTCTGAACATCAGACAGGATGGCATGGTCTCCCTCAATCTGTGCATTGGCTACTGCTATAGGTTTCAGGCTGCATACCACTCTCTCCCAAAATACATCATCCAGGAGGATCCTCTTGATGGGGCTATCGGCAGACTGACTGTGATATGGCCAATTCTTGGAGAGACTCCTTCCCCTCCAGAAGACAGTCAAACATGACAACACCACCCCAACGGGTGTTGCTGGGCTGCTTAAATGTGGTGCTCTTATTCTTCTCACTTTGCTTGGTGAGGTATATTGCTGCTATAACTTGATAACCCTTCACATTACCTAACCATTTATTTTGCACTCTTGTAGAGTGTATCCATTGTTTTCAATGCCATGATGTCCTTGAGGAGCAGATTCAATGCATGCGCAGCACAGCCAATGGGTGTGATGTGAGGGTAGGACTCCTCCACTTTAGACCAAGCAGCCTTCATGTTCGCAGCATTGTCTGTCACCAGTGCAAATACCTTCTGTGGTCCAAGGTCATTGATGACTGCCTTCAGCTCATCTGCAAGGTAGAGACCAGTGTGTCTGTTGTCTGTGCTCTTGTAGAATTCTGGTTGAGGGGTGGAGATGTAGTTTATTCCTTGGCCACGAACATTCGACCACCCATCCTAGATGATTGCAATACAGTTTGCTTTCTCTGTGATTTGCTTGACCTTCACTGGAACTCTGCATCCATAAAATGAGTAGATAAAGCATGTCTGGTGGAAGCGTGTATGCTGGGCGAAGAATATTCAGAAATCTCTTCCAATACACATTGCCTGTGAGCATCAGAGGTGAACCAGTTGCATACACAGCTCGAGCAAGACATTCATCAGCATTTCTCTGACTATGTTACTCCATTGAGTCAAAACCTTCTGATTCCAGGAGGACCATGAGCTGTTGCTATCGATAAGGTGTCTGATTCATAGTTTTCAGGGACTTTTGTCAGAGGTTGTGAGTGCTGAGGGAACTTTATGCACTTGGCCAGATGATTCTGCATCTTTGTTGCATTCTTCACATATGATTTGGCACAGTATTTGCAATTGTACACAGCTTTTCCTTCTACATTAGCTGCAGTGAAATCTCTCCACACATCAGATAGTGCCCGTGGCATTTTCCTCTAAAGATTAGATTTAAAAAATAATTGTACAAAAATATATATATATTTACAATTCAATGTACAGATAAATAGTTAAGCAGTTAGATTAAACAACTCCTTTCTAAGATAAACGTTTTAAAATGAAACATGTATGGAAACAGGTGAATTAACACTGTTAGCAGGCTCAAGCAAGCTAAAACCTACATGGTAGCAAAAACTAACTATCAGAAATGGTTAACAAGTTAGAAATGATTTCAACACACTTTGCTGTAGGTTACTATTTACTAGTTAACAAAAAGTATTGTAATCAAAACATGCCAGAAACCATGTAGTCCTTGGCTCAGGCAGTTTAGTAGTGTGGGCTCAATAGCATCTCATTTAGTGTGCAAGATCTTGAGAATCAGCTGTACATGTGATGGAAGACTACACTGCACATGTGATGGAAGAATGCACAATGCAATTCCATTGAATTGGGGATAGTTTAACCAAAATATGCCACAAGACCTAGGATTGCCTTGTGTATCCCACAAAAAAAGGTTCACTGTTATAAGCTAACTTTTTTTTGGTTAATTTAAGCCAAATCCCCCAAATTCCCGGGCTTAATTTCCCATGGAAAATGTCAGACCCTTTGCAACCCTACTCTGGAGAGACCTGAAAAAAGCTGTTCAGTGATCCTCCCCATCCAACCTGACAGAGCTTGAGTGGATCTGCAGAGGGGAATGAAAGAAACTCCCGAAATACTGGTGTGCTAAGCTTTTAGCGTCATAACCAAGACGACTAGAGGTTGTAATTGCTGCCAAGGTGCTTCAACAAGGTACTGAGTAAAGGGTCTGAAAACTTAGGTAAATGTAATATTTCATTTTTTTATTTTATACAATTTGCTAACATTTCTAAACCTGTTTGCTTTGTCATTATGGGGTATTGAGGGGGGGGGAAAAGACGAATGTAACAATGTGGAAAAAGTCAATGTGTCTGACTTTACGAATGCACTGTATAAATCAGGAAAATATATATATATTTTTTTACTTGTATTTATCCCCATATTTTAATACTGTTTTCTTCATTTTTTTTAACTGCTACCGGGGACCTTCAGACGAGTCTTGTGAGGCTTGTGTGTGTCCTAGGCCAAAAAGAACACCATTGTGTTCGTGAGAGTCTTTCCACAGAGAGGTCATAGTTTGTAGGCCAAACCATTCACTGCAGACGTTTCCACGAGAAGTCCGATTTTTGGGAAGTCTCATGGTCTGAGAAACACAGCTGTAGCTTTGCCACCTTTCACCATTGGTATAGAAGGGCGATATCGGCGGATGTGGTCGATTGCAAACAATCTCTAGCTTAAACAGACACATTTTTATGTTTAAAAAAATAAATAATTAATTAGATTTCCGCAGGGGCGCGCGCCCATTGTAGGCCAAGGGTTAAGGAGAGAGCTATATTTCATTGTGTTTTGTTCACTTAGCTTATACAGCTAATTTTGCCTACTGAACAGCCTGACTCAGAGAGGAATGCTACTTATGTTAGCTAGCTGGCTAAGGATATCCAACACTGCAACTATTCCAAGACAAGGTTAGCTTACGGTTTTATTAATTTATTGCCACGAAGCCCGCCGGTCTACCTGTTAAACTGCTTGCTGTACACTGTACTGCGTGATTGTACCCATGGATTGGTTTGTGGGCTTATTAACGCGCTAGTTCTAGTAGCCATGTTTACTATGATGTTAGCTAATATGTTGACAATGATGTAGGCTCTGTGTAGCGGTTATGGTATGAAGGTTTGGCTTGGAGAGGTTTTTTCACCTGGTCACAGACAACTGTTGTGTTGTGGACTGAAGTCCACAAGCGTAGAGAAAGATGATTGTGCGTAGATGCGAGAAGGAGTTAAACTACTAGCAAAGTGATGATGCTTCTTGTATGTGTCTGCTATGAAAGTGAACTATGTGCGCGGGTGATCAGGGTTGTATTCATTCCGCCAATTCAAAACGTTTCTTAAACGGAAGCAAGCGGAACTAAACGGGGATGGACCTACCTGAATTTGTCCAATAGAAACTCTTGTTTTGGACTAATGATTACACCCTAGATCAGCTAGATGCAGGAAACAATGTACAAGGTGGTATTGAATGTGTCAACCTGGTTACTGGGTGAATGGAATATGAATGACAGTCATCCAATATGCTGTAATACTAAGACCATGCTCATTTAAAAAATAAAAAATAAACGGCACCAACTGCCGCTCGTATGATCCTCAAGACAAATGTTTCCTCTTGTGAAAACACGATCTTCCTCTCTATGGCATACTGAATTTACTCTCCATTTGATATATTACATCTAAATAAGCACAGGAATGGGAGTGTTACACCATAAGAGACAGTTACTGGGAAAATGTATGGTTTTCATTTGAAACTCGTGGCCCATAGAGATTAAGTGACCCTCATAACTAACTGTTTATTTTTCTCCCTTTTCTTTCTCTTGGCGCTGGCTGCTCGTCCCCCCTCTACAGTTCAGGAGATTTCTCTGTGACTCACCACTTGAGGTACGTACCCCTGCCCTCCTGTTGACTACATACTTCTACATTTCCAAAGTGTATAAATTACTCCAATGCCTGATTCACACTACTGAGATGTACTGGCCTGTTTACGCATCCACTATAGTTGCTGGAACCGTGCTAGAATGGACAATGTGAAAAGAACATATCTGAGTTAGCAAAGTACAGTTTTGAAAAAGAATGTGCAAATATTGTACAAATTGTATTGGTCACATACACATGGTTAGCAGATGTTATTGTGAGTGTAGCGAAATGCTTATGCTTCTAGATCCGACGGTGCTTTAGTATCTAACGGGTAATATCTAACAATTCCACAACAAAACCTAATACACACAATCTAGTAAAGGAATGGGATAAGAATATATAAATATATGGATCAGCAGTGAGAGAGCAGCTAAGATGCAATAGATATTCACCACACTGTCTGTGTGGGTGGACCATTTCAGTTTGTCTGTGTGTGTACACCGAGGAACTTAACTTTCCACCGTCTCCACTGCTGTCCCGTCGATGTGGATAGGGGGTTGCTTCTTTTGCTGTTTCCTGAAGTCCATGATCATCTATCTTGTTTTTCTGACATTGAGTGAGAGGTTATTTTCCTGACACCACACTGAGGGCCCTCACCACCTCCCTGTAGGCTGTCTTGTCGTTGTTGGTAATCAAGCCCACTACCATTGTTGTGTCATCTGCAAACTTGCCGATTTGAGTTGGAGGTGTGCATGGCCACGCAGTCGTGGGTGAACAGGGAGTACAGGAGGGGGCTGAGAACGCACCCTTGTGGGGCCCCAGTGTTGAGGATCAGCAGAGTGGAGATGTTGTTTCCTACCTTCACCTGGGGGCGGCCCGTCAGGAAGTCCAGGACCCAGTTGCACAGGGTGGGGTCAAGACCCATGGACACTGAGCTGTAGTCAGTGAACAGCATTCTTACGTAGGTATTCCTCTTGTCCAGATGGGATAGGGCAGTGTGCAGTGTGATGGCGATTGCATCGTCAGTTGACCTATTGGGGAGGTAAGCAAATTTAAGTGGGTCTAGGGTGGCAGGTAAGGTGGAGAAGAAATGATCCCTGACTAGTCTCTCAAAGCACTTCATGATGACAGAAGGGAGTGCTATGGGCCATCTTGAAGCATGTGGGGACAGCAGACTGGGATAGGGATTGGTTTAATATGTCCGTAAACACACCAGCATGCTCTGAGGACGCAACTAGGTATGCCGTCAGGGCTGGCAGCCTTGCAAGGGTTAACACGTTTAAATGTTTTACTCACGTCGGCCACGGAGGAGAGCCCACAGTCTTTGGTAGCGGTTCGCATCGGTGGCACTGTGTTGTCCTCAAAGCGCGCAAAAAAGTTGTTTAATTTGTCTGGGAGTAATACGTCGATGTCTGCGACGGCTGGTTTTCTTTTTGTAGTCCTTGATTGTCTGTAGACCCTGCAAAATACGTCTCATGTTTGAGCCGTTGTATTGCGACTCCACTTTGTCTCTATACTGACACTTTGCTTGTTTGATTTCCTTGGTTGTATTCGGCCATATTCCCAGTTGCCTTGCCATGATTAAATGCGGGGGTACATTCTTTACGTTTTTGCGCGAATGCTGCCATCCAATCCACGGTTTCTGTTTCGAGAAGGTTTTTATAGTCACAGCGGGTACGACATCTCCAATGCACCTCCTTATAAACTCGCTCACTGAGTCAGCGTATTCGTCAGCGTATTCGTCAATGTTGTTATCTGAGTCTACCCGGAACGTATCCCAGTCCAGGTGATCGAAGCAATCTTGAGGCGTGAAATCCAATTGGTCAGACCAACGTTGGATAGACCTAAGCACGGACACTTCCTGTTTTAGTTTCTGCCTATAGCAGCGGTTCTTAAACTTTTTCAGCCTGGGACCCAAATGAGAAATTCTGTGTTTTCCTGGGACCCAAGCTTATGAAAACATGCAACTATACGTAAAACAAATATAATAAAGACAAATAACAAAATATAAATAGCTATTCATGTTTATTTTTCCCAATTAAAAACACTGTCTAGGTTGGAACTGTTGCTGTTAAATTATATAATAAATAATTTTCATTCTGAATAAACTGATTGACCACATCACACAGATGTAAACCAGAAAACAAACACAAAGCCCTAAAGAGAGGTTTGTGGCTGGTTGAAGCTTCAACAAGCACGTCTACTCTGGGCTCAGTTTTTGACAGTGTAACCCTGTACTTGATTTTATGTATGCCAGAGTTGAGAACCCTGACTCATAGATATGTGGTGCCAAACTGGATCAGAACATCTACTACTTTCTCCGTCAAGTAGGAGACCACTTCCTGCTGTAGATGAGCAATCCAGAACTGTGTGAGTGTGTTTTCCTCAAACATTTTGCTTCAATCTGTTTATTCCAGTTCAGAATACATTGTTTTACTTGTATTTTAACAGCAATAGTTCCAACCTATACTTGTTTTCTTCAATAATTTCTATAATAAGATGTACAGTAGGCCTGCTCATTTTTCATCTTCATATGTACTGTTACTTAGGGTTGCACTGTCAGTAGCTAGCTAGCTTGCTTTGGGTTACTTTACCTAGCTAGCTGTTAGCTATTAGGGGGATTGTTTGAATCAAATAAAATGTATTTATGTAGCCCTTCTTACATCAGCTGATATCTCAAAGTGCTGTACAGAAACCCAGCCTAAAACCCCAAACAGCAAGCAATGCAGGTGTAGAAGCACGGTGGCTAGGAAAAACTCCCTAGAAAGGCCAAAACCTAGGAAGAAACCAGGCTATGAGGGGTGGCCAGTCCTCTTCTGGCTGTGCCGGGTGGAGATTATAACAGAACATGGTCAAGATGTTCATAAATGACCAGCATGGTCAAATAATAATAATAATAATCACAGTAGTTGTCGAGGGTGCAGCAAGTCAGCACCTCAGGAGTAAATGTCAGTTGGCTTTTCAAAGCCGATCATAGAAACACTTTTACTACTATGTTCTAAAATAACAATAATGCCCTGCTTGCTTGCTGACTAACTTTTCCACTGTCAAAGCACTGTTTCCTGAGGCATTCTGCCCTGATCTGAAATAACACCCTGTGTTTACTGTCATGCTCAGTGTTGCCAGATCCAGCTAAAATTTATAGCCCAATGACCTGCACACAAGGCCTGAAAACTAGTCCCCAAAAATGTTTTCGCAGCAAGAGAGGAGTTGCCACATTTATCCATGAAACCCCTTTTCCATAACGTTATCGAGCGAATTAAGGAATATCTACATAATTTTTAACGACGTAGGCCAAGAAGCTAAATTAGTTTTTCCATCAAAGTAATAATTCTTGAAAGTTTAAGAATGTCGCCAGACAAAAGATAAATCACCCTTAAACTCTCCAGATCATTTTCTATCAATGGATGTCGATTTAACTGGTTTTGACTGCTGATTAAACAATAAAGCCCTAGGAGGTGTGGTATATGGCAAATTTACCACGGTTAATGGCTGTACTTTGGACATATTGGCCATACACCACAAAAGCCTGAGGAGCCTTATTGCTATTATAAACTGGTTAACAATGTCATTAGAGCATACTCCCGAGTGGCACAGCGGTCTATGGCACTGCATCTCAATGCAAGAGGCGTCACTATTATACCTGGTTCGAATCCAGGCTGTATCACATCCGGCCGTGATTGGGAGTCCCATAGGGCGACGCACAATTGGCCCAGCGTCGTCTGGGTTTGGCCCGGAGTAGGCCATCATTGTAAATATGAATTTGTTCTTAATTGACTTGTCTAGTTAAATAAATAAAAAAAGATCTATATTCTATGTGGTACAATCTAGTTAGCTGACACAAGCACAGGTCTAATAACAGTTCGCTAGGCGGTCAGAGCTATAGTATTGTTTATAGGCTACCTGCATCTTGTTGAGCTGAAAAGGCCAACATCTAATTTCAGGGAAAGGTCCACAATGAAACTAACATTAAATGTGGAGAATGATAATGTTTTACGGAAAAGGGGTGTCTTCATAATGACCAATACAAATAGCCTACCTACAAATGGTAAAAGGTTGTCACCATGTGCGCGTGTGCTGCTAGTAACAACCTGCTCACTGCCTGGTAGTCAGCAGCAGCAGGTTATAGTTAAATATATATTATTATTATTTTTAAAGAGAAATACCGTGGCGGGCGCGGTGCAATTTAGAAGTAAGCCCAAAACCCGCCACCAATACATTTTCACCCACAACATCGTTTTCAAAGTTGCCCAATTTGGCGAGAAAACCGCAAACATGGCAACCCTGACGGCCTGTGGATGTTTGGTCAGGACGTGTCGTTTGAATTTGTTTGTTTTCAGTGATTCATTACTAAACACTCCTCCACACAACACATTGTGGGCACTCGTCATTATTTCTCAAAGTTTGTATGAAGCAAAGAGAAACTCATCGCTGTATTTGCGTTTTAATGGCGATTGTCCTCAGTCAGAATTTAGATAGCGGCGAGTGGGAATGACAAGTCATTGGCTGACAGCGCATCTGCTGCTGAACAACAGCGCTGCAGAGTTTAGGTTGCGGAGTGATCTTCAAGAAAACAGCAGAAAAAGATCTGGTAAACCGCGAAGCACACGGGCATCTCCCTCCCTCTCGCTCAGCTGCCAAACTGACACCGCTGCTAATCAGAGAGCGCTGTTGCACTTGGCCAAACCAATTCCAGGAATTCATTAAATAATTATACATTTACTCTAACATGTCGCAACCCACCATTAACAGGTCCGCGACCGACACTTTAAGAAAGGATGGCCTATAGGACAGGAGCAACAAGATGGAGTCATGGTCAGATTTGCCAAAAGGAGGGCGGGGGAGGACCTTGTATGCATCACGGAGGGGTCAATTGTGTTACTCGCTCGTGTACTGCAATGGATATGCTGATAGAATTTAGGTAGCCTTGTTCTCAAATTAGCTTTGTTAAAATCCCCAGCTACAATAAATTCATCCTCAGGATATATGGTTTCCAGTTTACATAGTCCAGTGAAGTTCCTTAATGGCGTCTTGGTATCCGCTTGCGAAGGGATATACACGGCTGTGACAATAATGGAGGAAAGTTCTCTTTGGAGATAATACGGTCGGCATTTGATTGTGAGGAATTCTAGGTCAGGTGAACAGAAGGACTTGAGTTCCTGTATGTTGTTACAATTACACATTCGTTAATCATGAAACATACACCCCCCGCCCTTCTTCTTACCGGAGAGATGTTTATTCCGGTAATTTCGTCGACTTTGTTAACTAGGGACTGGACATTAGCGAGTAATATATTCGGAAGCGGTGGGTGGTGTGCGCACATCCGAAGCCTCACTAGAAGACAACTCCTGCACCCTCTCCTCCGGCGGCTTTGTTTTGGGTCGGCCTCTGGAATCAGTTTAAATGCCCTGGGAGGTGCAGACAAAGGATCCGCTTTGGGAAAGTCGTATTCCTGGTCGTAGTGCTCGTCCCAGAGAGACATATGTTGACGTCTCTCTGATATCCAATAGTTCTTCCCGGCTGTATGTAATAACACTTAAGGTTTTCTGGGCTAACAATGTAAGAAATAATACATTTTAAAAATACTGCACAGTTTCCTGAGGACTAGAAGTGAAGCTGTCATCTCTATCGGCACCATTTTCCAATTTACATTTCAGGTTTGCAAAGCTCTTAGACTTACCCAGAAAGACTCACAGCTGTAATCGCTGCCAAAGGTGATTCTAACATGTATTGACTCAAAGGGTTGAATTCTTGTTACCAAGATATATTATTTTTCACTTTTTTGGACTTTGACAGAGTATTTGGTGTAGATCGTTGACAAAAAATGACAATTGAATCAGTTTTAACCCTACCTATCACAACAACAAAATGTGGAAAGGGGTGTGAATATTTTCTGAAGCCAATGTTGTGCGAGTCAGTCACCATTATTCCAAAGTCTCCATGACGAAAGTGATTATCTCAGGTAAAATGGTTTAAATACTGCACACAAATCACTAGAGAACATAAAACCTTTTCTCCATCTTTGCTGGAGTGGGTAGCTGGAATGTTTGTCTATATGTACAGTAGTAGCTAACCTTGAATACAAATGAATGTGGGAACTTTCCTGTTTTATAATATACTGAACAAAAATATGAATGTTACAGTTCATAGAAGGAAATAAGTCAATTTAAATCTATGGATTTCACATGGGTGGGCCTGGGAGGGCATAGCCCCACCCACTTGGGAGCCAGTCCCAGCCAATCAGAATGAGTTTTTCTCCACAAAAGGGCTTTATGATAGACAGCAATACTCCTCAGCCCCCGCAGGTGAAGAAGCCGTATGTGGAGGTCCTGGGCTGGCGTGGTTACACATGGTCTGCAGTTGTGGGTCTGATTGGACGTACTGCCAAATTCTCTAACACAACGTTGGAGACTGTTTGTGGTAGAGAAATTAACATTAAATTATCTGGTAACAGCTCTGTTGGACATTCCTACAGTCTGCATGCCAATTTCATGCTCCCTCAAAACTTGAGACATCTGTGGCATTGTGTTGTGTGACAAAGATGCACATTTTGGTGGCCTTTTATTGTCATGCTGTTTAATCAGCTTCTTGATATGCTACAACTGTCAGGTGGATGGATTATCTTGGCAAAGGAGAATTGCTCACTAACAGGAATGTAAACAAATGTGTGTGCAAATTTTTTTGAGGAATGAGCTTTTTGTGCGTGTGGAACATTTCTGAGATCTTTTATTTCAGCTCATGAAACATGGGACCAGCACTAAGTGTTGCGGTTATATATTATTTCAGTATATTACACATTCCTGACCTAGTTATTATTAGAAACATCATACATGAATACAGATTCAAACAGGGTTAAATGTAGTAACACACGTGTGCCGTCTGTTGGGGTGCGCGGGGGCGCACACTCCTACACACTCTTAGTCCCTTGTCCTTTCTCTTCTAAAGCCTTCCAGCTGGACTGGGGGATGGACTCAGGAAGCGGGTATTGTTTCTTTTTGGCAGGGTTTTATTTAGCTGCTCATAGGGGCAGAGTTGAAATGTAGAAGAGCGTAATGTGGTGTGACTGTGCTGAACACCAGGCCTTGATCCACTCCTGTGTTCTGGATGGACCAAGGGACAGCCATTCTGTTACTCTACCGTATGTGTGTGCATGTGTTGGGGCTGTTACTGGTACAGATGTAATGTGTTGAGCATCCTTGAGAGAAATAGCTGGTTCTAGTGCCCACTGCCCAAGTCAGGAGAAGGGTAGTCGCACATCAGGCCTCAAGGGTTTCTGAGGCTCCAGCCTCACCCTGCTTGATGATGTGGGTCCTCCGTCCCCAATCTCCAGTCGGTCCTCAAGGAGGCACAGAAATTGCCAGACATTCATGGCACTCATCTTCCTCCAGCCATCATTTGTAGCTCCATGCACATCTCCGTGCCATCGCACGAGCCAGAGATAATTTTTTTAAACCTTTATTTAACTAGTCAAGTCAGTTAAGAACAAATTCTTATTTACAATGATGGCCTACTCTAACCCGGACGACACTGGCACTATTATGCGCCGCCCTATGGGACTCCCGATCATGGCCGGTTGTGATACAGCCTGGAATTGAACCAGGGTCTGTAGTGACACCTCTTGCACTGAGATGCAGTACTTTAGACCGGTGCACCACTCGGGAGCACAATGCTTTGCCTATTTAGTCATTTCAAATGATAAATTGTACTAATTTAATATCTGGTAAAGCCAATCCTCCTACATCCATTGGTGAGCACATCATATTTATCCTGTTCTTTTTCCTGTCCCCAAAAAAGTTATTTTGTCATATTGTTTAAAATACCGGTCTGGAGTATTCATAGGTAACATTGCAGAGATATAATTAAATTGTGGGATCACAACCATTTTAATCATGATCTTTCTCCATTAAAAAAAGTGATTTTCTCCTTTTTCTAAATTGGTCTTAATCTAGACTAGTAGTGGTTTAAAATGTAGTCCCATCACTTCCTCCAATTTTGAACTCAATTCCCAATATTTCATCCCAGTAGGAACCCATTTGAAATTAAATGGGGTAACGGTTCCAGAGTAACATATTGGCATTATTTGGCATTAGGGCTGGGCGATATTACGATATATATCATGTGACGATAGAAAAACGTCTGTCGGTTCATATTATGCTCTATCGTTTATTTGGTTGTGTCGCAAATCGCACTCTTAACGGCAATATTTTTTTGTGTTTGCAACACAAATTAACATGGAGGAGAGTGAACGTGACACAGAGCACGGAGACACGGAGCTCGTAACTAAAAGAGGGGCTACTTCGGTTGCATGGACGTGGTTCGGGTATGAAAAAATATACCGCAGGCCGGTCCCGACAACAGGCTCAAACACCACTAACCTCTTTTACCACCTACGCAATAAGCATGTGAAACAGTAACGTTACACAGAGAGTCTACTGATGAGACCCAAAAAAGTATAGTCGAGTGCTCAAAACAAACCCCTGACTCAGACGTTGCAAGAGGCTTATGCCCGCGGCACACTATATGGCAAAGAATCACAAAGGTGGAAGGAGATAACGGCTGCCGTCTGCAAAGACATGGCCCCAATTTACACGGTCGAGAAACGTGAGTTGGTGCTAACACTCGACCCAAGGTACCAAATGCAAATTGATGTGAGACACGTATTGACGCCAAAATAACATGCAAAACAGGCAAGCCCCCAAAAATGTATACAGTTGAAGTCGGAAGTTTACATCCACCTTAGCAAAACACATTTAAACTCAGTTTTTCACAATTCCTGACATTTAATCCTAGTAATAATTCCCTGTCTTAGGTCAGTTAGGATCCCCACTTTATTTTAAGAATGTGAAATGTCAGAATAATAGTAGAGAATGATTGTGTAGAGTGATTTATTTAAGCTTTTCTTTCATCACATTCCCAGTGGGTCAGAAGTTTACATACACAATTCGTATTTGGTAGCATTGCCTTTCAAATTATTTAACTTGGGTCAAACGTTTCGGGTAGCCTTCCACAAGCTTCCCACAATAAGTTGGGTGAATTTTGTCCCATTCCTACTGAAAGAGCTGGTGTAACTGAGTCAGCTTTGTAGGCCTCCTTGCTCACACACGCTTTTTCAGTTCTGCCACAAATGTTCTATGGGATTGAGGTCAGGGCTTTGTGATGGCCACTCCAATACCTTGACTTTGTTGTCCTTAAGCCATTTTGCCACAACTTTGGAAGTATGCTTGGGGTCATTGTCCATTTGGAAAACCTATTTGCGACCAAGCTTTAACTTTCTGACTGATGTCTTGAGATGTTGCTTCAATATATCCACATAATTTTCATCCTCATGATGCCATCTATTTTGTGAGGTGCACCAGTCCCTCCTGCAGCAAAGCACCCCCACAAGATGATGCTGCCACCCCCGTGCTTCACGGTTTGGATGGTGTTTTTCGGTTTGCAAGCCTCCCCCTTTCTCCTCCAAACATAATGATGTTGGCCAAACATGGCCAAACAGTTCTATTTTTGTTTAATCAGACCAGAGGACATTTCTCCAAAAAGTACAATATTTGTCCCCATGTGCAGTTGCAAACCGTAGTCTAGCTTTTTTTATGGCGCTTTTAACCACATTTAGGTGTCAGAGCCTTATATTAGAGGACCTGTTCTTAATAAATCCTACTTGGTATGATATGGTATGATATCCTACTTGTATGGTAATAGGTAGTGCCTTCTCTAAGGGTGTCGCAAAGGTCTTAGTAAGAATCTTACAATCCACATTGAGGAGGCCGATGGCTCTAATATTCCCAGGTTCTGTCATATCTCTATCCTTTTCAGGGATCAACGACATCAACCCCTCATTAAAGGTGTCCGGAAGGGAGGCATTTTTAAATGGTACAATAATGTCAATATACTTTTTATAATATTCTACAGGAAGGTAATCCAGACCAGGTGACTTCCCAACTTTCACAGATAAAATGGCGGCTCTAACCTCCTCTTCTGTTACAGTACAGTCTAGGTCCTCTACCTAGCTATCTGATCATCTAGGTAATTCTATACCAGACAAAAAACTATGGGGCCCACAGAACATTAGGCTGTATATAAATCTTCATAAAAATGCTGAAACACAGTTTCTCTTTGGATAAGGTCACCATCTTATCACCCTTCTTAATTGCTGGGATTACGTTAGAAGGGTTCTGCATTTTTTTGTGTTGCTCGTAGCCTGCCTGTATTCTCACCTCCCTTATGAAAACTCGTTCTAAGCCTAAACGGTCCATATTCTGCCTTTTTTTGTTATACATTTCATGCAACTGAAATTTCTGTTTGCAGGCAGTTTGAAATGTGCTATCTGTGAAAAAAAGGATCTAAGATCAACTGCTACTGATTTGGCTAAATATCTCATCTTGTAATGGCATGGTGTTTAGTCTAAATCTACCCTTCCTCAGATTTTCAGAGTTTATATCAACATGTAACTACTGTAGCATGATCTGTGTGGGCCATGGGCCAAATCTTGCAATCAATCACATTATTAACCATGAAACTAGATATCAAGAAGAAATCTATTCTGGAGTGTGTCTTATGACAGTGGGAGAAAAAAATATTCTCTGTCATTAGGATGGATTAATCTCTCAACCAGCGTCACCTGTATCTCCATGACAAAGGATAGACGTACAATACATATGCTAGCAGAAGATATAGGCCTTGCAGACATACATGTGAAACTGGTCTAGAGAATGCCAAGAGTGTGCAAAGCTGTCAAGGCAAAGGGTGGCTACTTTGAAGAATCTCAAATTTAAACTTTTTAGATTTTCTTAACGCTTTTTTTTGGTTACTACGTGCTTCCATATGTGTTATTTCATAGTTTTCTCTCAACCTTTGACTGTATATAATTTTCTTACTTCATTAAAATGGTTATGATGTTTGTTTTATTTTCATGACGGTGTTCATCCATAATCGTCAGTTACACGATTATACAATTACCGTGCCAGGCCTGACAGCTAAACAACTCTGAGGACTGGTACTGTGTGTTTGCCCAGATTGCTCTTCTCTTCCCCAAACCAGACCATGAGCAGCACCCTAATGAATGTCAATGCCACTCACTAACCTGCTCCACTTTGGCCACAGAGCCTTCTGAAAACTCACGGAGCACTCAGGCAGGAATTCAATCAAACCTGCCATAGCAATGTTTATGCAGTGTCTTTGTTTATAGAAACCGCACACAGACTTCTTATTCTGAAAAGTGAAAGCATACCTGTGAGGGGAGTCTACCTGGTAGTAGTTGTAGCTAAGTTTTTATCTCAGATTTTATTTGACCATAGGGAAAAATTGCTCCTACTCCAATACTGCAATGTGCGTTTGTTTGAGTTAAGCAATTACACTTTTACTCCCCTGCACTAGACCAGAGAGGAGAGGGGGAGAGCGTGGAGGAGAAGGGGGAAGTAAAGGGGGAGTTTGGCGGGCCCATCAGAGTGATTTGGGCCCCTTTTGAGGCCTCAGCGGCAGTTTCCTGTTTAGCGGTGGAGAATGTTTAGGTTGTTGTCATTGTGGCAAGGACACAGCCATTAGGCTGACCTGGGAGGTGACGCGCAGGTTAGAGTGAGACAAGATCTACCTCTTACACGTGTCTGCTGCATAAACACACACAAGTGCACACATACACACCCGTGCGCAAACGCACACGCATATGAGTGCACACACACACACCGAAAGTAAATAGACCCTCAACCATTCACTGACAGACACTCACGGCCATGCTCAGAGGGGGTAAGAAAAATCACTCTCGCACACATGGAGACCCACGCTCTCACTTCTTACTAAATTCTAAGTGAACCTAGGCTCTGACAAAGACTCCAGTGTTTGCTGCCAGAGCCTGTACCAAGAAATTTACAGGCTGCATGCCTTCCACTGACGGGCATTTTCCCCAGCCCCAGACAGACTGCCACAGCTCAGGGGCCCCACCCAGCCTCCAGATGTTGTGCCCACTAGGAGCCCCAGAGGTACACTACCCGTTTTGTGTTCTAAAAGTTTTAGAACACCTACTCATTCAAGAGTTTTTCTTAATTTTTACTATTTTCTACATTGTAGAATAATAGTGAAGACATCAAAACTATGAAATGACACATATGGAATCATGTAGTAACCAAAAGTGTTAAACAAATCAAAATATATTTTATATTTGAGATTCTTCAAATAGCCACCCTTTGCCTTGACAGCTTTGCACACTCTTGGCATTCTCTCAACCAGCTTCACCTGGAATTCTTTTCCAACAGTCTTGAAGGAGTTCCCACATATGCTGAGCACTTGTTAGCTGCTTTTCCTTAACTTTGCGGTCTGCCTCATCCCAAACCATCTCAATTTGGATTGAGTTCGGGGGATTGTGGAGGCCAGGTCATATGATGCTGCACTCCATCACTCTCCTTCTTGGTAAAATTACCCCATACACAGCCTTGAGGTGTGTTGGATCAGTGTCCTGTTGAAAGACATATGATAGTCCCACTAAGCCAAAACCCAGAAGAGATGGTGTATCGCTGCAGAATGCTGTGGTAGTCATGCTGGTGAAGTGTGCCTTGAATTCTAAATAAATCTGTGTCGCCAGCAAAGCAGCCCCACACCATAACACCTTCTCCTCCATGCTTCACGGTGTTAAATACACATGCGGAGATCATCCGTTCACCCATGGTTTTTGCGACCGCACTTGAAGAAACTTTCCAAAGTTCTTGAAATGTTCCGTGTTGACTGACCTTCATATCTTAAAGTAATGATGGACTGTCATTTCTTTGCTGTTCTTGCCATAATATGGACTTGGTCTTTTACCAAACAGGGCTATCTTCTGTATACCACCCCTACCTTGTCACAACACAACTGAATGGCTCAAACGCATTAAGGAAATAAATTCCGCAAATTAACTTTCAAGAAGGCACACCTGAAGTGCATTCCAGGTGACTACCTCATGAAGCTGGTTGAGAGAATGCCAAGAGTGTGCAAAGCTGTCATCCAGGCATATTCTGCAATGTAGAAAATAGAAAACATAAAGAAAAACCCTTGAATGAGTAGTTGTTCTAAACCTTTTGACTGGTAGTGTAGCTAATACAGCCACCAACCAGACCCCCTCCAATTCCACCTCCACTCTCCCAGCTTAACACACTCCATTTTACCCCCAGCCTCCCTCTCACTCACTCCCAACTGCCGGTCATTCAAAATGTTGAAAGCTAAAGTCTGCCCCATGCTAGTCCTCCTCTAGTCTTCTCTCTCTCCTCTAGTCTTCTCTCCTCTAGTCTGCTCACCACACACAAACACGTCACCCCCTAGCCCACATAGTGAATGGATACTGTCCCCGTCTCCAATGCTCTGTTGTGTCACCCAGGTAATCGGTAAGCTTCGCTTAACCTAGCTCCGCCAAGGGGGTACAAGAGGAATGTGGAGCCTAGGACCGGTGGGGGTCTTCTGGGAAAGATAGCTGTGAGTTTGCAGGGGTCCTGGAGGTCCAATTATAGGTATTGGGGGGGGGGTGATATTTAGACAGGTTTAATTGTGTCAGGGTGGTTGTTGCTGGTCAGTGGCCAAGCAGCATTCTGGGTGTTTTCACACTGTTGGATTAACAACGGCAGCTCTCTCTGTGTTGTGATAACAAGCGGCGTCTGCGCCGGGCCCAGATGGGCCGTGGGGAAGGATCCTGTTTCAACCGTTCTTTCACACATGCACATACACCAGTCCACCTCAGGCTTAATATGCCCCCTAGCCCCACTAGCTGTCTAAAGTATGTGTGATATAAAGCAGTTAAGCCAGTTGATTGAAAAACCCAGCATGCAATCTGTTGGGTACTAAACAGGAGTTGTATTGCACACACGCGCACACATCCAGGAGTAAGCTTGGCCACATTCCACACCCTGCCTGGCGAGATGGATTTCATACAGGGTCTTTTATTAAAAGGCGTCTCCCATGTGTTTCTGTGGCTAGCACACACAGCTCTACCCACGCCCCCAGCCTGATCCCCCTCCACATTTGGGAGCTATTAGTGGGCTGAGTGCGGGCTACTGTACACCCCTGTGCATTTATTTATTTGATTGAACCTTTATTTTGACATGGAGTCAAAGCTGAGACGATGTCTAATTTTCAGATGAGCCCTGTATAAAACAATACACAGCAAAATACGATATACACATCAAGCTTCACATTCATATAGACATTCATATACACAAATCAAAACACAATCAATCATAAAAAAAAGAACATTCTCCTTGAGTGAAAAGGTCCCCTAACAGCCGTCTGAAATGCCCTTGAGGCACAAATTCCTCCAATTTTAGAGTGCTTTGGAGATCATTCCACACGTTAGGTGCAAAAAAACGAAAAGCAGATCTACCCAACTCAGTGGAGATTGAAGAGATCTCCAGAGGTTCACCATCCCTGTGATTGGGTCTGGTGACTCATGTCTGTAATTTAACAATTAAGGAAGGTATGTTGGACGTTTGCACAAGAAGGCCTTATAAACAAAAAGAGAGCAGTGTATTGATCTACGAGACTCGAGAGGACCTGCCTACTTTCTGATACAGAATGCATTGATGTGTAATGAACCTATCGTCCAATGGCTTAAATACAGTGGCATCTGCATTCATATAGACTATATCGCCATAGTCTAAAGCCGGAATGAACGTCGACTGGATTATTTGTTTTCTGCTATTTACCGAAAGGCATTCCTGTTTTTAGGAAGCCCATTTTTATTCTTACCCTCTTAACTAACTCATCAGTATGCTTTTTGAAAGAGCGTTTTTCATCAATCCCGATACCCAGATATTTATAAGCAGGGACACGATAAATGTGGGCACCATCCAATATGCGTAAATCATCAGGTATATTTTTAAGCGTTTTGGAAAGTAACATGTACTTTAGTTTTACCTGCATTAAGTACCAATTTCAGTTCAGCAAATGCTTTCGGTAAACTACACGTGTGGGGCCTGGGCTCTAATGAAAAGATAAATGTGTGTGTGTGTGTGAGAGACCTGCTAATGCCAAAGCACTAACAAACAGGGGATTCATATGATTCAGTCACTAGGTCAATTGCATTTTTCCAGTTTGTACTTATGCTACTATTGTGATCTATAACCTCCCCCCCCCCACCAGATGGAGATGTCTCCAGATGGTCCAGCGGCGGGCTACGGTTCCTTCCACCAACAGTACTGGCTGGACGGCCGCATCGTGGCAGTGGGAGTAGTGGACGTCCTGCCCACCTGCGTGTCCTCTGTCTACCTGTACTACCACCCCGACTTCGCCTCTCTGTCGCTGGGCTCCTACTCTGCACTCAGGTCAGTAGGACTGGAGAGGCTAAGGATCTAGCTTCGCATTTGGCAGTGTTTCCATTGCTCTTTTCTTTTTTTCTTTTCTTTCTTCCTTTTGTGTCTCCTCTCCTTGTCTTTGTTTTCTCTGTTATAGACTTGCACTCTCTCTCTCTGCTCTCTTTCTCTCACTCTTTCCAGAGTTCAATAAAATGTATGAACTGGAAAAATAACTAGGCTTCTTTTCATTTAAAAGTTTCAATTCGCTAGTGAGAAAAGTCTGTATATCCTTGTCCCGCTAGAATGAACGATATGTATCTTCTATTGATAGGACAGGTGCCTGTCAGTCACAAAGCGAGCGGCGACAGGGTCACACTGCTCTCTGTCCCGCCTCTCGGTACCTGTGTTATTTTTCTGCGCTGTGGTTGGCTGCAGTAAAGTGTATTTTCACAGAGTAGGGAGAACATGATGCTTCTTCATCGTTTTCTGTGAGTGAATTAACACGTCCCATGTAATGTAAGTGGTAACGATGAGTTGAAATCCACTTAATTATTGTTTTGTGGCACATCTATTTTCTTTGAAAAACACTGAAGACCTTTATAGCTAGCTACGGAGTCTGGGTACATAGGCTATTTCATGTTTTTGATTGCCGACCGAACCGCTTGTGTAAAAGGTGTCCAACTGACTATGTCAGTCTCTTATATCCCTTTGCTATTCATAAATTATACAATGTAGTTATTCACTGAGTGTACCAAACATTAGGAATACCTGCTATTTCCATGACCTAGACTGACCAGGTGAAAGCTATGATCCCTTATTGATGTCACCTGGTAATGTCACTTCAATCAGTGTAGATGAAGAGGAGACAGGTTAAAGAAGGATTTTTGAAAACAACTTTTTTCTTAGTTTTTTTGCCACAATAAATTAAATTGAAAGAGTAGACTAGTTTTTCTCACTAGATTACTCATCTACCGCCTTCCCTCAAAGTCCCACCCACAATGAATGATTGACAGGTCTGAAACACTACCAACTTTGTACCAAACATCCTGCCCCCTCCCCTGACCATCCCACCCACAGTTATTGATTGACAGGCCAAACTGTTAAATGGATAGTTCACCCAAATTACACATTGTTTTCCTTACCCTAAGTGTCCACAGTAGCAGAGCCAGTAAAATACATAATTTGAAGAACAAACATCATTCTAGAAATTCGTATCTTGCAGTAAAACTGTAAATATGACTTAAATTAAAATGTTAAAGGTTATCTTACTTAGAAATTTGTCCTGATCTTACAGCACTAGACCAGGGATCATCAACTAGATTCAGCCACGGGCCGATTTTTGTTGTTGTTGTAGTGCAGAGGTGCACAATTGGCGGACCTCGGGTCCGGGTCCGGACCGAGTAAAGGTTCTATCTGGACCTCGACACATTTCTCATAAATAATTGTTAAGTTAAATACGGATGAAGCAACCGTTTTTTTCAATGTACACATACTGCACTGGCTCAGCACAGCTGGGAAGGTCCCAGACAGCGTCCCATACTACTGTGTGTTGTCCAATCACATGCGTTATTTAAATCACTTCACGAAACTCAGCCAATCAAAGCGAATGTTTACAATGCATTTTAGGAGACTGATGTTGTCAGAGAGAGAGACAGCGAGAGAAGCAAAGCCGGAGCGAGAGGAGACATTATAGAATGGCGTGTGCAAAAGTCAGGAAAGTTGATACAGAAAATCGAGCTTTCAAAGAGGAGTGGACAGACAAATATGCCTTTATCCTTCCCGCGATGAGTGTCAAACCACTCTGCCTGATTTGTTCAGAGACCGTGGCTCTAATAAAAAGTGCCACTACGAAACAAAGCACATATCTTTTGAGCAAACATATCCACAGCAGTCTGAGGTGAGGGCACGCAAAATAAACAAACTCAAAGCCCAGTATGATCGGTCCACCAGTGTCCTCTCCCATGCATTCACTGCCCAACAACGTGCAAACCAATGTTCATTAAAAAGAGCTTGGATTTTAGGTCAACACCAAAAGCCATTTACTGACGGGGATGGAGTGCATGAATGCTGTTGCTGAAACTTTACTTGGCGGTAAACAAAAAGACGAGCAAATCCCAATGTCACATAACACAACCGCAAGATAGAGTAAAATACTAACAGAGGATGTATTAACACAGCTTGATGAAGCTGTACGGAGTGCACCCTGCATAGCACTAGCTGTTGATGAATCTACTGATGTGAGTGATAATGCCCAGCTTCTGGTGTATGTTCGATTTTACCACACAGAGAAGGAATTCTGTGAAGACCTGTTAGGTGTAACACCACTCGAGACACATGCAAGAGGAAAGGACATATACATGGCCATAGAGGAGATGCTAAGAAAGAGGGGGATAGATCTAAAACAAGTGGTCTCTAGTGAGAGAGGAGCTGTGGCACGGTTGAAAGAGGACAACCCTGATCTCACAGCTTACCACTGCATCATTCATCAGTCTGTCCTGTGCGCCAATCTGTCAGAAGAGTATGCTGAAGTGTGAATACACTGATGAAACTTATCAACTTCCTCAGGGCATCCTCATCTCATCAACATCGCCTGCTGAGAGAATTCCTGAAAGGAGTTGAGGAAAATGCAAATGACCTACTGCTGCACAACAACGTAAGATGGGTCAGTAAAGGCAGGGTGTTGGACCGCTTTTGGTCCATTCGAAAGGAAATAACAGCTTTCCTAGTACAGCTCAAGAGTCAGAAGGCGACACAGTTTTCACTTTTTTTGCAAGACGAGAGCAAAATGGATTTGTTGCTTTTTTGGTAAACATCACACCTTAATGATCTCAACGTGAAACTACAGGGCAATTCAGTTTGTGATTTGATGACATCTGTCCGCTCCTTCCAGAGGAAACTGGAAGTTTTCAAGGAATATCTTCAAGGAGACTGTGCGCACTTCCCGAAAGTGCAGGAACAGATTCAGGGTGAGAGAGATGTTTCTCCTCATGTTGACTTCATAGATGAGCTGAGAAACTAGAAACTTCAGAAATCGCTTTGACAGCTTCAGCCTTGGACAGCAGCTCCTTCTAATTTCAAATCCATTCCTCATCACAGATGTCAGAGGAATTTCAAAAGGAGATGACACAGACCTTCAAGTGGGCCCATGGTGGATCTCTACAGATGGAACTGATTCATCTGCAAGCAAATGTTGCACTAAGAGAGCACTTTCAACTAACCGATCATGACACTTTCTGGCTGCAGGCTGTGTCTGAGACTGTTTTCCCTGGTCTAACGAAAGTAGCACTACACACCTTGACCATGTTTGACTCCACATACAGCTGTGAATCTTCATTCTCCACTATGAACATCATTACAAATAAGTACCGTGCTAGACTCACCAATGAGCACCTACATATGTGTATGAGAATGGCACTGTCTCCATTCCAGCCAAGGTGCAAATTACTGGCAGGGCAAGCAAAAGACAATTTCTCTCACTAAAGAAGAGAGATGGAGAAGTGAAGTGGGAGAGAGTAGGACAGATAAATAGTAAACCTGTCGTTTCTTATTTGTTCAAAAATCAAAGCACTTTTTTCAGAAACAGGCACTTGTTATTTTTTTGACAATGCAGTCTTGTTTTGCTTGAAATGAGAACATTTGTGATTGGACTACTTTTATTTATGATTAGGATGCATATTTATTTTACCTCATGTTTAATGTGTCTGCATTGAAAATGTGCAATAAATATGGTTGAAATGTTATTGAAATGTTGTACTCTGTTTATTAGCTATACATATACAAGAACTACATATGCCCCCAAATCATAGCACACGTTAGACATTTTAATGATTTGGACCTTTTGGGGGGAGAAAATCAGAGTCACTGGACCTCTTTGAATTCTATTTGTAATAGCGGATGTTCATGGGCTGGAACATAATTACAAATAATTTGTAGACTGCAAAAATCCCTTACAAATATGTTTGACTAAAACATAATTTCAAATCTTCCTCACATTTATGTACAATCATGTGTGTCTCTCTTATGCGTGTGAATAGTTGCGAACAGATTTCTTAAACTAAAATCACCTGGAGCAGATTTCCTGTTGAGTTTTCAGTCTTATGTCAAACGATGAAAATTCCAAACTCTTTAATTTCTTTTGCTCAATTTTTTTTTACCACCAGCCCGCGGGTCGCCAGTTGGGGTACCCTGGCCTACACGATATCCAAAACAACTAACACACTCAATTCATACATTTTAAGTCATTTTAATTGTGTCATGTCTTTCTACTCGATACCACAAGTAATTTGACCAATCTGGTGAAGTCATATAAAAAAAAAAATAACTATTCAATAATTTAGCTGTGCATTTCAGATGGAAGCAAGTTCTTTAGAATGTTCCAGACGCCACAAAATAGAGCTTGTTCTGAAGAAGAAAAAAATATAATTCTCCACAGCCTGGAAACTCCCTGGCTGGTTACTTTTTCTATTTGGCTGGCCACTCAATGTACTTGCAGAAAACAGTCTCTTCACTTTTTGTTCTCTTTCGCTCCTATGTTTTTCCTTTACCTCCCTCATCTCTCTCTTCTCTCATTTCTCTTTATTTTTTCCTTCTCCTTTCTGGTTCTTCTTCCATAATTAACCTGTACACTCTCTCTCTGTTTCTCTCAATCGCTCTCTTGATTTTCCCACCACACTCCCGCTCTCCCTCCCTCTGTGGGCAGTAGAGGTACAGTATAGGTAATACCTAAGGACTGGGTAGGTAAATACTGCTCTCATCTGTCAGTATTGGATGAGGCAGTGGGGTGTTTGTGGTGCGGCTGACGACAGCACTCTGTCTGCTGGTATGAAATAAGAGATCACACACACGTAGCGCGCACATACACACACATCTGACGCTTCCTGTAAAGTGTAACCCAATAATGTGAGAAAGCGTTTAAGTATTTCTGCACAGATGTTGAAGGACTGGGTGATTTACAGAGTTGGCCGTGTGTGTGCATGCGAGAGACTACAGATTGTGTGTGTGTGACTAGTAGAGAATGTGTAGTTTGTACATTTATGTGTGTGCGCGCGTGCACACGCACAAGCCTGAACAGACCCTGGTCTGCATTTCTTATATTATTATTGCAAGAGTCTGTCTCCAAGAGTAACAGTACTCCCTGTGTAGATATAACCCAGAGGAGGTTATTTGATTAGGTTTGATTTGATTTTATAAGACTTCCTCTGTCAGATATACAACTTTTCTGCCATACACCTTCAGAAGTGTGTGTGTGAGGGGGAGGGGGTGTTGTGTAAGAGTGAGTGAGCGAGCGAGCTAGAGAGAGACTTGGTGTTCCATGGGGAGTGTGTGTAGGTGTGATTCTGTGTTAAGAACAGGAGAGGGAGATGTTGAGATGTTCTGAAGAGGGGCCCCAATGAGAGGGGGATAAAGAGGGATTGGAGGAATGGACATTGCGCCTGAGGCACTGTTATCCAAAAGGCAGCTGGTGTCCGGCATTGGAGTGGTTTTGTGTGTGCATTAGGGTTGGCCGATATTACGATAGCATCGTCTATCAACAATGTTGACAGCCATCGTCGATGGTGACGACATCGTGATGTGACAGACGATGGTTTAGCCTATTTGAACTTGACTGGCGCTCCGCAGTAAAGAACAGTCTCTCGCAGGGCAGCACAAGTGACATTCCAAGTAAAATGCCTATTCCTATTTGCTAAAGCCTATTTCAATACATACTGTGTGATGCAGAACTCGAGAGGAATATTATAGGCCAGAAAGTGGAGAATTCCACCAAAGCAGCACAAAATGTCCAGTCAAATGTTTTTTTCTCTGTTTCTGTCGGCTGCATTGGCTTTGGGCTATTCATTTTTTATGTAGTCTATATTTTCTTCTCTCTCCATTCGATAGGCTGTATGTATATGACTGAAGGCATGACTGCATCATTTTCTGCATGGTTTTTTCCCGATCAAACAATGAGTTCAATTTCAAAAGGTTATTATGAATAGCCTAAAACTTAAAGTAGCCAGGTGAGAGAGAACATACAATACCAATAGTCTATAGAAAAATCAAATGAAAAGTTGAATCAAGTTTAAGCTTATTAAGAAAGAAATTAACCATGCGGGCCAAGAAAATCCCAATATTATTTTTTTTTACCCCATTTGATACCAGGTTCTCATTCACAATTGTAGCCTGATTCACCTTACAGTGAAATTCACCTTACAGTGAAATGCTTACTTACAGGCTCTAACCAATAGTGCAAAAAAGGTATTAGGTGAACAATAGGTAGGTAAAGAAATAAAACAACAGTAAAAAGACAGGCTATATATAGTAGCGAGGCTATAAAATTAGCGAGGCTACATACAGACACCGGTTAGTCAGGTTGATTGAGGTAGTATGTACATGTAGATATGGTTAAAGTGACTATGCATATATGATGAACAGAGTAGCAGTAGCGTAAAAGAGGGATTGGTGGGTGGGACACAATGCAGATAGCCCGGTTAGCCAATGTGCGGGAGCACTGGTTGGTCGGCCCAATTGAGGTAGTGTGTACATGAATGTATAGTTAAAGTGACTATGCATGTATGATAAACAGGGAGTAGCAGCAGCGTAAAAAGAGGGGTTGGGGGGGGGCACACAATGCAAATAGTCCGGGTAGCCATTTGATTACATGTTCAGGAGTCTTATGGCTTGGGGGTAAAAACTGTTGAGAAGCCTTTTTGTCCTAGACTTGGCACTCCGGTACCGCTTGCCATGCGGTAGTAGAGAGAACCGTCTATGACTGGGGTGGCTGGGGTCTTTGACAATTTTTAGGGCCTTCCTCTGACACCGCCTGGTGTAGAGGTTCTAGATGGCAGGCAGCTTAGCCCCAGTGATGTACTGGGCCGTACGCACTACCCTCTGTAGTGCCTTGCGGTCGGAGGCTGAGCAATTGCCGTACCAGGCAGTGATGCAACCAGTCAGGATGCTCTCGATGTTGCAGCTGTAGAACCTTTTGAGGATCTCAGGACTCATGCCAAATCTTGTTAGTTTTCTGAGGGGGAATAGGCTTTGTCGTGCCCTCTTCACGACTGTCTTGGTGTGTTTGGACCATTCTAGTTTGTTGTTGTGGACACCAAGAACTTGAAGCTCTCAACCTGCTCCACTACAGCCCCATCGATGAAAATGGGGACGTGCTCCTTTTCCTGTAGTCCACAATCATCTCCTTAGTCTTGGTTACGTTGAGGGATAGGTTGTTATTCTGGCACCACCTGGCCAGGTCTCTGACTTCCTCCCTATAGACTATCTCATCGGTGTCGGTGATCAGGCCTACCACTGTTGTCGTCTGCAAATTTAATGATGGTGTTGGAGTCATGCCTGGCCATATAGTCGTGGGTGAACAGGGAGTACAGGACGGGACTGAGCACGCACCCCTGGGGAGCTCCAGTGTTGAGGATCAGCATGGCAGATGTGTTGTTACCTACCCTCACCACCTGGGGGCGGCCCATCAGGAAGTCCAGGATCCAGTTGCAGAGGGAGGTGTTTAGTCCCAGGATCCTTAGCTTAGTGATGAGCTTTGAGGGTACTATGGTGTTGAACGCTGAGCTGTAATCAATGAATAGCATTCTCACATAAGTGTTCCTTTTGTCCAGGTGGGAAAGGGCAGTGTGGAGTGCAATAGGGAAGTTGAAAGCTTGTATAGTAGTGCTTTGTAAACAAAAATGGCACTGTGTTAGACGGCATGCAAAAGTTTAAGAGTAGGGCTGCTGCAATTTTGTAAATGGTGTCCCCATAGTCAAAAACTGGCAGGAAAATGTGTGCTGTACAATCTGCTTCATGCTATTTAGGGAGAGGCAGGATCTTCAACAAAAAAAAAAGCCCACTTTAAATCTTTGCTTTTTTACCAGCTCATTCATATGTGTTTTAAACATTCAAACTTTGTCAGTCCACATGCCCTGATGTTTACAGGCAGGAAACCTATCGATGGGACAACCATTCAATTAATAAATATGTAGTCCATCAGATTTTAGTTTTTTGAGAATTAGAGATCAACATGTATTTAATCTTGGCCCCATTCATTTTTAAACCAACCAGGGCTTTCTGTAATGCAACATGGTCAGATTGCAGCTCTATGTGGCAATGGCATACATGCCAGAATGATTACCGCCCTGTAGCACTCAATTATGTAATCATGAAGTGCTTTGAGAGGCTGGTTATGGCACACATTAACTCCGCCACACTTGACCCACTCCAATTTGCATACCGCCCCAACAGATCCATAGACGACGCAATCTCAATTGCTTTCCGCACTGCACCAATCTAGATAAGAGGAATACCTATGTAAGAATGCTGTTCAATGACTACAGCGCAACGTTCAACACCATTGTCCCCTTCAAGCTTGTCACCAAGCTGGATCCTGGACTTCCTAACGGTCCGGCTTCCTTCTGGATGGTTCTCCCATCGCCACAGAGGAACTCTGCAGCTCTGTCAGTGACCATCGGGTTCTTGGTCACCTCCCTGACCAAGGCCCTTCTCCCCCGATTGCTCAGTTTGGCCGGGCGTTCAGCTCTAGGAAGAGTCTTGGTGGTTCCAAACTTCCACTTAAGAAGGATTGGAGACTTTCAATGCCGCAAACATTTTTTGGTACCCCTTTATTTTAAGAATGTGAAATGTCAGAATAATAGTAGAGAATGATTTATTTCAGCTTTTATTTCTTTCATCACATACACTCAATTAGTATTTGGTAGCATTGCCTTTAAATTGTTGAACTTGGGTCAAACGTTTTGGGTAGCCTTCCACAAGCTTCCCACAATAAGTTGGGGGAATTTTGGCCCATTCCTCCTGACAGAGCTGGTGTAACTGAGTCAGGTTTATAGGCTTCCTTGCTCCCACACACCTTTTCAGCTCTGCCCACAAATGTTCTATGGGATTGAGGTCAGGGCTTTGTGATGGCCACTCCAATACCTTGACTTTGTTGTCCTTAAGCCATTTTGCCACAACTTTGGAACTATGCTTGGGGTCCTTGTCCATTTGGAAGACCCATTTGCGACCAAGCTTTAACTTCCTGACTGATGTCTTGAGATGTTGCTTCAATACATCCACATAATTTTCCTGCCTCATGATGCCATCTATTTTGTGAAGTGCACCAGTCCCTCCTGCAGCAAAGCACGCCCACAACATGAATGCTTCCGCCCCCGTGCTTTCACGGTTGGAGTGGTGTTCTTCGGCTTGCAAGCCTCCCCCTTTTTCCTCCAAACATAACGATGGTCATCATGGCCAAAACAGTTCTATTTTTGTTTCATCAGACCAGAGGACATTTCTCTCAAAAAGTACTATCTTTGTCCCCATGTGCAGTGCAAACCGTAGTCTGGCTTTTTTTATGGCGATTTTGGAGCAAGTGCTTCTTCCTTGCTGAGCGGCCTTTCAGGTTATGTCGATATAGGACTCGATTTACTGTGGATATAGATACTTTGTACTGTTTTCCTCCAGCATCTTCACAGGTCCTTTGCTGTTGTTCTGGGATTGATTTGCACTTTTCGCACAAAAGTACGTTCATCTCTAGGTGACAGAATGCGTCTCCTTCCTGTGCGGTATGATGGTTGCATGGTCCATGGTTGTTATAACTTGCGTAGTCTTGTTTTGTACAGATGAACGTGGTACCTTCAGGCATTTGTAAATTCCTCCCAAGATGAACCAGACTGTGGACGGTCTACAATTTTTTTCCTGAGGTCTTGGCTGATATCTTTAGATTTTTTTTTGCCATGATGTCAAGCAAAGAGGCACTGAGTTTGAAGTTAGGCCTTGAAATACATCCACAGGTACATCTCCAATTGACTCAAATGATGTCAATTAGCCTATCAGAAGTTTCAAAAGCCATGACATCATTTTCTGGAATTTTCCAAGCTGTTTAAAGGCACAGTCAACTTAGTGTATGTAAACTTCTGACCCACTGGAGTTGTGATACAGTGAAATAATCTGTCTGTAAACAATTGTTGGAAAAATTACTTGTCATTCACAAAGTATGTCCTAACCGACTTTTCAATGTGTGGAGCGGTTGAAATACGAGTTTTAATGACTCCAACCTAAGTGTATGTAAACTTCTGACTTCAACTGTAAGTAAATAAGGTTTTTCTCCTTTATATTTTGAATAATTAGCAAAAATGTCTACACCTGTTTTTTCTTTGTCCATTTTGTGGTATTGTGTTTAGATTGATGAAGAAAAATGATTTAATCAATTTTGTAGTAAGGCTGTAACGTAACAAAATGTGGAAAAAATCAAGGGGTCTGAATACTTTCCGAATGCACCGTAGATGCAGGTGCGCACATGTGCATGTGTAGCATGTGACAACAACAAGATCATATCAAGGATAGCATCACAAATTAATACATAAATACCACTTGAATCTTGACAATGAGTTGATCATTTGAATCAGCTGTGTAGTTCTAAGGCAAAAACAAAAATGTGCACCCCTTTGAGTCCCCAGGACTAAGAGCCACTGCTCTTCATTGCTCTCTGTATCTGAGGACAGAAAAAGGCAAAATTATACTCAAATACTGAATATTATGTTACTATTATCTCTGTGCTCACTTCTAGGGACTTGAACTACACAAAAGTACCTGCCTTATACAGAATAGCCTACTCTTTCACTTTGACAGTTGGGGTTGCAATCCTTTCACCCTCTTCCATGGCTGTTAGCTAGCTACCTACAAATGCATTTGGAGTTAGTCTTTTACAATGATGAATACATCAATATAGCTAGCTAATATGCACTTAGATAGCTGGGGATATATGTAAAGTTGTCTGGTTAGCAGCTCATTTGATTTAGCCTGTACGTTATCTAGTTAGCTACTATTATAATTATTTTTTTTTTTTACATTTTCAAAATATATATACTTACTTGAATAAGTTCTCCCAGCCATGTGGACGATTGGAAACAAGGCAGCAAAGGTTGTCAGCAGAGCGGTTGAGAGCATTTTACTATTTACCTGTGAATAATTTGTGAAATGGAGAATGGATTAAACTATTAACCCATTTAATAACCAGAGCTGTGCTGTGCAAAACCTGCTGTGCTGAATTCCTGATGCACAATCTAACTTGCTGCTGTATGTGACTGACCGGCTCAAATCGGTCTTAAGTATCAAAATTAGAAATTGTGTTTTTTACGTTGCATAAAACTAGAGACTCAGAGCTACAAAATGGTATATCATACACTACCTTTGAGGAACATTGGGAAAATAATTTTGCTTTGAAAGTAAACTTGTAAACTCAGTTTTGAGAAAATGGCCTTGAATGTTTTGGTACTACTATTGGAGAGCCCTTCTTTGTCTACACCCTTCAGCATTGTTCACACCCTCTTAAGCTTTAGCCCCACCCATCTCTTTAAGGGTTGATCCGAATGTACTAACAGCAGTCAAGCGCCAAAGCTAACTTGCTAGCTACTTCCAGACACATCTGAGCGAGAATAGCTCACTTAACATTACTCGCCCTAGCAGAGCTGGTTAGGCTGTTATGTTATTCAGAGCGTTGGTGACTGCAACTGTGCAGTCAGATTGTCTGTTTGTAAATTCAGAGCGTTTCGCATTCAGAGCGCACACTGGACGCTCTGGCCGGTTTAGTAGGGTTGATCCGAACGTTCTGACAACGGCAGTCAAGCACCCAAGCTAAATGGCTAACATTGGCTAGCTTGCTATCTACTTCCATACACATAGTGAGAGAACACCCCACACTGATCATTTACTCGCCCTAGCAGAGCTGGTTAGGCAGTTTTCATGTTATCCAGAGCGTTGGTGACTGTAACTGTGCTGCCGGCAAAAAATTATTATTACCCTTTTTGCTGACGTTTACTGACACCGGTCATATTCAACGGGTGTTGAGCGTTCGTAAATTCATCAGTTGTTCTGCACTCTCTGGCACACAGACGAGAGTGCTCTGAAATTGGTGTAGCTGGCCAGACTGAATTTACGAACGCACCCGAAATGGTTACTTGCATAGTGGCGTATTTTTATAAGACATGTAGCTAGCTAGCTCTGCAGGTAGCTAACCAACCAGGTTCAATGTTAGCTAGCTAACATTAGGCTATAGCTAGCCAAGCAAATGACTCTTCCTGTCAAAATTTGAAACGTGTCATATCTGAAAATGGAACTAGCTAGACTATCTTACTCGTTTACATCATTCATGGTTTGACGCGTCTCCTGTCGGATGCCGTGGTTGCCCTTAGCTGGAAGATGTAATCCGGAGACAGGTGCTTTCTCAATCTCCTTAGCTATCATACTCAAAGTCCGCTGATTTCAAAACTCAGTCCCACAGAAATTGGAGAGCAACACTTATACAATTTTAATACGCAATAAAAAAAAATTAAGCCGCGCTAGACAGGATTACCTAGACATACTGACCATATCAAATAGAAAGAAACGTAGAAAGAAACAAGTAGAAAGAAACTATATGGCAGACCAATCCAAACTCATCTCTCAGGCATGTCCAGCCCACTCATTATCTCAGCCAATCATGGCTAGTGGGAAGATTGCGGTCTTTCTGCGGCTAAACCAACTATGCTCGTAATTTAACAATAGTTTTTGTGTTTACAGATGGCATACACGTTTTGTTATTAAGGCACATGAAAGTTCACATGTTAAAAAAAAAAAAAAAAACGCATTTTGATTAAAAAAAATGTTTTACTATCAAATGGCTCTCCTGTGAAGTGGTGACCCACGACATACGCCTAGTTGCCTGAAACGGTTACATAGGCTGCCAGCATAGCCACAAGCGAGCCACTCTGGTAGGCCTGAGTGGCACGCAGCAATTTACTGCTTACTAATGTACACAAGCCGTAAGGGTGGGTATTGGGATTAAGCCTTTATTTTATGCACTCCTTAGCCTTATTGTCTACCTCCCCTCTCTGCTCAACATTTCAATGTTTTTATCCAATGTAATGTGAACACTGGGGAAACGAACTGCGTACTATAATGTAGTTGTTGATGCTTCCTAAATGGCACTCTATTCCCTACAGTACATAGTGCACTATATATAGTGAATACAGTGCCATTTGACATCTAGATGTTTACTTCCTTTGTTTTATAAATGCCAGCTGGTTTACTACTCTGAAATAGTCAGCTATAATTATAGGGCCTATGTGATTATAGTATGTTATGATTATGCTATGATAATGATTGGCTAAAATTTCTCTTCTTTGCAGCAGATTTCTAAAACATTATACAATATTACAGATGAGACTCATGTTCTGTGTAGTACAGCTGTTTATTCAAACCTTTTGGTCAAACAATACATATTTAATTAATATAGTGTTCTATATCATTATTATATGGGTAAAGGACTTTGCTGCAGTTTTCATACTATAAGATGGGTCTTGAACCAGCAACCTGCTCAGGGATCCGTCATACCACTCCACTGTCCCCAGACCATTTACATTTAACATTTACATTTAAGTCATTTAGCAGACGCTCTTATCCAGAGCGACTTACAAATTGGTGCATTCACCTTATGACATCCAGTGGAACAGCCACTTTACAATAGTGCATCTAAATCTTTTTAAGGGGGGGGGGGGGGGGGGGGGGGGGTCAGAAGGATTACTTTATCCTATCCTAGGTATTCCTAAAAGAGGTGGGTTTCAGGTGTCTCCGGAAGGTGGTGATTGACTCCGCTGTCCTGGCGTCGTGAGGGAGTTTGTTCCACCATTGGGGGCCAGAGCAGCGAACAGTTTGACTGGGCTGCGCGGGACTGTAACTTCCTCAGTGGTAGGGAGGCGAGCAGGCCAAGGTGGATGAACGCAGTGCCCTATTTGGGTGTAGGGCCTGATCAGAGCCTTGAAGGTACTGAGGTGCCGTTCCCTCTCACAGCTCCGTAGGCAAGCACCATGGTCTTGTAGCGGATGCGAGCTTCAACTGGAAGCCAGTGGAGGGAGCGGAGGAGCGGGGTGACGTGAGAAGAACTTGGGAAGGTTGAACACCAGACGGGCTGCGGGTTCTGGATGAGTTGTAGGGGTTTAATGGCACAGGCAGGGAGCCCAGCCAACAGCGAGTTGCAGTAATCCAGACGGGAGATGACAAGTGCCTGGATTAGGACCTGCGCCGCTTCCTGTGTGAGGCAGGGTCGTACTCTGCGGATGTTGTAGAGCATGAACCTACAGGAACGGGCCACCGCCTTGATGTTAGTTGAGAAGGACAGGGTGTTGTCCAGGATCACGCCAAGGTTCTTAGCGCTCTGGGAGGAGGAACAAATGGAGTTGTCAACCGTGATGGCGAGATCATGGAACGGGCAGTCCTTCCCGGGAGAAGAGCAGCTCCGTCTTGCGGAGGTTCAGCTTGAGGTGGTGATCCGTCATCCACACTGATATGTCTGCCAGACATGCAGAGATGCGATTCGCCACCTGGTCATCAGAAGGGGGAAAGGAGAAGATTAATTGTGTGTCGTCTGCATAGCAATGATAGGAGAGACCATGTGAGGTTTATGACAGAGCCAAGTGACTTGGTGTATAGCGAGAAACAGGAGAGGGCCCAGAACAGAGCCCTGGGGGACACCAGTGGTGAGAACGCGTGGTGAGGAGACAGATTCTCGCCACGCCACCTGGTAGGAGCGACCTGTCAGGTAGGACGCAATCCAAGCGTGGGCCGCGCCGGAGATGCCCAACTGGAGAGGGTGGAGAGGAGGATCTGATGGTTCACAGTATCGAAGGCAGCCGATAGTTTCTAGAAGGATGAGAGCAGAGGAGAGAGAGTTAGCTTTAGCAGTGCGGAGCGCCTCCGTGATACAGAGAAGAGCAGTCTCAGTTGAATGACCTAGTCTGAAACCTGACTGATTTGGATCAAGAAGGTCATTCTGAGAGAGATAGCAGGAGAGCTGGCCAAGGACGGCACGTTCAAGAGTTTTAGAGAAAAGAAAGAAGGGATACTGGTCTGTAGTTGTTGACATCGGAGGGATCGAGTGTAGGTTTCTTCAGAAGGGGTGCAACTCTCGCTCTCTTGAAGACGGAAGGGACGTAGCCAGCGGTCAGGGATGAGTTGATGAGCGAGGTGAGTAAAGGGAGAAGGTCTCCGGAAATAGTCTGGAGAAGAGAGGAGGGGATAGGGTCAAGCGGGGCAGGTTGTGGGCGGCCGGCCGTCACAAGACGCGAGATTTCATCTGGAGAGAGAGGGAGAAAGAGGTCAGAGCACAGGGTAGGGCAGTGTGAGCAGAACCAGCGGTGTCGTTGACTTAGCAAACGAGGATCGGATGTCGTCGACCTTCTTTTCAAAATGGTTGACGAAGTCATCTGCAGAGAGGGGGAGGGGGGGGGGGGGGGAGGGGAGGAGGATTCAGGAGGGAGGAGAAGGTGGCAAAGAGCTTCCTAGGGTTAGAGGCAGATGCTTGGAATTTAGAGTGGTAGAAAGTGGCTTTGGCAGCAGAGACAGAGGAGGAAAATGTAGAGAGGAGGGAGTGAAAGGATGCCAGGTCAGCAGGGAGGCGAGTTTTCCTCCATTTCCGCTCGGCTGCCCGGAGCCCTGTTCTGTGAGCTCGCAATGAGTCGTCGAGCCACGAAGCGGGAGGAGGACCGAGCCGGCCTGGAGGATAGGGGACATAGAGAGTCAAGGATGCAGAAAGGGAGGAGGGAGGGTTGAGGAGGCAGAGTCAGGAGATAGGTTGGAGAAGGTTTGAGCAGAGGGAAGAGATGATAGGATGGAAGAGGAGAGAGTAGCGGGGGAGAGAGAGCGGAGGTTGGGACGGCGCGATACCATCCGAGTAGGGGCAGTGTGGGAAGTGTTGGATGAGAGCGAGAGGGAAAAGGATACAAGGTAGTGGTCGGAGACTTGGAGGGGAGTTGCAATGAGGTTAGTGGAAGAACAGCATCTAGTAAAGATGAGGTCAAGCGTATTGCCTGCCTTGTGAGTAGGGGGGAAGGTGAGAGGGTGAGGTCAAAAGAAGAGAGGAGTGGAAAGAAGGAGGCAGAGAGGAATGAGTCAAAGGTAGACGTGGGGAGGTTAAAGTCGCCCAGAACTGTGAGAGGTGAGCCGTCCTCAGGAAAGGAGCTTATCAAGGCATCAAGCTCATTGATGAAACTCTCCGAGGGAACCTGGAGGGCGATAAATGATAAGGATGTTAAGCTTGAAAGGGCTGGTAACTGTGACAGCATGGAATTCAAAGGAGGCGATAGACAGATGGGTAAGGGGAGAAAAGAGAATGACCACTTGGGAGAGATGAGGATCCCGGTGCACCACCACGCTGACCAGAAGCTCTCGGGGTGTGGGAGAACACGTGGGCGGACGAAGAGAGAGCAGTAAGAGTAGCAGTGTTATCTGTGGTGATCCATGTTTCCGTCAGTGCCAAGAAGTCGAGGGACTGGAGGGAAGCGTAGGCTGAGATGAACTCTGCCTTGTTGGCCACAGATCGGCAGTTCCAGAGGCTACCGGAGACCAGGAACTCCACGTGGGTCGTGCGCGCTGGGACCACCAGGCTGGGGTGGCCGCGGCCACGCGGTGTGAAGCGGTTGTATGGTCTGTGCAGAGAGGAGAGAACAGGGATAGACAAACACATAGTTGACAGGCTACTGAGAGGCTACGCTAATGCAAAGGATATTGGAATGACAAGTGGACTACACCTCTCGAATGTTCAGAAAGTTAAGCCTACGTTGCAAAAAATCTATTGACTAAGATGATTAAATGATACAGTACTTCTGAAGTAGGCTAGCTAGCAGTGCCTGCGTTGTTGACTTTGTTTGAAAGCTGGCTAGCTAACCGAAATTACTCTAGACTCCACAGTTGTCTTAGATACAAAGACAGCAAAGACAACTATGTAGCTAGCTAACACTACACTAATCAAGTCGTTCGTTGTTCCGTTGAATGTAATAGTTTCTACAGTGCTGCTATTCGGTGGCTAGCTGGCTAGCTAGCAGTGTTGATTACGTTAAGTTACGTTAAGAAGGGCGAAAATAGCTGGCTAGCATACCTAGAAAATCGCTAACCTAGAAGAAGCTAAACTATTAGAAAAAGCTAACCTAGAAAACCGAAATTACTCTAGACTCCACAGTTATCTTAGATACAAGACAGCAAAGACAACTATGTAGCTAGCTAACACTACACCATCAAGGGCCCTGTCCATTCTGACTACCTGTACTAAACTCACAGAATTAAATCCAATTGATACTACTTCATTGTAAATCTTTGTGAGAGACAGACAGTTTTCTGCGTATCTCAATAGAAAACTATTATACTGTGTCTGCATTACTGCCTGGACTAAACTCACAGAATCAAATAAGACAAAATAGATACTTTTGGTCACGTAGTGTATGTGGACACCTGCTTGTTGAATGTCTTATTCCAAAATTATGGGCGTTCATTTGGAGTTGGTCCCCTCTTTGCTGCTGTAACAGCAATTAGGCCTGGCTCACAGTCAGCGTTTGAATTCATCCCAAAGATGTTTGATGGAGTTGAGGTCAGGACTTTGTGCAGGCCAGTCAAGTTTTTCCACACCGATCTCGACAAACCATTTCTGTATGGACCTCGCTTTGTACACTGGGGCATTGTCATGCTGAAACAGGAAAAAGGGCCTTCCCCCAAACTGTTGGCACAAAATTGGAAGCACGGAATTGTCTAGAATGTCATTTGTATGCTGTAGCGTTAAGATTTCCCTTCACTGGAACTAAGGGGCCTAGCCTGACCCATGAAAACAGCCCAGACCATTATTCCACCTCCACTAAACTTTACAGTTGGCACTATGCATTCGAGCAGGTAGCGTTCTCCTGGCCAAACCCAGATTTGTCCGTTGGAATACCAGATGGTGAAGCGTGATTCATCACTCCAAATAAAGCGTTTCTACTTCTCCAGAGTCCAATGGCTTTACACCACTCCAGCCGACACTTGGCATTGCGCATGGTGATCTTAGGCTTGTTTGCGGCTGCTCGGACATGGAAACCCATTTCATGAAGCTCCCGACTAGCAGTTCTTGTGCTGACGTTGCTTCCAAAGGCCGTATGGAACTCGGTAGTGTGTGTTGCAACCTAGGACAGACCATTTTTACGTGCTTCAGCACTCGCCGTTATTGCTCCTAGACGTTCCCACTTCACATTATAACAGCCCTTACAGTTGACCGGGGCAGCTCTAGCAGGGCAGAAATTTGACGAACTGACTTGTTGGAAAGGTGGCATCCTATGATGGTGCCAGGTTACAAGTCACTGTTCTACTGCCAATGTTTGTCTGTCGAGATTACATGGCTGTGTCCTCAACGGGTGTGGCTGAAATAGCCGAATGCACTAAATTGAAGGGGTGCCACATACTTTTGTATAAATAGTGTACTTTATTATATTGTCTGTCTGACTAAATCCTCTATCTCTTTTCTCCAGGGAGGTTGCCTTCACCAGGCAGCTGCAGAAACAGTCCCCCAAGCTATGCTTCTACTACCTGGGCTTCTACATCCACTCCTGCAACAAGATGCGATACAAGGTACGATAATGACACTTTTACTTTGTTCTGTTTATACTCTGCTCTACTTGACGACTCTACTGTACTCTGCTCAATTGTATTCCGTTGTACTCTACCCAACTATATTCACCCTAGTAGGATGCCAATAACTTCTCCAAAGTAGTAGAGAGTATTTCACGACACTATTTCTATTATTCTGTATGATATCAAACAGAGAACGTGAGGGGGGGTTTGCCCCGCTCCCTAACATGTCAGTGTGATTAATAGCTGAGGCTTTGATGTGAGCGCAGTGTTTTCCCTATTCTATGTGTTTGTTATTTTAATCTCCGTGCCTCGCCTCCATAAAGACATTTATGTGTGCAGTGCACTTGGTGGAGGGACAGAGGATTGGAATGGATGTCTCATCTACGTTCCAAATTGCACCCTGTTCCCTATAGTGCACTACTTTTGACCAGGGCTCTGGGCTTCGGTCAAAAGTAGGGCACGATGTACAAAATAGGGTGTCATTTGGGTTGCTGCCCTTTTCTCTTACGGAGAATAGGGTGAGAAATGATTTAGAGAAAATATATATATTATCATTTGGAACCGTGTAAACGGTTTTGATGCCCCCCCCTAGACTCCACTTCACCCCCGCCTAACCTCTCCGACTGGTGGCTACGGCGATGTCTCTCTCATTGAAACCCCAGTACATTCAGAGCGCCCCGTTCCATCTGGCCCTCATGGAGAGCTCTCCCTCCTCTCCTTTTTCCCCCTCTCCCTCTTTTCCTGTCTTTCCCTCTGTGTTATTCTAGGTGCAAGGGTCTCAACAGGGAGACCAGTCTGAACTAGTGCTCTGGCTCTCTCCTCATTTTCACTCATTAGCCCCTACTCCTCTGTCTCTGTGGGCCCCTGTACTGAGGAGCAAGGCTCTGGTACAGAGCCATAGCTTTGCTCTAGTCTATACATTATGTAACAACAGCACACTGAGAGCTGTGTTCTCTTACTCAATGTGCTGTTACTGTTCTCACTCAGTGTGCAGAGTTGCTACTGCACTGTAGCTTCAGACAGCCAGTGTAGAACCCCTATGCCCCAACAACTCCCAGTTGAGGTAGAATCATTGACGTCCAGGCCTAGGTTGGTATTCAACTCAAACCCATAATCAGTCTATTTTGAACTGGGCAACGGAGAGATCAGAGGGTTGTGGGTGTGAGACCAGGGCCAGGACATCTTAGGGACATAAACAGACATCATGTCAGCCATTCCATTGGTAAAGGGTGTGCGCGTTAAGATATATGTTTAATTAAAATGAAGCCGGGGGGATTCTGAAAGGTGAATTCTCACATTCTCAACACTAGTGGTTATGCTTTATCCAACGCTCTATGTCCTGGCTGCCTGACTTTTGGGCCTGTTTAAAACTGGTTCTAATCCTCCCCTATGGTAGCCTGCTATGACATGGTGAAGCACTGGAAAGGAGGTTTATAAGAGATGGAGCACACACACACACACTGTTCTGCTCTTAGAGCAGAACAGCTGATTCATATACAGTAAAACTGTAGGGAGGGGAAGAATGTAAATAAAAGTGATGGACTCGCCGACAGCAGATAGGAGGAATGGATAGACTGATGGAGAGAAAGAGTAAGGGAGAGCAGACTGGGCTGCTAGAACCATTAGCGGTTGAGGATAGGTCACAGTGGAGATGGCCACTGTAAATCAGCAACACTAGGAGTGTGTGTGACACACACACCCGCTAACGCATGGAAAAATACACACAATCATCTCGCACACACAGAACCATCTCTGTCTTTCCCACACACACACACACACACACACACACACACACACACACACACACACACACACACACACAGGGGACATCCACATAACATTGACTGAGACGGGATGGTTTTGAGGAGGTTGGGTGAAAGTAAGCACCCTTTCCAAGTCTATTAGATTGGGCCAGAAATGTCTCATTAATCCCCCCTTTCTCTCATTCATTTCTTCATTGCCCCCTATTTCATTATCTAATTCCTCTATTCCCTCATTGGCTCATTCATCCGTGTGTTATTTCATTCAGGTATTCCTCCCAACTTTTCCCTTTCTGTCGAAGACATTGTGATGTCTTGTTGAGGATTATGGCAACATTCCATTTTCACACTCCTTCCTCCCCCCCAGCATTTATTATGGGTCCGCTTGATGGATCTCCCATTTTCGGTGTGTGTGTGTGTGTGTGTGTGTGTGCCTCTGTGATGTTGTATATACGTAGAATCCTAAACACACTGGTGTCAGTCGTGTCTGTTGCCACAGTTTCCTGCCCCTTCACCATTGGTATTTATCCCCCCAACCCCCCCTATATCTGATGGGGGGATACCCATTCACTACCTTATTTACCTCGCCCTATTTTATCCCAGGGAGAGACGGAGCTGGGGTGAGAAGGTTGCCCAGTTCCCACCTTCTCGCTCTCTCTCTCTCTCTCTCTCTCACACACACACACACACACACACACACACACACACACACACACACACACACACACACAGACCCATGCTCTCACACATACACGAAACACATGCCCACAGTGTCCCATTACGAGCTTATTTGCATATGTGACCAAACTAGCTAATTAATGCTTAGACGCGCTGTGCGTTTGTTCTGGTCACAAAATGTCCCCGTTTGGAGTCCCAGCAGGACAATGATGTGTTGGAGGTCCCCTGGGTTCTGGGACTTAGTGAGGGCCTCTCAGTCCTAACCCTCTCTCACAACATGACCACTTGAACTCTGCTGGACACCTCTCACACCTCTCCCTCTCGCTCTTTCTCTCTCTCCTTTTTTATTGAGTCTACGAGTGTCAGTGAAAAGAAATCTAGAATACCTCGTTCTAGAACACATTATAACACTGATGAAGTCCCTCGTGGAATTTAACTTTTTTTTAGCACAGTTAATGTAATTCCAGCAGTAGTCCCTGTGAACTTTTTTGAAGCATTTTGTTTTTCGCTAATTGTTTGTTTTGACTTCCGGAAATGGATGGTATCTCGGTGGAGTCTAGAACATAGCCTCATCAAATGTTATTTGTCACATGTGCCGAATACAACAGGTGTAGACTTGACCTTGAAATGCTTACTTACAAATGTTCTCCAGCAATGCAGAGTGAAAAAGTAAGAACATTTGCAAAAAAATAAATGAAAAATGGTATCACAATAAATTACAATTACAAGACTATATACAGTGGTGACTCATTTAAAAGGTGCAAGCTTACGCCGCGGGATTTAGAGGTACCCAGCGTCATGGCTTCATCGCTCCAGACCACCGCAGGGGGGGGAGTTAGAGCACTCATGATGCATTTGGGTCCCAAGGTTTTTATATGACCAATCATATCGAGTGGTTCCAATGAAGAATTTGACATTAAGCCACCCGTCGCTGGTGACTTTCTTCAGCAAAGATGTCTGACAAAAACATAACGTTGGAAGCAAATGTAAGTAATTATAATGTCATAACGAGTCAAGCAAAAAAATTACAATTGAGAGGAATGTGTTCGTTAATGTAGAGACGAACGATTGTGCATGTTTTTTTGTCATGAAGTTCATTTACGAAAATCGCTATTTAGCAAGTTTTTTTTTCTTCAGTCATATCCAATGCCAGGTGTATCAAACTCCATTCTTTGAATGATGCTGTGTCTGCATGTATGTATTACAATTATACACTTCAACAGTGTTTACTGCTCCAGGAACATCAATGATTACACATTGTAACTATGCAATAGACTAGAAACATGATTACGTAAAGACTGATTTGTAATTCATATGTACAGAAAAAAAACAGTACACTAAACTTCCTATGCATATCTAACTCCCTTTGTCTGCCTTCATCCGAGGAGGTTCTCCCTGCCATGTGGATGATTGAAAACAGGGCAGCAAAGTTTGTCACCAGAGTGGTTTAGAGCATATTACTATAAGCCCGTGAATAACCAGACCTTCATACAAACTTGCTATGCTGAATTCTTGACGCACAACCAAAGGTGCTGCCATATCCTGCCAGCACGCCCACAAGCGAGCCACTCAGGCGGAGAATGACACATGGAAGAGTGCGAGGAACGAGATGAGAGGGCATAATAATGTAATGAAACAAGCAGGGAGCAGGTTTCGAACCCTCAACATTCTAGCCCAAAGTCCAGCACGCTATCGACTGTGCCCAAATGTATTAATTGGGGTTGGGGCCGATTGTGGCTAAAAACACTATCAATTGGAATCTTTAACAAGGGGGAAAATTATTATTATTTGTTTTTCAGAAGCGTAGCAGGCTGTGAATTCAGCTAACAACGTTTCTAGGATGGGCTATTAGCTGAACAATAGACTATTCAACCTTTACTTAAGAATTGTCTAATAGCCAAGCTAGGTGTGAACCCCCCCCTCACCAACTTGCAACAAATCATTCATCTACCTTTCCACATCTAACTACACACGTATCTACCTACACACGGTTAATGTTCTGAAAAAAATGAATATATAATTATATATATATACACAGTTGAAGTCAGAAGTTTACATACACTTAAATTAAAACTCGTTTTTCAACCACTCCACACATTTCTTGTAAACAAACTATAGTTTTGGCAAGTCGGTTAGAACATCTTCTTTGTGCATGACACAAGTAATTTTTCCAACAATTGTTTACAGACAGATTATTTCACTTATAATTCAGTGTATCACAATTCCAGTGGGTCAGAAGTTTACATACACTAAGTTGACTGTGCCTTTAAACAGCTTGGAAAATTCCAGCAAATTATGTAATGGCTTTAGAAGCTTCTGATAGGCTAATTGTCATAATTTGAGTAAATTGGAGTTGTACCTGTGAATGTATTTCAAGGCCTACCTTCAAGCTCAGTGCCTCTTTGCTTGACAAAATGGGTAAATCAAAAGAAATCAGCCGAGACCTCAGGAAAAAGTTGTAGACCTCCACAAGTCTGGTTCATCGTTGGGAGCAATTTCCAAACACCTGAAGGTACCACGTTCATCTGTACAAACAATTGTATGCAAGTATAAACACCATGGGCCCACACAGCCGTCATACCGCTCAGGAAGGTGACGAGTTCTGTCTCCTAGAGATGCACGTACTTTGGTGCTAAAAGTGCAAATGAATCCCAGAACAACAGCAAAGGACCTTGTGAAGACGCTGGAGGAAACAGGTACAAAAGTATCTATATCCACAGTAAAACGAGTCCTATATCGACATAACATGAAAGGCCGCTCAGCAAGGAAGAAGCCACTGCTCCAAAACCGCCATAAAAAAGCCAGACTACGGTTTGCAACTGCACAAGGGGACAAAGATTGTACTTTTGAGAGAAATGTCCTCTGGTCTGATGAAACAAAAATAGAACTGTTTGGCCATAATGACCATCATTATCTTTGGAGGAAAAAGGGGCAGACTTGCAAGCCGAAGAACACCATCCCAACCGTGAAGCAGCATCATGTTGTCGGGGTGCTTTGCTGCAGAAGGGACTGGTGCACTTCACAAAATAGATGGCATCATGGGGATGGAAAATTATGTGGATATATTGAAGCAACATCTCAAGACATCAGTCAGGAAGTTAAAGCTTGGTCGCAAATGGGTCTTCCAAATGGACAATGACCCCAAGCATACTAACAAATTCGTGGCAAAATGGCTTAAGGAAAACCTAGTCAAGGTATTGGAGTGGCCATCACAAAACCCTGACCTCAATCCTATAGAACATTTGTGGGCAGAACTGAAAAAGAATGTGCGAGCAAGGAGGCCTGCAAACCTGACTCAGTTACACCAGTTCTGTCAGGAGAAATGGGCCAAAATGCACCCAACTTATTGTGGGAGCTTGTGGAAGGCTACCCAAAATGTTTGGCCCAAGTTCAACAATTTAAAGGCCATGCTACCAAATACTAATTGAGTGTATGTAAACTTCTGACCCACTGGGAATGTGATGAAAGAAATTAAAGCTGAAATAAATCATTCTCTCTACTATTATTCTGACATTTGACATTCTTAAAATAAAGTGGTGATCCTAACTGACCTAAGACAGGGAATTTTTACTTGGATTAACTGTCAGGAATTGTGAAAAACTGAGTTTCAATGTATTTGGCTAAGGTGTATATAAACTTCCGACTTCAACTGTATGTACCGGTATGTTAGCTATCTACCTAACGTTAGTAGTTACACATCAAACTTGACAGTATATTAACTATAGGCTATCTAACTACCCAATGTTTATTGACTTGTTTTCCCCCATCATTCTTAGCATAGCTAAATGATATAGTCGTTTTGCGTTCTCAATGGACATTTGGTTGCTTTCGTAGATTCGCTCTAGCTATCTCCACCGATTTCAGAGCTCTCTCTCGTCTGAGTAGTGTACCAGAGTGCAGAATGATTTTACGAGCGCTCAACACCCGTTGAATATGGCCGGTGTCAGCAACAAAGCACAATTAATTTGTTTCCAGCAGCACATTTACAGTCACCAACACTCTGGTTAACACAAACTGCCTAACCAGCTATGCCAGGGCGAGTAAAATGGTCAGAGTGGTCTCATTTGTTTCTGGAAGTAGCTAGCAAGCTAGCCAACGTTAGCTGAGGTGCTTGACTGCCATTGCAAGGCCAAAATGCTCAAATCAGCCCTACAACGTGAGAGCGAAACGGTCAGAATTTACAAACTGACAATGCTCTGAATTTATGAGCATCACATTGTACAGAGCCGTTCCATCCAATCAGAAACACAGAGGGTTTTTAGTTTTTCATGGAATAGAAACACCATAATATTAACTAAACAAGTACCAGTCAAAAGTTTGGACACACCTACTCATTCCAGAATTTTTCTATATTTGTACTATTTTCTACCTTGTAGAATCATAGTGAAGACATCACAACTATGAAATAACACATATACAGTGGGGCAAAAAAGTATTTAGTCAGCCACCAATTGTGCAAGTTCTCCCACTTAAAAAGATGAGAGAGGCCTGTAATTTTCATCATAGGMWCACTTCAACTATGACAGTCAAAATTTGAGAAAAAAATCCAGAAAATCACATTGGAGGATTTTTAATGAATTTATTTGCAAATTATGGTGGAAAATAAGTATTTGGTCACCTACAAACAAGCAAGATTTCTGGCTCTCACAGACCTGTAACTTCTTCTTTAAGAGGCTCCTCCGTCCTCCACTCGTTACCTGTATTAATGGCACCTGTTTGAACTTGTAAATGTAATTATTGGCGGAGAGTCATGTCATTGAAAACAAATATTTTTTGATATACTGTAGGCCTTACCATATGCAAAATTAGTCTCACTAGTGTTAATTAATGTGCTGTAAAAAAGTGGTGTAGGTCTTATTTATTTAAAAAGCATATTGAAGTTAGAAGCAATAGGATTTGAAGCAATACGATTTCAGCATCGTTTCGCACTGTTTTGAGACAAGCATGGTGACTGGTCTTGATAAATCAATGATTTTTTTCACTGAATCTCCGTTTGGGTATTGGTTATATTAGAATAAAATAATTAYGATGCATAAATGTTATGCTCTTAGTTTAACCTTTTTATAACTGGGCAAGTCACAAGGACACCACCTCCTTCCTCCACGTCGGGGAATTGAACCACGGTCTCCCGCGTGCCCTGCCCGCACGTCACTGGGATTCTTTAGCTAAATAGCCCAGTACTGTACTGCCGACCGTCACGTTGTACAGCGCCATATATTCCGTTCCATCCTAACGGAAACCCAGAGGGTTTTTTGTTTTTCTTGGAATAGAAAAAACATAATATTAATCAAATTAATTAAGCAAGTACCAGTCAAAAGTTTGGACACCTACTCATTCCAGGATTTTAAATTTTTTTTACTTTCTACATTGTAGAATAATAGTGAAGAGATCACAACTATGAAATAACACACATGGAATCGGTTAAGAACAAATTCTTATTTACATGGACAGCCTACTCCTTCCTCCACTTCGGGGAATTGAACCTCGGTCTCCCGCATGACCGCATTCTCTAGTACAAACATGGCCTGCTCTCCCTTATGTAAGGAATTAGGCACTTTCCCATGTTTACTACAGTATGTATTGTAGGCTATGTTTACTTGTCAGACTGCACAGTAGCCTAATAAACAAATTCAGATGGCTTATCTTCAAAATGCTTATTATCCAAATGTAAAAGCATGTACTGTATTTCTTCATCAGCATCTTTATGCTTTCATTTATCAAAATGCAGATGTTGATTTAGTTATAGATCCGTAACGAATTATGGGAATAAATATCACTGAATTTTAGAAATATTGGATTAAAGTTGTGTAATGAAGGCAAACAATTTAGAATCCTCCAATCCTCTTATGCTGTGGCCTAGCCCCGATCGGCACGTTGTACAGCGCCATATTTTCCATTCCATTCTTACGGAAACCCTGAGGTTTATTTTTCTTCGAATAGAAATACCATAATATTAATCAAATTAAGCCAAATTTCTTTAAATAAATCCCACATACCATGTTATTACAAAAAAGGTTTTAAATTGTCTAGTAATGGCAATTTTGAAGACTATCAAATGCTTATCTTTGAGAAGCCCTCTGGTGGTCAAACTAGCACTAACTTGCATTAACAGAAAAAATGGCTGACAATTAAATAACGTGCCACAGAATGCTGCAGCAGCCCGCAATGTGTGCTGCAGTATGACGCAACATAAAGGAGGAACCACTCTACAAGGAGTACCGGTACCCAGTCAATATGCAGGGGTACAAGGTAGTTGAATTAGTATGTACATGTAGGTAGGGGTAAAAGTAACTAGGCAATCAGGATAGCATGTAAACAGAGTAGTGGCAGCACAGTGTGAAATTGTGTGTTTTTGTGTGGAGTCAATATACATGTGTGTTGGTGTAAGTGTGTTTGTAGTCCAGTGAGTGTGCATAGTCAGTGCAAAAAAAAGGGTAATTGTAATAGTCAGGGTAGCCATTTGATTAACTGTTCAGCAGTCTTATGGCTTGGAGGTAGAAGCTGTTCAGGTGCCTTTAGGTCCCAGACTTTGCGCTCCGGTACCACTTGCTGTGCGGTAGCAGAGAAAACAGTCTATGACTTTGGTGACTGGAGTCTCTGACAATTTTATGGGCTTTCCTCTGACACGCCTATTATATAGGTCCTGGATGGCAGGAAGCTTGGCCCCAGTGATGTGCTGGGCTGTACGCACTGCCCTCTGTAGTGCCTTGCGGTCAGAGGCTGAGCAGTTGCCATACCAGGCGGTGATACAACCAGTCAGGATGCTCTCTGATGCAGCTGTAGAACTTTTTGTGGATCAGAGGACCCATGCCAAATCTTTCTCCTGAGGGGGAATAGGCGTTGTCATGCCATCTTCACGACTGTCTTGGTGTGTTTGGACCATAATAATTTGTTGATGTGGAACACTAAGGCACTTGAAGCTCTCAGCCTGCTCCACTACAGCCCCGTCAATGAGAATGGGGGGGTGCTCGGTCCTCCTTTTTCTATAATGCACAATCATCTCCTTTGTCTTTATCACGTTGAGGGAAAGGTTGTTATCCTGGCACCACACTGCAAGGTCTCTGACCTCCTCCCTATAGGCTGTCTCATCGTTGTTCATCGGTGATCAGGCCTACCACTGTTGTGTCGTCGGCAAACTTAATGATGGTGTTGGAGTCGCGCTTGGCCATGCAGTCATGGGTGAACAGAGAGTACAGGAGGGGACTGAGCACGCACCCCTGAGGGCCCCCGTGTTGAGGATCAGTGTGGCAMATGTGTTGTTACCTACCCTTACCACCTGGGAGGCTGTCCGTCAGGAAGTCCAGGATCCAGTTGCTGAGGGAGGTGTTTAGTCCCAGGGTCCTTAGCTTAGTGATGAGCTTTGAGGGTGCTATGGTGTTGAACGCTGAGCTGTAGTCAATGAATAGCATTCTCACGTAGGTGTTCCACTTGTCCAGGTGGGAAAGGGCAGTGTGGAGTGCAATAGAGACTGCATCATCTGTGGATCTATTAGGTCGGTATGCAAATTGGAGTGGGTCTCGGGTTTCTGGGATAGTGGTTGTGTTGTGAGCCATGGCCAGCCTTTCAAAGCACTTCATGGCTACAGACGCGAGTGCTTCAGGTCAGTAGTCATTTAGGCAGGTTACCTTAGTGTTCTTTGGCACAGGGACTATGGTGGTCTGCTTGAAACATGTTGGTATTACAGACTCGGTCAGGGACAGGTTGAAAATGTCTGAAGACACTTGCCAGTTGGTCAGCGCATGCTCAGAGTGCACTTCCTGTTAATCCTTCTGTGAATGTTGTCCTGTTTAAAGGTCTTACTCACATCGGCTACGGAGAGCGTGATCACACAGTCTTCCGGAACAGCTGATGCTCTCATGCATGCTTCAGTGTTGCTCCCCAAATACAGGTGTGCCAGGCTTGTAGCGTCATACCCAAGAAGACTCGAGGCTGTAATCTCTTCCAAAGGTGCTTCAACAAAGTACTGAGTAAAGGATCTGAATACTTATGTAAATGTGATTTCAGTTTTTATCCTTAGTACATTTGCAAAAATGTCTAAACCTGTTTTTGCTTTGTCATTATGGGGTTTTGTGTGTAGATTGATGAGGGGGGGAAATAATTTAATCCATTTTAGAATAAGGCTGTAATGTAACGAAATGTGGAAAAAGTCAAGAGGTCTGAATTCTTTCCGAATGCACTGTATAATCTCAGCATCCTGCCTACACAGCCCATGAGGAGACAGACAGGAGCAAGAGCTTTTGCATTTTCTCTAGTCTCCACTGATGATGAGCAAAAGGACAGATTAGGCAATACAAAAGTTAGGGAACAAGGGAGTGAGGAAAAGGTGTGTGGTCAAGTGGTGAGAGCTGAGATGACTGAACACTTCTCTGGCACAGAGCGAGAGAGAGCAAGGGCACAACTTTAGCCTCCCCTGGATTACCCAAGACTCCCTCCCCCCAACCTATCTTGCTACTTCCACTCCATTAGAGCGGTTCCCAAGGCTGTGGGCCACATGGCCAGTCAGTGGGGCTGGCAGAGGATGAACCCTAACCGACCATGGCCAGGCTCGGGCAGGATGTCACATCCAGACTAGCCAAGCAAACAGCCTCTGTGGGACGCTCAGTCCCAGTTCCAAGCCCAGCTCTGCACAATTGAATTGGCTGACACTCAACAGCCAGCTCCTTGGACCAGCTCCAGTCTATAGCTTCTTAGCAGGGCTATTGCAAAGGTCCGTTATAGGGACTCCGGTCTGGTGTGAGGGTGTGGAAGCTACGGCACATAGAGGCCTTTTGGACAGGCTGAGGTGTGACTTGGCATGGACTGTCTCTCAGACTGGGGACAGGACCTTCTGGCTGCCACCTCACGACTCACGCTGTATCCTTTCACCTTCCACCACCCGCAGAATGAGGTGAGAACACACTCCAGACAGAGATGAGTATTGTAGATATGGTGTTTGATGGTGGTGGATGAGGTGAATTTCCCTTTTACTATGTAAAGCACTTTGAGTTCTGCAAAAGCACTATATGAATTCAATCGATTATTACTATAAGCCTAGATGTTGAAGAGCCTTCTTTCCTCTCACCATCTCTCTTACCAAGAGCAGCACTTTAAGCAATAACCAGAGATGTTAAAGAATTCCATAGACACACTTCATTCCAGATAGCCTTGTCCCAGATCTGTCCATTGGTGCTGTATAGCCAAACACCTACTCTAATACTGAGAAGTCTGTGGAAAGGTACCTCTAGTGGTAATGGAGGGGAATTGCACCCTGTCTGTTTTCTAAAGTATTTGGGTTCAACAAGTTGCCTCAGTACTCTCAGAAAGGTGGAGCCTGAACCACACTGACTGACTGCTCATAGAAGTCTGGCATCGCTAATACTCTTACCACAGAACTCAATGTGGTAATAATAAAGATTCACAAGTTCAAGCATTGAATTGATTTGTGCAAACATGTTTTGTCTCTTTAGTTGTAAAACAAACAAGTCTTTCTCCCTGTTTCTCCGCTCTCTTCTCTCGCTCACTCGCACAACCAACCTACGTACAATTTCATTTACTACTGTTGTTTTTAGAATTTTGTACAGACAGGAGAGCTAAAAATACTGGTCTGTGTTTCTGTAACTTTCCATTTCTTTTGAAGAGGTGTGGAGGTTATTTTTAAAGATTGACTAAGCAAGCAGACATTTGAAGGTGGTGATGATAATAAAGTTAAAGTACATAAATGAGGCAGTTGGTTACTTGGCTTGAGTTAATTTCCACAAGACCTGGGCTTGTAGGACCTGACAGAGAGCGCTTGTTTTCAAGGCCCCTTAATTCAGCAAACTAACACACAAATGTATGCACGCGCGCATAGACGGGGAAAGACAAACATACACACACACCGGTTCCCAGTGGGGAGGGAGGTAGTGAGAGTTGCTTAAAGTGGCACTTACTTTTGTTGTTATTGTTCCCTCTGAAATAATGTCTCGAACTGAGCCCAGGAAACCATTAAAGTTCCACAGAAAGGAAGAAAGAGCGAGTGAGCGAAATGAGTGAAATAGGAAGGGACAGATGGAGAGCAAAGCAGAGGGTGACAAAACGGTTGCCAATGACAAAAGAAGGGAAGACGATAAAAAGAAGTAAGGAATATTTGTTGCTTGGGCTGGTAGTTGACAGCCTTTTTAAGGACTTTTTAGTAGCAGCTGTAGTTACCTACCTCCCCTCAGTCTCATTCAGRTCAGTTCTTAGTCTTGAAATACAAAAGCACACAGTCCCGAGAGCAAGCCATCATCCATCACTAGTCAATAACAATCAATCTTCCACATTGCCTTGGTGTGTGTGCATGTTAAGTAGGCATTTAAGTAGAACGCTGAACACTGTTGAATTAAGTATAGAAAGTTGTTATATCTCTGACTTGCAGAATTTGAGAACATAAAAATGATCAGACATTTAACCAAACATGGGTTATAATACAGGACATATGGAGAAAGTACATGATACAGTATGTCTTTGTGAGTAAGTAGAGTAGAATCTAAACTCAGCAAACAAAGGAACATCTCTTTTTCAGGACCCTGTCTTTCAAAAATAATTTGTAAAAATCCAAATAACTTCACAGATCTTCATTGTAAAGGGTTGAAACACTGTTTCCCATGCTTGTTCAATGAACCATAAACAATTCATGAACATGCACCTGTGGAACGGTCGTTAAGACACTAACAGCTTACAGACGGGTAGGCAATTAAGGTCACAGTTATGAACACTTAGGACACTAAGGAGGCCTTTCTACTGACTCTGAAAAACTCCAAAAGAAAGATGCCCAGGGTCCCTGCTCATCTGCGTGAACGTGCCTTAGGCATGCTACAAGGAGGCATGAGGACTGCAGATGTGGCCAGGGCAATAAATTGCAATGTCCGTACTGTGAGACGCCTAAGACAGCGCTACAGGGAGACAGGACAGACAGCTTATCGTCCTCGCAGTGGCAGACCACGTGTAACAACACCTGCACAGGATCGGTATATCCGAACATCACACCTGCGGGACAGGTACAGGATGGCAACAACAATTGCCCGAGTTACACCAGGAACGCACAATCCCTCCATCAGTGCTCAGACTGTACGCAATAGGCTGAGAGAGGCTGGACTGAGGGCTTGTAGGCCTGTTGTAAGGCAGGTCCTCACCAGACATCACCGGCAACAACGTTGCCTATGTGAACAAACCCACTGTCGCAGGACCAGACAGGAGTGGCAAAAAGTGCTCTTCACTGACGTGTCACGGTTGTGTCTCACCAAGAGTTTATCGTTTATCGTCGAAGGAATGAGCGTTACACCAAGGCCTGTACTCTGAAGCGTGATCGATTTGGAGGTGGAGGGTCCATCATGGTCTGGGGCGGTGTGTCACAGCATCATCGGACTGAGCTTGTTTTCATTGCAGGCAATCTCAACGCTGTGCGTTACAGGGAAGACATCCTCTTCCCTCGTGGTACCCTTCCTGCAGGCTCATCCTGACATGACCCTTCAGCATGACAATACCACCAGCCGTACTGCTCATTCTTTGCGAGATTTCCTGCAAGAAAGGAATGTCAGTATGCTGCAATGGCCAGCAAAGAGCCCGGATCTCAATCCCATTGAGCACATCTTGGACCTGTTGGATCGGAGGGTGAGGGCTAGGGCCATTCCCCCCCCCCCCCCAGAAATGTCAGGGAAATTGCAGGTGCCTTGGTGGAAGAGTGGGGTAACATCTCACAGCAAGAACAGGCAAATCTGGTGCTGTCCATGAGGAGGAGATGCACTGCAGTACTTAATGCAGCTGGTGGCCACACCAGATACTGACTTTTGATTTTGACCCCTCCTTTGTTCAGGGACACATTATTCAATTTCTGTTAGTCACATGTCTGTGGAACTTGTTCAGTTTGTGTCTCAGTTGCTGAATCTTATGTTCATACAAATATTTACATGTTAAGTTTGCTGAAAGTAAAAGCAGTTGACAGTGAGAGGATGTTTCTTTTTTTGCTGAGTTTATAAAACTGCTGCATTCCTGTGTGATGGAGAGCCCTGCTCTAATCCCTCTGACTACCTCTGTAATATAGGTCATTTTGTTCACTCTGAGATTCTTAGGAGGACAACAGAACAGAGGGTGAGAGCAGCAATACCCTCTCTCCGAGGAGACTAGCGAGCACACATACTATGCAGCCATAGTATAGAACTGCCCGCTCTTTTACTCCACTACCCCTCCCCACCATCCGTGTGCTAGACCCATCCACCTCATCAGTACAGGCTGGGGGTGGAGGTGCCGGGAGGTGGGTGACAGTTGTTTTCATAGGGCTGACAGGGTCCATAATGCAGTGATTAAGGTACAGGAGGCGCCTGGACATGGCAAAGCCTCTCATTGTGCTTTCACTCACTGATAGAGCGGTTGAGAGAGAGGGAGGTGGGGACAAGCCCAGCACCATTAGATAGTTCAGAGTGTTCCATTATGAATTGAAACTATCCAGGATTTTTTTTCTCTCCATGCAATTTATTAATTTGCTGTACATGAAAATGTTTTGTTACATTTTCGATGGAAATCAATTGAAGTATTTCATTGTCTTTGTTTGCGGGACTTTATTGTCCCTTAAACATTTGTATCTCCCATCTCTAGAAGGAGCAGTCCAGTCTTTTTTCAGTTCTTCCCTATCCTCTAACTGTGTGTGTGTGTTCTTCCCCTTCCATCTCTCTGTGTAAAACTCAAGGTATGCAGTGGCAGGTAGAAACATGCTCAGCTTAGCAGTGCAACTCTCACAACTCAGATTGTCCCACTCTTTCATTGTTTTTCACTCTCTCTAGCCATGTGTGTGTACATATGACTTCACACTGTGTCACTTAGATGTGCATCTCTCTGCTCAGATTAAGTGACAGTGTGTGAGTTTGAGGTATTCGTAGGCAGTCAAAGGCTTTTTATGGTGGGGGGGAGGGTTTGGTGTAGTGTTTGAGCATTGGATATGGTCCAAATAGCTTGTAGCCTGTATTGCTTATCAGGACTAAGTTTATTGCTGGTGTTGTAATTCAAAGCATTAACTAGCCCAACTATATGGCCCATCTACATTACCATCCATGTTGTATTCTAGCGCTCAGGAACTCGTTTGATCTCAGACCTGCTCTATAGCATCTATTTACCATAAACAGAAGTATACCTGATCCCAGACCTGCTGTTTAAAGTGGACGTGTCCCCACGTATCCAAAGTGACCTACAGTCATGCGTGCATACAGTTTGCATGTATAGGTGGCCACGGCGATCAAACCCACTATCCTGGTGTTGCAAGAGCCTTGCTCTATCAACTGAGCTCTATGCTAGCTCTATGCTATTTACCATAAACAACTGTAGATATTATGTAGCAGCACTATGTGCTTATGTCTCATCAGCTCAACAGGTCTGGGCACAGCAATGTGTCCTTTCTTTTTCTCCCTCCTTTCTTTCTTTGTACTATGACCAACTGTGCAAAGAAAGCAGCCACTGTGCAGGTTTGGATTAAAGGATGGATGGAAGGGGTGGGGAAAGAAGCTATTCAATTAATTTGATAATTTTAAGGAGAGATAAACTAGGGCCTTATAAAATCTGTGATATAGACGCAATCACGGAATCCAGACATTAAAACGGATTTCAATTCAACAATATACCACATTTTATTGAGCTTAGTAGGGAATTGCTGGGCTATATTATTCTGTTGTGTGTTGATGACAGGGTTTCTTATTGAGAGGGCTATCTGTTCTTTCTCAAATCTTTTATTCTCTCCCCAATGCTCTGCCTTAGTTGGCTCATTTCTGTACTGGCTAGACTGATTGTTCTGTTATGTGGGTGGAATACTGTGCTGCTGGCCCAGTGGCATACCCCCCAACCCCCCTCTCTTTCAGACGCCCCTGTCAGAGAACCTTTGGCCATCAAAACGAGATCAAACCAGCCCAGACCCATTTTCACCCTCTCTGTGAAGTTTATAAGCTAAACGCTCCCCCCTTCACCCCTTTCCCTTCCCTCTCTCCCCTAAATTGGAGCCTTTCTTTCTGGCAGTTAATTGTTGTTTGATTTAAGCTCAGCGAGAGACCACCAACAATGTGCCTCACAGTAGAAACATTTGTATAACGTTTTCTGTAATTTCTTTCTCGCTATTATTCCTCACAATCATCCTCTGTTTTCATTTTTTTATTAGTTTGCCCTGCTTGCGTTTTTCAACAAATCATTAACAGCCATGGTGTGGTGCCGCAGTCTGGGGCTAATTCATTCTCCCAGCCGCTGACAGGGTTGACGGGTCAGGTGTTAGGGTTCACGTGGTTGGGGTCAGACGATTGGCTCGTTGAGTCTTGCTGGGCGTGGATGGGGGGGGGGGGGTGGAGGGAATAGATAATTGAGACAGAAGGGGTGTGTGGGTTGCGGGGGTGAAAGGAAGGGAGTGTTCAAGTTTTATTAGTTGTAAACTCAGCAAAAAAAGAAACGTCCTCTCACTGTCATGCGTTTATTTTCAGCAAACTTAACGTGTAAATATTTGTATGAACATAACAAGATTCAACAACTGAGACATGAACTGAACAAGTTCCGCAGACATGCGACTAAAATAAATGGAATAATGTGTCCCTGAACAAAGGGTAAAAATCAAAAGTAACAGTCAGTATCTGGTGTGGCCACCAGCTGCATTAAGTACTGCAGTGCATCTCCTCATGGACTGCACCAGATTTGACTGTTCTTGCTGTGAGATGTTACCCAACTCTTCCACCAAGGCACCTGCTCAATGGGATTGAGATCCGGGCTCTTCGCTGGCCATGGCAGAACACTGACATTCCTGTCTGGCAGGAAATCACGCACAGAACGAGCAGTATGGCTGGTGGCATTGTTATGCTGGAGGGTCATGTCAGGATGAGCCTGCTGGAAGGGTACCACGAGGGAGGTGGATGTCTTCCCTGTAACGCACAGCGTTGATTGCCTGCAATGACAACAAGCTCAGTCCGATGATGCTGTGACACACCGCCCCAGACCATGACGAACCCTCCACCTCCAAATCGATCCCGCTCCAGAGTACAGGCTTCGGTGTAACGTTCATTCCTTCAACGATAAACGCTAATCCGACCATCACTCCTGTTGAGACACAACCGTGACTCGTCAGTGAAGAGCACTTTGCCAGTCCTATGTGGCCCTGCGACAGTGGGTTTGTACCCATAGGCAACGTTGTTGCCGGTGTTATCTGGTGAGGACCTACCTTACAACAGGCCTACAAGCCCTCAGTCCAGCCTCTCTCAGCCTGTAGAGGACAGTCTGAGCACTGATGGAGGGATTGTGTGTTTCTGGTGTAACTCGGGCAGTTGTTGTTGCCATCATATACCTGTCCCACAGGTGTGATGTTTGGATGTACCGAACCTGTGCAGGTGTTGTTACACGTGGTCTGCCACTGCGAGGACGATCAGCTGTCCGTCCTGTCTCCCTGTAGCGCTGTCTTAGGCGTCTCACAGTACGGACATTGCAATTTATTGCCCTGGCCACATCTGCAGTCCTCATGCCTCCTTGTAGCATGCCTAAGGCACGTTCACGCAGATGAGCAGGGACCCTGGGCATTTTTTTTGTGTGTGTTTTTCAGAGTCAGTAGAAAGGCCTCTTTAGTGTCCTAAGTTTTCATAACTGTGACCTTAATTGCCTACCCGTCTGTAAGCTGTTAGTGTCTTAACGACCGTTCCACATGTGCATGTTCATTAATTGTTTACGGTTCATTGAACAAGCATGGGAAACAGTGTTTCAAACCTTTACAATGAAGATCTGTGAAGTTATTTGGATTTTACGAATTATCTTTGAAGGACAGGGTCCTGAAAGAGGGCCATTCCTTTTTTTTGCTGAGTTTATGTATGGGATACGCATGGTATACAGTGCTTTCGGGCTTTTTTCAAAATGTTGTTAAGTTACAGCCTTATTCTAATTTGGATTTGATAAATAAAATCCTCTGCAATCTACACACAACACCCCATTATGACAAATCAAAACAGGTTTTTAGAAATGTTTGCAAATTTATACATTAAAACAGATACTTTATTTGCATAGGTATTCAAACCCTTTGCTCCCGAGTGGCGCAGCTGTTTAAGGCACTGCATCTCGGTGCTAGAGACATCACTACAGACCCTGGTTCGATTCCAGGCTGTATCACAACCGACCGTGATTGGCCCAGCGTCATCCTGGTTAGGGTTTGGCCCAAGTAGGCCGTCATTGTAAATAAGAATTTGTTCTTGACTGAAATATGAGACTCAATATTGAGCTCAGGTGCTTTGTGTTCCCATTGATCATCATGTTTCTACAACTTGATTGGAGTCCATCTGTGGTAAATTCAATTGATTGGACAAAACATTTCTGCAGCTTTGAAGGTCCCCAAGAACACAGTGGCCCCCATCGTTCTTAAATGGAAGAAGTTTGGAACCACCAAGACTCTTCCTAGAGTTTGCTGCCCGGCCAAACTGAGCAACTTGGGGGAGAAACTTGGGGGAGAAGGGCATTGGTCAGGGAAATGACCAAGAACCTGATGGTCACACTGACAGAGCTCCAGAGTTCCTCTGTGGAGATGGGAGATCCTTCCAGAAGGACAACCATCTCTGCAGCACCCTACCAATCAGGCCTTTATGGTAGAGTTGCCAGACGGTAGCCACTCCTCAGGAAAATGCACATGACAGCCCGCTTGGAGTTTGCCAAAAGGCACATAAAGACTCTCAGACAATGAGATTGAAGTAAATGACTATCGCCCGTAGCACTCACTTTTGTCATCATGAAGTGCTTTGAGAGACTAGTCAAGGATCTTTTCACCAACACCTTACCTGCCACCCTAGACCCACTTCAATTTGCATACCGCCCCAATAGGTCCCCAGACAATGCAATCCCCATCACACTGCACACTGCCCCATCTGGACAAAAGGAATACCTATGTAAGAATGCTGTTCATTGACTACAGCTCAGCATTCAAACCATAGTACCCGCCAAGCTCATCATTAAGCTTAAGGCCCTGGGTCTCAACCCCGCCCTATGCAATTGGGTCTTGGACTTCCTGACGGCCCGCACCCAGGTGGGTGAAGGTAGGAAACAACATCTCCACTTCGCTGATCCTCAACACACTGGGGCCCCACAAGGGTTCGTACTCAGCCCCCTCCTGTACTCCTGTAGGCCATGCACACCTCCAACTCAATCATCAAGTTTTCAGACGACACAACAGTAGTGGGCTTGATTACCAACAACGACGAGACAGCCTACAGGGAGTAGGTGAGGGCACTCGGAGTGTGGTGTCAGGAAAACAACCTCTCACTCAACGTCAACAAAACAAAGGAGATGATCGTGGACTTCAGGAAAAGGCAGAGGGATCACCCCCCTATCCACATCGACGGGACAGCAGTGGAGATGGTGGAAAGCTTCAAGTTCCTCGGCGTACACATCAGACAAACTGAAATAGTCCACCCACACAGACAGTGTGGTGAAGAAAGTGCAACACCGCCTCTTCAACGTCAGGAGACTGAAATTTGGCTTGTCACCTAAAACCCTTACAAACTTTTACAGATGCGCAATTGAGAGCATCTTGTCGGGCTGTATCACCGCCTGGTATGGCAACTGCACTGCCCACAACCGCAAAGCTCTCCAGAGGGTGGTGCGGTCTACGCAACGCATCACTGGGGGAAAACTACCTGCCCTCCAGGGCACCTACAGCACCCAATGTCACAAGAAGGCCAAAAAGATCATCGAGGTCAACCACCCAAGCCACTGCCTATTCACCCCGCTACCATCCAGAAGGCGAGGTCAGTACATGTTCGTCAAATCTGGGATCAAGAGAGTGAAAAATAACTTCAATCTCATGGCTATCAGACTGTTGAATATGTCCGTAAACACACCAGCCAGCTGGTCTGCGCATGCTCTGAGGACGCGGCTGGGGATGCCGTCTGGGCCGGCAGCCTTGCGAGGGTCAACACGTTTACATGTTTTACTCACGTGTGCTGCAGTGAAGGAGAGCCCGCAGGTTTTGGTAGCGGGCCGTGTCAGTGGCACTGTATTGTCCTCAAAGCGAGCAAAGAAGTTGTTTAGTTTGTCTGGGAGCAAGACATCATGGTCCGCGACGGGGCTTGTTTTCCTTTTGTAGTCCGTGATTGACTGTAGACCCTGCCACATACCTCTCGTGTCTGAGCTGTTGAATTGCAACTCTACTTTGTCTCTATACTGACGCTTAGCTTGTTTGATTGCCTTGCGGAGGGAATAGCTACACTGTTTGTATTCGGTCATGTTTCCTGTCACCTTGCCCTGATTTAAAAGCAGTGGTTCGCGCTTTCAGTTTTGCACAAATGCTGCCATCAATCCACGGTTTCTGGTTGGGGAATGTTTTAATAGACGCTGTGGGTACAACATCACCGATGCATTTGCTAATAAACTCGCTCACCGAATCAGCGTATTCATCAATGTTATTGTCTGACGCTATGCGGAACATATCCCAGTCCATGTGATCGAAGCAATCTTGAAGCGTGGAATGCCTAGTTAATAAAGGTTCAATAAAATATAAAACAATTGGCATGTGACTAATAAAATTTGGTTTGATTTGAGATTGAACTATTGAACTCTTTGGCCTGAAAGCCAAGTGTCACTTCTGGAGGAAACCTGGCACCATCCCTACGGTGAAGCATGGTGGCAGCATCATACTTTGGGGATGTTTTTCAGAGATTAGGAAGGCCTTCCACTAGATGTTGAAACATTACTGCGAGAACTTGCTTCCATTCAGACACAAGCATTACTGAGGTTGGGCGATTTAAGCCTGGCTTACAGTCGGCGTTCCAATTCATCCCAAAGGTGTACGATGGGGGTTGAGGTCAGAGCTCTGTGCAGGCCAGTCAAGTTCTTCCACACTGATCTCAACAAACCATTTCAGTTTGGAACTCACTTTGTGCATTGTCATGCTGAAACAGGAAAGCCTTGCCCAAACTGAAGCACAGAATCGTATAGAATGTCATTGTGTATGCTGTAGCGTTAAGATTCCCCTTCAGTGGAACTAAGTGGCCTAGCCCGAACCATGAAAACTGCCCCAGATCCTTATTCCTCATCCACCAAACTTTACAGTTGTCACTATGCATTCGGGCTGGTAGTGTCCTCCTGGCATCCGCCTAACCCAGATTTGTCTGTCGGACTCCCAGATAGTGAAGCGGGATTCATCACTCCAGAGAACACGTTACCACTGCTCTAATGGCTTTACACCACTCCAGCCAACGCTGCTTGGCCAGGGAAACCCATTTCATGAAGCTCCTGACGACTAGTTATTGTGCTGATGTTGCTTCCAGAGGCAACTACTCGGTAGTGAGTGTTCCAACCTAGGACAGATCATTTTTACGCTCTGTGGCGCTTCAGCACTCGGTGGTCCCTTTCTGTGAGCTTGTGTGGCCTACCACTTCGCGGCTGAGATGTTGTTGCTCCTAGACGTTTCCACTTCACAATATCACCACTTACAGTTGACCGAGGCAGCTCTAGCAGTGCAGAAATTTGACGAACTGACTTATTGGAAAGGTGGTTACGTAGGACGGTGCCACGTTGAAAGTCACTAAGCTCTTCATTAAGGCCATTCTACTGACAGTTTTTGTCTACGGAGATTGTATGGCTGTGTGCTCGATTTTTTTATACACCTGTCAGTGTGGCTGAAGTAGCCGAATGCACTAATTTGAAGGGGTGTCCAGATGCCTTTGTATGTATTGTGTGTGTTCTTGAGTGCGCTCTAAGGTGTGGAGAATCGGAGCAGGTGGTCAGTCCAGTCCAAGTGTGCAGCAGTCTGATAGCTTGTAGATACCAACCAGCTCAGAGACAGTTTCTATCAGACCTCATGCTCCAATACCGTCTACCCGAAGGTAAGGGATAGAACAGTTCATGGCTGGGGTGTATGGGGTCATTGATGATGCTGCTTGCCTTCTTCAGGCACCGTTTCGAGTAGATGTCCTGGATTGGTGGGAGCACAGTCCCAGTCATGTACATGGCTATCTTCTCCCACATGCTGGATGACCACAAGGTCATGAACGGAGAAATTCCCGTACCAGGCCGTGATGCAACCGGTCAGGACGCTCTCGATGGTGCAGCGGTAGTATTTGGATAGGATTCGAGTTGGCATGCCTAATTTCTTCAGCTGTCTTAGGAATGGTGGTGTTGTCAGTCCATGACATGTCCTTCGTGATGTGGATGCAAAGGAATGTCAAAACTTGTGACTCTACTGCAGTCCCTCTGATGTGGATCGGGACTTCTGCTTCCTGAAGTCAAAATTCAACTATTTTGTTTTGCTGACATTTGAAGGATAAATTATTTTCATGACACCATAATGCCAGTTCATTTACCTCCTCCCTAAAGGCTGATGCGTCATTATTAGTTTCAGGCCTACAACCGCGGTGTCGTCAGAACTTGGAGTTGGTGTTGCAGAAAGCCATGCGGTCGTGGGTGAACAGGGAATACAGCAGAGGACTGGTGACACACCCTTGGGGGACCCCCTGTGTTATGAGTCAGTGTGGGGGAGGGGTTGTTGCCTATCCTCACAGCCTGTGGTTTGCCTGTCAGGAAGTCCAGGATCGTTGCAGAGGGTGGTGTCCAGACCCAGGGCTCTGAGCTTTGTGCTGAGCTTGAAGGAAACAATTGTATTGAATGTTGAACTGTTGTCAATGAACAGCATTCTCACATAGGTGTTCCTATTGTCCAGATGTGTTACTGTCATGTGACTAGCGATGGAAATTGCGTCTTCCGTGGATCTGTTGGAGCGTTAGACAAATTGGAGTGGGTCTAGTGTGCCTGACATGAGTTTGGACGTGTTTGCCTTGCCATTTAACTCAGACTGGTGTATTTTTCTAAACAGTGGCTGCACCACTTGGTCTGAATTTTCTGAGACATGCAAGGCTTTTTTAGGGAGAGAAGGGGGATTCCAGAAAACCAATCAGCACTACTGGCAGAAAGAGTTGGGGCCATAACATAAAGGCTAGTCATACTCACTCACGCAGAGCAGGCTGGGGCTCAGGTGGCTGGGACTGGGGCAGTATATGTTTGTGTCTGTACTGTTTTCCTGCCCATAAAAGATCTTGGGCAATATAGAGAAGGCTGGGACTGTATGTCAGTGGCTGGGGTTGGTGCTGTATGTCTGTCTTTAACGGATAACATACAGCCATACTCCCCCAGATGGGCTGGGGCTGGTCCTGTATGTCTGTAGCTGTCTGTGCTACCTCCCTGCCCATAAAGACCTGGAGAGTTGAGGAGATTAAAGGGCCATGTGAGTCTTGATACCTGTAAAGCTGCTCGCTGCCTTCAGTCTGTCGGGCTCAATCGAAATAAGATCCTGTAAAAATATTTTCTCATCATTAACCTGTCGTCCATGGAGCACTGATGCAGAGCCGTGCAGGGGCGGAAGGAGTGGGGCAAATCCTGGGAGTGGGGGTGAGTGTTTCAATTTGTGTGTGTGTTTCCTTGTGAGAGACAAAACGACTTGGCGTTTAGTTTGTTTACATTCGTCTTTCATTGGTGCCGTACCCCTCTTTCCACCTCCAACAGCCTTCACCATTCTCACCCTGAACACTGATGTGTAGGTTGATCTGTGTGTTAGTGTGACCCAGTCTGTTTACATGTCATTCAGCAATGCATGGCAGGGACCCCCCAGTTCTGTCTGTCTGTGGATAATGTGAATGTGTGTGTTTTTAAGACTGAGACTCAGAATGAGAGTGGAGGTCATTGTGAACTGTGTGTGTTAGAATTGGGAGGGACAGATAGGGTGTTTATTTGTCTTTGGCTGTGAGTGACACACACACACATCCAATTGGCTAGGTGAATGTGACCCTGGGTCAGAGCTGGCCTGGGTCTGGGTCATACTAAGCCCTCTGTGTCCASTGTCAGTTCAGACACACCTGGGTTGTGTTAATTTGGGCATAATGTAGTAAAGCACTTTGTAATGGAGAACTGGTGTTTCTTATTGGATAAATTCCAGCAGTCCCTCCTTGTCAAATTAAATTATATTTTATTTTTATTGGTCCCATACTCAAATTTAGCATGTGGGTGTTGCGAAATGTATTCCTAGCTCCGACAGTGCAGTAATATCTTAATACACACACATCTAAAAAGTAAAAGAATGGAATTAAGAAATATATAAATATTAGGACAAGCAATGTTGGAATCTGGAGTGTGTGTACAGTGTATTCAGACACCTTGACTCAAGGATGATCAATGGAAACAGAATGGATGGAGAACCATCTCTGCAGCACTCCACCAATCAGGCCTTTATGGTGGAGCGGCCAGACGGAAACCACCTCTCAGTAAAAGGCACATGACGGCCCGCTTGGACTTTTCCAAAAGACACCGAAAGACTCTCTGACCATGATAAACAAGATTCTCTGGTCTGATGAAACCAAGATTCTCTGGTCTGATGAAACCTGGCACCATCCCTACGGTGAAGTGTGGTGGTGGCAGCATCATGCTGTGGGGGTGTTTTTCAGTGGCTTGGACAGGGAGACTAGTCAGGATCGAGGGAAAGATGATCAGAGCAAAGTACAGAGAGATCCTTGATGATAACCTGCTCGGGACCCCAGACTGAGGTGAAGGTTCACCTTCCAGCAGGACAACAACCCTAAGCACACAGTCCGGACAAGTCCCAATGTCCTTGAGTGGCCCAGCCAGACCCTGGACTTGAACCTGAACGGACATCTCTGGAGAGACATGAAAATATCTGTGCATTGATGCTCCCCATCCAACAGAGCTTGAGAGGATCTGCAGAGAAGAATGGGAGAAACTCCCGAAATACAGGTGTGCCAAGCTTGTGGCGTCTTACCCAAGAAGTCTCAAGGCTGTAAACGCTGCCAAAGGTGCTTAAACAAAGTACTGAGTAAAGGGTCTGAATACTTATGTGAATGTGATATTATGTTTTTTTTCTTTGTCATAATGGGGTATTGTGTTGGAATGATGTTTGGAATTGATTGAAAATAACAATTTAATCAATTTTAGAAGAAGGCTGTAATGTAACAAAATGTGTGGGAAAAAGTAGGCACCCTTTAATTGATGACAGCTTTGCACACCCTTGGCATTCTCTCAACCAGCTTCATGATGAATGCTTTTCCAACAGTCTTGAAGGAGTTCCCACATATGCTGAGCATTGACTAGAATACAGTATATACATATGAAGTGAGGTAAACCGTATATTATTTAAATTGACCAGTGTTCCATGACTAGGTACATGGGGCAGCAGCCTCTAAGGTGCATGGTAGAGTAACTGGGTGGTGGCCGTCTAGTGACAATGACTAAAGTTCAGGGCAAGGTACCTGGCGGGGGCTGGTTAGTGGTGACTATTTAACAGTCCGATGGCCTTGAGATAAAAGCTGTGTCTCAGTCTCTCGGTACCAGCTTTGATGCACCTGTACTGACCTCGCCTTCTGGATGGTAGCAGGGTAAACAGGCCGTAGCTTGTGGTGGCTGAGGTCCTTGATGATATTCTTGGCCGTCCTGTAGATGTCCTGGAGGGCAGGCAGTGTGCCCCCAGTAACGCTTTGGGTAGACCGCACCACTGTGTGGAGAGCCCTATGCTTGCGGACGGTCCAGTTGCCATACCAGACAGTGATACAGCCCGACAGGAAGCTCTCAATTGTGCATCTGTATAAGTTTGTGGATCTTATGGGTCAATCGGAATTTCTTCAGCCTCCTGAAGTTGAAGTTTCTTCACCACATTGTCTGTGTGGGTGGACCAATTCAGATTGTCAGTGATGTGTACGCAGAGGAACTTGAAGCTTTTCAATATTCTCCACTGCGCCCCCGTCGACGTGGATGAGGCCGTGCTCCTTCTGCTGTCTCCTGAAATCCACAATCAGCGCCTTTGTTTTGTTGAGGAAGAGGTTATTTTCCTGGCACCACTTCGCCAGGGCCCTCACCTCCTCCCTGTAGGTGGTCTTGTCATTGTTGGTAATCAGGCCCACTGTTGTGTTGCCTGAAAACTTGATGATTGAGTTGGAGACATGCATGGTCATATAGTCATTGGTGAATAGAGAGTGCAGGAAGGTGCTGAGTACGCACCCTTGTGGATCCCCTGTGTTGAGGATCAGGGAAGTGGAAATGTTGTTGCCTACCTTTACCACCTGGGGGCGGCCAGTCAGGAAGTCCAGTACCCAGTTGCCCAGGGCGGGGTTCAAACCCAGGTCCCGAGCTTAATGATGAGCTTGGAGGGTACTCTATTGTTGAAGGCTGAGCTGTATTCAATGAACAGCTTTCTGAGATAGGTGTTCCTTTTGTCCAGATGGGATCGGGCAGTGTGCATTGCGATGTAGATTGCCTCATTCGTGGGTCTATTGGGGTGACATGCTAATTGCAGTGGGTCTAGTGTGTCGGGTAAGGTGGAGGTGATATGATCCTTAACTAGCCTCTCAAAGCACTTCATGATGACAGGAGTGCTGCGGAGCGGTAGTCATTTAGTTCAGTTACCTTCACTTTTTTGGGTACATGAAGCAACTGGGGACAACAGACTGGAATAGGGAGAGATTGAAAATGTCCGTAAACACTCCAGCCAGCTGGTCTGCGCATGCTCTCAGGACGCGGCTAGGGATGGCATCTGGGCCGGGAGCCTTACAAGGATTAACACGCTTAAATGTCTTACTTACGACGGCCACGGAGAACGAGAACTCGCAGTCCACGTAGCATGTGGTGGCCAGCGTTGGTGGCCGACATGGCTGGTTTTCCCTTTATAATCCGATTCTCTGGAATCCCTGCTACATGCATCTCGTGTCTGAGCAGTTGATTTGTGACACCACTTTGTCTCTCTACTGAGGTTTTGCCTTTTTGATTGCCTTACGGAGGGCATAACTGGACTGTTTGTACTGAATCATATTCCCAGTAACCTTGCTGTGGTTAAATGCAGTTGTTCGCATTTTCAGTTTTGCGTGAATGCTGCCATCTATCCACGGTTTTTGGTTTGGATAGGTTTTAATTGTCGAAGTGGGAACAACATCCCCTATACATTTCCTGATTAAGTCACTATGCCAGTGTATACGTCAATGTTATTCTCAATCTGGAACATATCCCATTCCGCGTGATCAAAACAATCTTGAAGATTCAGATTGGTCAGTCCAGCGTTGACCAGTCCTTACCACGGGTACTTCCTGTTTGCATTTCTGCCTACAGTGGGGCAAAAAAGTATTTAGTCAGCCACCAATTGTGCAAGTTCTCCCACTTAAAAAGATGAGAGAGGCCTGTAATTTTCATCATAGGTACACTTCAACTATGACAGACAAAATGAGAGAAAAAAATTCAGAAAATCACATTGTAGGATTTTTAATAAATTTATTTGCAAATGATGGTGGAAAATAAGTATAATAAGTAAATCTGACACAGCGGTTGCATTAAATAGGCCTACGTTCATTTTAGATTTTTTTGGCGTCGTAACCGACTTCAGTGGGAAAATGCTCACCTTCGATGGCACGCTGAAGTGTGCTCTTCACGGATGAATCCCGGTTTCAACTGTACCAGGTAGATGGCGTCGTGTGGACGATCTGTTTGCTGATGTCAACATTGTGAACAGAGTGCCCCATGGTGGGGTTATGGTGTGGGCAGGCATAAGCTACGAACAATGAAAAAAAAAATACATTTTATCGATGGCAATATGAATGCATAGAGATACTGTGACGAAATCTTGAGGCCCATTTTCGTGCCATTAATCCGCCCGCCATCACCTTATGTTTCAGCATGATAATGCACAGCTCTATGTCGCAAGGATCTGTACATAATTCCTAGAAGCTGAAAATGTCCCAGTTCTTCCATGGCCTGCACACTCACCAGACATGTCACCCATTGAGCATGTTTGGGATGCTCTGAGTCGACGTGTACGACAGCGTGTTCCAGGTCCCGCCAATATCCAGCAACTTCACACAGGCATTGAAGAGTGGGACAACATTCCACAGGCCACAATCATCAGCCTGATCAACTCAATGCGAATGAGATGTCACACTGCATGAGGCAAATAATGGTCACACCAATGCATCCCTAGCATATCTGCTGGCCAGGTAAACTCTGTAGAAGTAATTGTGGAACTGAGAAGGGAGAGCCTTAAAGCCAACCTAGAAAAGCTGGAGAGGAGAGAGAGGACACTGAGGATGGAGGGAAAGAGTGACAGTGAAAAAGAGTGAGGGTTAGATAAGAGGGAGTGAGGAAAGAGAAGAGAAACACCTTGTGGTGGTGAGCTCAGGCCAACACTCCAGTCCAATAAGGAAAGGGAACAGACTCACAGATAGTTACCAGACTCCTCTCTCTCTCTCGCTCATAGCCACTGTTTGCCTGCCACTGCTTTTACTACCTCTCTTCTACTCTTTCTCTCTTCTCCCAGCTCTCTCGCTCCAGACCACTAATACCTGTGTCCTCTCATATTTTGGTGTTCTATTCCTCCTTTTCTCCTGCTCCCTTTTTCCTTTTTGGATAAGTGCTGAATTCTCTGACTGGGCTATGAGCCTCCTGTCTCTTATTTGTGGTTATATAGGCCCTCTCTCTACATCTTCACTTTTTTTCATCACACAAATCTTTAAAGGCACAGACGTAGTATGGTCTAGTATGGTCTGCTTTCCAAATGGCACCCTATTCCCTATATAGTCCACTATATAGGAAACATATGGTGTCATTTGGGACATAGACATGGACTTTTTATATTGCCCTGCATAAAATTCCATGTCGTCCTGTGCCTGTTTCTTGTCATGGTATAGGAGAGTACAGAGAGAGGCCTGTCCTTACACGTTGGTTCACTCTCTCTCTGATTAGAAAGTATTCTGGTGCTACCAGAGTGTAACTGTGGCTTACTCACTCCATCTACGCCTCACTCCATCCCATCCCTCTCTCCTCATGTCCCTTCACTCATCCGTGCCCACGGATGTTTTCAAGAGGTCCAGTGTTGGGATGAAGGTGTGTGTGTGTGTGCATGTGAGAGAAACATGTGAATGTGTGCTTTTGGTGTGCGATGATGAGGGAACCCATAGAGTAGTTGTGGTGAAGTGTAACAATGTCTGTGACTGTTGGCAGTCAGAGAATGTCAGTGGGTGTGTAGCGTGTCCACTGCAACGCCACTACCACTCTATTCATCTGTTGGCACCAGGATAAGTTAACTCACTAACACATCCCCTTCAGCTGGCCCTGGTGACCCTGTTTGTCCCCATCGTGGGTTACGTGTCCAGGGTTATATTCATTAGGCAACAAATGGAGGCTGTGACCTCACTGTGTGTGAACGTGTGTGTGAACGTGTGTGTGAACATGTGTGTGTGAATGTGTGTGACTGTGTAACGTGTGTGTTGTGATGTAGTGTGTGTATGTGTGTGCTGTGCGTGTGTGTGTGTGTGTGAAGTGTGTGTGAAGTGTACGTGGTGTGTGATGAACGTGCGTGTGTGTGTGTGTGTGACTGGTGTGTATGTGTGTGTACGGGTGTGTGTGGAACGTGGTGTGTGTACGTGTGTTATACGTGTGTGAACGTGTGTGTGACGTGATTGTGTGTACGTGTGTGTGAACGTGTGTGTTGAACTGTGTGTTGTGTGTGATGTGTGTGTGAACGTGTGTGTGGAACGTGCGTGTGTGAACGTCGTGTGTGACGTGCGTGTGTGAACGTGCGTGTGTGAAGTGTGTGGGTGTGTGTGTGAACGTGCGTGTGTGTGTGTCGTGAACGTGCGTGTGTGTGTGTGTGTGAAGTGCGTGTGTGTAACGTGGTGTGTGTGGTGTGTTGTGTTGTGTGTGTGTGTGAGCGTGTGTGTGTGAACTGTCGTGAAGTACGTGTGGTGTGAACGTGCTGTGAGTGTGTGTGTGTGAACGTACGTGGTGTGTGTAGACGGTGTGTGTGTGTGACGCGGTGCGAGAGAAGGCGTGTTGTGTGTGTGGTGTGAGGAAGTGTGAGAGAATGTGTGTCTGTGTGAGAGAAAGTGTGTTTGTGAGAGAACGTGTTTGTGTGTGAGAGAAAGGTGTTGTGTGAGAAGTGTTTGTGTGTGAGAGATGTTTGTGTGAGAGAAGTGTGTGTGTTGAGAGACGTGTGTTGTGTGTGTGTGAGAGAACGTGTGTGTGTGTGAGAGAGACGTTGTGTGTGGTGAGAGACGTGTGTGTGTGAGAGAACGTGTTGTGTTGTGTGTGAGGGAACGTGTGTGTGTGTTGGTGTGGAACGTGTGGGTGTGTGTGAGAGAACGTGTGTGTGTGTGTGTGTGTGTGTGTGTGTGTGTGTGTGAGAGAAACTGTGTGTGTGAGAGAGAACGTGTGTTGTGAGAGAGAAGTGTGTGTGTGAGAGAACGTGTGTGTGGAGAGTGAGTGTGTAGACGTGTGTGTTTGTGTGTGTGTGAGAGAAGTGTGTGTGTGTGTGAGAGAACGTGTGTGTTGTGTGTGAGAGAAGTGTGTGTGGTTGAGAGACGTGTGTGTGTTGTGTGAGAGAGGGAAGAACGTGCACGTGTGTGTGAGAGACGTGCGCCGTGTGGTGCGCGTCCGTGTTTTGAGATGTGGCAGAAGGCCTCGTGGAGGCGCTTGCTTTTTTATTGCATAATCTCTTGGTTGTGTTTATCAATATACGTGTGTGTTTGGTTGGAGCATGTGTGTGTATAATGTGACTGTTTGTGAGACAGTGCAGCATGCCTGTTGGAGGCGCCTTCTTGTTTACAGTGTAATCTGTGTGTTTGTTTGGGTCCATGTGATCAATTCAAGGCCTTTGATAACAGGCCAAAGGGCCAAGGTTCTGCTGCACTCTCCTCTTTCCCCCTGTTCCCGATTTTCTTTCTCTTCAGCCTTTTCCTCTACATCTGTCTTTCCCCATGATCTCTGTCTAGCTCAGTTTATAAGTATGTCTAACACTCGAAATATTGTGGCAACCTCATCAAGATGTTCAGATCTCTTGTAGTAAGGTGTTGGGTAGATATTTGCTGCACCCTGGTTCCAGTCCCGGTTGGGACAACCCCCCCAAATTTGCCGCAATATTATGTTTGTTTGTATCTTTTGGCGTAACGGCTAAGGCTAACATTTTCTGGACCAGGGTTTGAGTCCCGGTCGGGACCACCCCCAAAATTTGGCTGCAATGTTATGTATGGTAAAGTAACAACCACTTTCTCTGTCGCCTCTCTCTAGGGGCAGTACCAGCCTTCAGACCTCCTGTGCCCAGAGACATATGTCTTTGTGCCCATAGAACGCTGCATCCCCAGCCTGGAGCAGACCCACTACGCACGCTTCAACCAGGACCCCGACGCAGGTACTGAAAACAACACAGCAACCTACAGTACACTATGAACGCTATCCTACGGCACACTGACCTATATCAGTCATTCTTGTGGTTGGCAGTAGCCTCAAGGTTACAGAATTGGGCCAGTAGGGGGGTTGCTGCTTCCAATCCTCGGGGGAAATGTGGCTGCAGTGAGACGGCAACCGGAGGGTTTCTGTCATCAAAATCTCAACTACCATTTACTGCCGTTGTGCCTGTGTGCGAGGCACGTAACCGCTACAACTGGTTCGGTTTGGGGAATAACATGAAGCACAAAAAAAAACTAATTTCCAATTGACATTGACAATAACGTTTCGATTGTATTCACAAGCTGTTATGGATGCGTGTTTGCTCAGATGAACCTGTGTGTGTGTGTGCGCCCGAACCAAACTAATCCGAGTCTGATCGTGCAGTATGTTGAAACCTCTGGCTTAGCTCCAGACACTGAGCTTTCCCTGAACCCAGGTCAGTTTGTGTGCTGGCTCCACTGTGGTCAGACACTGTCATTATGGAAGACTCAGGGTGCATCCCAAATGGCACCCTTTACCCTACATAATGCACTACTGGGCCCTGGTCAGAAGTAGTGCACTATGTAGGGAAAAGGGTGCCATTTGTGATGCAGATGCTGTTATTATTACCAGAATAATGATATCAGTGATAATAGCTGGGCCGACCAGCAGACGCCACAGCTGGGAGGGAGAGAGTGGAGAGGAGGACAAGGAGGAGAGGGAGAGAAAGAGGTTTCGTTGCGGATAACTGCTGAGTGGGGTACTTGAAAGTACTCTCTCGCTCTTACTCACACATAATGATACACACACACACACACTCCCCTCCCTCTCCCTGTTCTATCTATGTCCCGCTCTGCTGACTGTTCAGTTCTCTGTTGTTAGAGTTCTATATCAGCACACACACTTCTTTAAACTGTTTCTACCTCACCCCACACTTCTACCCCCACTGCCGGGTCTATAGTAATCCTCTAAGCTATTTAGCTCTTCCAAGATGAGCCTGGCTCCGTTTAGGCGAGCCCCACCTCTACTCACTGATCTGGCTACGTAAACAACAGGCTAATATGTACAACGACCAGATCTTGAGATGGAGAGAAAATCCTCTAGAAACCATTCAGAAGAGTTGAAGTATTTGTCTCCAGTGTGTATGGCAGCCTGCAAGCGGAGAGAAAGAGAATCGCTGCATTTTCACACACACAAACACAGACAGTTGCTTTGGCTGTTTCCAGTGTCTAACACACTAATAGTGTGGCGCAAGCGGTCACGTTGGTCTTGGCAGGCAGATGTGTGCGTACTTTCAGGTGTTTGGTGTGCGTGCGCACTGCGCACGCAACTGCCTCATTCATTCATTTTTATTTAGCTACTTTGTTACATTTGCCACTGTTTTCCAGGGAGTTGTGTGACTGTGTGCCAGGGTTTCCGTTAACTGGTAATTGCCGCTCCCGTGAGTTAGCTGCGTTCCTTTTCGTTTCTAAAGACAAAGGAATTCTCCGGTTGAAACATTATTGAAGATTTATGATAAAAACATCCTAAAGATTGATTATATACTTCGAATTTGAACAGTTCTACGAACTGTAATATGATTTTCGTCTGAACTTCGCCTGGATTGCCCGCGCCTCCTGAGTTTGGATTGTGTACTAAACGCGCAAACAAAAAGGAGGTATTTGGACATCAATTATGGACTTTATCGAACAAAACAAACTTTATTGTGGAACTGGGATTCCTGGAGTGCATTCTGATGAATCATCAAAGGTAAGTGAATATTATAATGCTATTTCTGACTTCTGTGGACTCAACAACATGCGGGTATCTGTATGGCTTGTTTTTGTGTCTGAGCGTACTCAGGTTATTGCATGTGTGCTTTTACGAAAAGTTTTTTAAAATCTGACACAGCGGTTGCATTAAGGAGATGTTTGTATCTTTTAGCAATGTTTACGATGAGTATTCTGTAAATTGATGTGGTCTCTGCAAAATCACTGGATGTTTGGAGGCAAAACATTACTGAACATAACGCCACCAATGTAAACTAAGATTTGGGATATAAATATAACTTAATCGAGCAGAACATACATGTATTGTGTAACACGAAGTCCTATGAGTGTCATCTGATGAAGACCATCAAAGGTTATGATTCATTTTATCTCTTTCTGCTTTTGTTGACTCTCTTGGCTGGAAAAATGGCTGTGTTTTTCTGTGCTAGTGCTGACCTAACATAATCGTTTGGTGTGCTTTCGTCGTAAAGCCTTTTTGAAATTGGACACTGTGCTGGATTTACAACAAGTGTATCTTTAAAATGGTGTAAAATACTTGTATGTTTGAGGAACTTTAATTATGGGATTTCTGTTTTGAATTTGCGCCCTGCAATTTCACTGGCTGTTGTTGAGGCGGACGCTAGCGTCCGAATATCCACGAGAGGTTGACAAACTGTGGTTTTGGCAAGTCGGTTAGGACATCTACATTCGTGGCCAAAAGTTTTGGAGAATGACACTAATATTAATTTTCACAAAATCTGCTGCCTCAGTTTGTATGATTGCAATTTGCATATACTCCAGAATGTTAGAAGAGTGATCAGATGAATTGCATTAATTGAAAAGTCCCTCTTGCCATGCAAATAACTGAATCCCCCGAAAACATTTCAACTGCATTCAGCCCTGCCGCAAAAGACCAGCTGACATCATGCCAGTGATTCTCTCGTTAACACAGTGTGAGTGTTGACGAGGACAAGGCTGGAGGTCACTCTGTCATGCTGATTGAGTCGAATAACAGACTGGAGGCTGCAAAGGAGGTTGAATTGGAATCATTTTCTTCCTCTGTCAACCATGGTTACCTGCAAGGAAACACGTGCGTCATCATTGCTTTGCACAAAAAGGGCTTCACAGGCAAGAATATTGCTGCCAGTAAGATTGCATCTAAATCAACCATTTATCGATCATCAAGACTTCAAGAGAGAGCGGTTCAATTGTTGTGAAGAAGGCTTCAGGGCGCCCAAGAAAGTCCAGCAAGCGCCAGGACCGTCCCTAAAGTTGTTTCAGCTGCGGGATCGGGGCACCACCAGTACAGAGCTTGCTCAGGAATGGCAGCAGGCAGGTGTGAGTGCATCTGCACGCACAGTGAGGCGAGACTTTTGGAGGATCGCTGGTGTCAAAAGGCGCAAAGAAGCCACTTCTCTCCAGGAAAAACATCAGGGACAGACTGATATTCGCAAAACGTACAGGGATGGACTGCTGAGGACTGGGGGTAAATCATTTTCTCTGATGAATCCCCTTTCCGATTGTTTGGTCATCTGAAAATAAGCTTGTCCGGAGAAGAAAAGGTGAAGCGCTACCATCAGTCCTGTGTCATGCCAACAGTAAAGCATCCTGAGACCATTCATGTGTGGGTGTTGCTTCTCAGCCAAGGGAGTGGGCTCACTCACAATTTTGCCTAAGAACACAGCCATGAATAAAGAATGGTACCAACACATCCTCCGATAGCAAATTCTAAGGTCCAGGAACAGTTTGGTGACGAACAATGCCTTTTCCAGCATGATGGAGCACCTTGCCATAAGCTGCGGGAACAAAACATCGATATTTTGGTCCATGGCCAGGACATTCCCCAGACCTTAGAGAGCTTGAGAGCTTGTGGTCAATCCTCAAGAGGCGTGTGGACAAACAAAAACTCACAAATTCTGAACAACTCCAAGCATTGATTATGCAAGAATGGGCTGCCATCAGTCAGGATGTGGCACAGAAGTTATTTGACAGCATGCCAGGGCGGATTGCACGCAGGTCCTGGAAAAAGAAGGGTCAACACTGCAAATATTGACTCTTTGCATCAACTTCATGTAATTGTCATTAAAAGCCTTTGACACTTATGAAAGGCTTGCAATTATACTTCAGTATTCCTTAGTAACATCTGACAAAATTTCTAAAGACCCTGAAGCAGCAAACTTTGGAAATTAATATTTATGTCATTCTCAATACTCAATTGGCCCAGCGTCGTCCGGGTTACGGTTTGGTAGGCCGTTATTGTAAATTCTAATTTGTTTTTAACTGACTTGCCTAGTTAAATAAAACAATATTGAGAATATTACACTAAATGGAGARAATTACACTCACTGGAGTATATATAGGAGTATATATAGGATTTGAAAAAGACGTTACCAGTGCAGCAAGTGCAACTTGCTTACTGCTGCTGGTAAGCTTTCTTGACTTGACTTTTATTTTGGGTAGTCTTTGTTTTGGGTGGTCGATCTGTAGTATGACCATCTGTAGTCCATCTATCTGTTGATAAGCAAGTTGTAGGGTTAGTCTGTAGAGCATCTACCAATGGACTATCAGTAACTATCCAAATGAAGTGTTACCATTCATTTTTGCTGACCTTAAAAACAAACAACTTTTTATCTCAATATCAAATAATTTCTTGGTAAATAATAGTTTATTGGTCGCGTACACAGTTTAGCAGGTGGTATAGCGGGTGCAGCGAAATGCTTGTTACTAGCTCCTTACAAAGCAGTAAAATGTCAAACAAGTACACAAATAATTAAAATGTAAAAAAATATATATATATATAAAGTACAGAAGAACGTCAGGACAAATCCAATTAACAACCCAAATTGCATTTTGTTTACTGTTACAGTGCTATCTATACGTATGTACACCGAAAGAATTTGCACAAGATACCAAGGTTATTATAGCTTGTTCAACACCATCACTAGCTAACAGGGAAGAAACCCGGGGGCGATCACGGTGCTTGACTGGGCCAAGCTAGAATACCTTGAAGTTTCTGGAGCCATTCGCAATCCACACCGACCGACTTGCGGACCAGTGACTGAGCCAATCTAGAGCAGATTGATAATGGGGGTCGCCAATTTGCTTGGGAGGGGGTCCCTGGGCAAGAAAATATTTGAAGACCCTTGCACCGAATTACACTGAACAAACGTGACCGACTGCCTCGATTTGGTATTATGTAGCAACATTTGAAATTACTTTTATCCAACGTAAAAAAAACACAGTTTCAGAACTAGAAAATGGTATATCATATACTGCAGTTGAGGAACATTGTGAAAGTAATTTTGCTTTTAAAATTGATAAACTTGTAACCCCTCTTTTGAGAAAACGGCCCATGAATGTTTTGGTACACCTACTGGAGAGCTCTTATTTGTCCACACCCATTCAGCATGGTTCACAGCCTCTTAAGCCTTAGTCCCACCCATCTCTTTAAGGAATCACATGTAAGGCCATGTGGTAAACACATGCTTTATCAAATCAAATCTATCTTTATTCGTCACATGCACAGTATACAGGTGTAAACGGTACAGTGATAGTACTTGCATAGGAGCAATATCAAAAACAAAGTGTCCAGATAAAAATGTTTTATTTTATTGTTATTAGATGACACTTACCCAGACACACTTGTCTAAATTGATGGGTCATGTGAAGGAAATGCTATAACCATCCCTCACTGTCTGGGTCCCTATTGTCTAGACATGTACACATGTTCATGAAATACAATCGATGGCCGTAATCACCCCCAGACACACCTGCTAATTTGATGGATCATGTAATAATCCGGCCGAAGTGTAGTCTTTTGTTTAGATATGTAGCTAGCTAAACAATGAACCGGCATAACCCCAACTCCTACTACTACCAATACAAACATTGTCATAGCTGTATGACAGTATGTAACGTCAGTATGTAACTATCTCTTGACATTTTTAGTAGCCTACAGCATAACTCTTATAGACAGACATGACTTGTTTCACATTACCATTAACCCCTTCATTATAGTGGCGATGAAATGTTCGCCAAACGTCACCCCAATCCGTTAAGCAGTTCTTTCATATAAATAGGATAAATCATTTGCAAATTTGTCAACTGTGACACTCGAATCACAGAGACAGATTCATTATGACCTTGAACTCCCATTTGAACACTCAAGAAAGGTGTTGATATAATTAAAACCAGTAGCAGGTAATAAGCTGAGTTTGCTCTAAAACTTCATGCATATATCAAATTTAGGGTAGGGCTGCTCATTTGAATTTCCTGTCTTTTTTTGTCTATTGCCAACACAAAACATGTCACTTAAAATGTTTTTGTATTTAGTACACAGTAGCTATATGTCCTCCCTTGTAGAGCAGTCCAGTGGACTATTTAGGGGCCCTGGCCTCACCTTGGGGGTTAGAGGATAGCTGCTGGGGGCGGTCTCTGGTTGTCAGGATGAGGAGGCTGCAGGCCCTGTCTTAATGAGGTGTGTGTGGTGTGCTAATCTACACATTTATGCTGACGTGTCGAAAACTAGGGCGCACACGGGTTACATGCCTCCCGCTGAAAGCCTAGGCCTCTCTCTGACCTCAGGCACGTTTTAAACACGGGCTCATTCACGCGCATGCACACACACATATACACTTTGTCACAATCTCTGTTTGATGGACATAGACATAGGAGAATTGCCCTCTCCACAGGGTAAACGCTTATGCTGCAGCCAGGCGCCAACACACTCCTCTCTACCTACACACAAATACACGCACACACTTCTCTCTCTCCCCACCCAGCCAAGTGTATGTGGTCTTGCTGTGCTTTAACTGGTGCTGTTTATTGAAAGTGTGTGTTTGGGTAGTAAAGCCAGGCGATATGGTGCCAAGTCACTAGGAGAGACTGAGGCCTTCTATTCTCTTCCATCTTTACAAGTCCCAGTCTGACAGCACCCATAATAACAGATTCCCTCTGGAATAACACATACACACATTTGCACGCACACGCACAGAACTACACTCATGTAAGGGATAGTTGATTGGTGTCGTGATTAATGCGATAACGATTATTTTATCAAATCAATGAACTATGTTTAATTATTACGATGATTAAATGAATCATATAACAATTAGTTAAGTAGTAATCTGGGGCACCATTGGAGAAGTTTATTTAACGAGTCACTGTTTCCCAAATTAACTCAAAAATATCAGAATATCTTGATATACTATCTGTCATCCATCAATCATTTGCTCCTATTTCAGTCTCATTCCGAACGTCGTAATATCCTATAAATCTGCACAAACCGTAGTCTCCATGATGAATCAGCAATACACAAATTGGCTTATTTATTTACTAACTAAATAATCACACAGAATTACATAAACACACACACAGGATAGATTATACATTGGTTACTAACATGATGCAATGAAAAGTCCCTAGTGGACTAACCCGATATGACTGCTTGTTACACAATGAAAAGGGGGGTGTGGGGTGGGGGCGGGAGAAGGAAAGGGACCAAGGAATTCAACTATCGTACATACAGTTGAATAATACGCTCAACGTAAATATGGATATATAGCACCCTATCAACCACTCATTCGGATTTAGAAATGCAATGTACATATTTATGCTTGTATGTCTTTGTCGTCTCCCTCTGGTGAAATCACTCGATCCATCTACTGGGAGTAATTTGACAAAGTCTCTGATTGTGTAATTCTCTGCTTTGTCCACCAGAGGTCACCTTGTCCTTTGTAGTCATAGCTTCTTGATCTCGGAGTGTCTGTTAGAGTGAATCTTCATTCTGGAAGTGTTCTTTAGAATGGATTCTTCAAAATACTACCCAGTGGTTCTCGGTCGAGTTWACTAGACTAAAGTACTTAAACAGCTGCAGACTGATGTTCCTGTGTAGTCTTCTTTGAGAGAGAGTTTGAGTTTCTAACCATTTCGTATCTTTCAGCTCATGCTGTCAGTCACACTGGTCTTTAGTTTTAAACCATTGCTCAGCCGTGTAGCCACCGCTTCACGCTGTCTTATCTCTAGAGATTTAAATTCCTACCATTTCAACATGCAGCCACCGCTCCACGTTTTTCTGGTCTCTATTGTCTAACCATTCGTGACGTCCTGCTTATCGTCCGCCTACTTGGTCTAATGTAAATTCTTCAGCGAGTCCTTTTAAACACTCGGGAAAAGGGCATTCCCTCCTTTTGCCAAAATGTCTGTGCTCACATGGGCATGGTTACTGACTTACAGTGGCTTGCGAAAGTATTCACCCCTCTTGGCATTTTTCCTATTTTGTTGCCTTACAACCTGGAATTAAAATATATTTTTTMGGGGGGGGGTGTATCATTTGATTTACACAACATGCCTACCACTTTGAAGATGCACATTTTTTTTTATTGTGAAACAAACAACGAATAAGACAAAAAAACAGGACTTGAGTCAATACTTTGTAGAGACCTTTTTCAGCAATTACAGCTGCAAGTCTCTTGGGGTATGTCTCTATAAGCTTGGCACATCCAGCCACTGGGATTTTTGCCCATTCTTCAAGGCAAAACTGCTCCAGCTCCTTCAAGTTGGAAGGGTTCCGCTGGTGTACAGCAATCTTTAAATCATACCACAGATTCTCAATTGGATTGAGGTCTGGGCTTTGACTAGGCCATTCCAAGACATTTAATGTTTCCCTTTAAACCACTTGAGTGTTGCTTTAGCAGTATACTTAGGGTCATTGTCCTGCTGGAAGGTGAACCTCTGTCCCAGTCTCAAATCTCTGGAAGATTGAAACAGGTTTCCCTGAAGAATCTCCCTGTATTTAGCGCCATCCATCATTCCTTCAATTCTGACCAGTTTCCCAGTCCCTGCCGATGAAAAACATCCACAAAACATGATGCTGCCACCACCATGCTTCACTGTGGGGATGGTGTTCTCAGGGTGATGAGAGGTGTTGGGTTCGCGCCAGACATAGCTTTTTCCTTGACGGCCAAAAAGCTCGATTTTAGTCTCATCTGACCAGAGTACCTTCTTCCATATGTTTGGGAAGTCTCCGCCTTTTGGCGAACAACAAACATGTTTGCTTATTTTTTTCTGGCCACTCTTTCGTAAAGCCCAGCTCTGTGGAGTGTAAGGCTTAAAGTGGTCTTATGAACAGATTCTCCAATCTCCGCTGTGGATCTTTGCAGCTCCTTCAGAGTTATGTGGTCTCTTTGTTGCCTCTCTGATTAATGACCTCTTTGCATTGTCCATGAGTTTTGGTGGGCGGCCCTTTCGTGGCAGGTTTGTTGTGGTGCCATATTCTTTCCATTTTTTTTATAATGGATTTAATGGTGCTCCGTGGGATGTTCAAAGTTTCTGATCTTTTTTTATAACCCAACCCTGATCTGTACTTCTCCACAACTTTGTCCCTGACCTGTTTGGAGAGCTCCTTGTTCTTCATTGTGCCGTTTTCTTGGTGGTGCCCCTTGCTTAGTGGTGTTGCAAACTCTGGGGGCTTTCAGAACAGGTGTATATATACTGAGATCATGTGACGCTTAGATTGCACACAGGTGGACTTTATTTAATTAATTATGTGACTTCTGAAGGTAATTGGTTGCACCAGATCTTATTTAGTGGCTTCATAGCAAAGAGGGTGAAAACATATGCACGCACCACTTTTCCYTTTTTTATTTTTTAGAATTTGAAACAAGTAAAAAAATAAAAAATAAAAAAACATTTCACTTCACCATTTTGGACTATTTTGTGTATGTCCATTACATGGAATAAAAATAAAAATCTATTTAAATTACAGGTTGTAATGCAACAAAATAGGAAAAATACCAAGGGGGGTGAATACTTTTGCAAGGCACTGTATCAAATGTCTATATGAAAACCCATTATCTCATTTAGAAGGCTAAAAATCACATTTCATCTTCTCACAAATCGTTTCATTTTTAATCGTATAAGAGCCACAACATTTAGATTTAGATCTGATAACTGGGAAATATACACATTCAGAGATACAGTTGATGTTCTTCCGTCCTTAGTTCCATTACAAATTAGTAACTTATTTGACATAATTGTTTTGAGCCCCACGAACCATTTACCATATTATTTATGTTAGAAATGTCCAAACTTTTGATGTTACAGTACTGCAAAGTCTCTCTCTGTGGTAACAAAGGGATTTTTAACTTCCATTTCTGAAGKGTGGGAGAGGAGTTCCTGCAAGGTATTTACGACCCGGTTAAGTCATAAAACTCTAGTGCGCGAGAGAGAGAGAAGGGGGGCTGATCTGCCACCTATGATCCTCACCCAAGAGGGCAAGTCATGACATTGGTCAAGATCACTGTCTCTCCGCTGACCCAGTCAATCAGTAAACAGACCAAAGATGTTCTAAGGTTCAATTAACCTCCTTGTTATTCAGAAGAGGCAGGACTAACAACCACATTCTACACGATGCGGAAGAAAAGACAGAAATAAACTGCCTGTTGAATATAGAGCAATTAGTACAGGAAGGTGTGCTCGCCACCTCTGCTAGGCAATTAGTGTTAGCTCTTCAGTCTCCCCTGGTTTCTCAGCGGCAGCTGTTTATCGGCGGTCGTGTCAGTGACGGTTTGTCGCAAAACTAAGACTGTCACCGAAACAAAGACTGTTCTGCCGAGTTGTTCGAGGAAGGAAAGAGAGGAGGGCTTCACACCACTCTCTCACTTGAGTATCTTACCTAGTTATTTACAGTTGAACTAATTTTGCTATTTTGTTGCTTTGTCAACTGTGTGTGTTTTCTTTACCTGTTTGCACCTCTCCCTGTAGGCTTTACAGACGCTCCCCAACCCTTGGCTGCAACCCTTCTAATTTAGTGTAGCCTGCATGCACAGCCCATGTAGAATTCCAGGTCTCTGGCAGCGTTTGGAACTGCGATCAAGAACGCTGAGTTCATTTCAGCCGATGCTACCCTACAGTCCCTTGACTTTTTGGCCCTGACGAGCACTGCTACTCCAGCTGCTCTTCATCTGACTATGTTTTCTCTCATAGTCTGAGAGCATCTGGTCATCGTGGTGGTGGCACAGGAGATTTTTTTCATTTAAATTCCATACTGTCACTTGTCCACTCAAGCTTAACATTGTCATCTATCGCCCACCAGGTACCCCTGGAGAATTCCTCAATGAGCTTGACACCTTGATAAGCTCATTTCCTGATGATGGCTCACCGCTCTTCGTACTTGGCGACTTCAACTTCCCGACGTCTGCCTTCGATTCATTTCTTTCCAATTCTCTTTCTCCTCCTTCCCGCTTTTGACCTCACCCTTTCCCAATCCCTTCCAACTCACAAGGCAGGCAATACGCTTGACCTCATCTTTACCAAGAGGCTGCTCGCCTACTAATCTCACTGCAACACCCCTCCTGGTCTCTGATCACTACATAGTTTCCTTTTCGGTCTCCCTTTCCCCCAACCCTAACCACTCAGCCCCTATCCAGATGGTCACCCACTGTCACAATCTTCGCCCCTTCTCCTCTTCTATCCTATAATCTCTCCCTTCTGCTAAATCCTTCTCCTTTCTGTCTTCTGATTCTGCCTCTTTGACCCTACTCTCCTCCCTTTCCACATCCTATGACTCTCACTGTCTCCTTTCTTCCAGGCCAGATCGGCCTTCCACTCCTGCTCCGTGGCTGAGTGACTCATTGCGAGCCTACAGAACAGAGCTGTGGGCACCTGAGCGAAAATGGAGGAAAACTAAACTTTTAAAGGACCTATCATCCTTTCACTCCCTTCTCTCCGCCTTCTCTTCCTCTATCAGCTGCTAAAGCCACTTTCTACCACACTAAATTTCAAGCTTCTGCCTAACCCTAGGAAACGATTTTCCACCTTCTCCTCCCTCCTTAATCATCCACCCCTTCCCTCCTCCCTCTCTGCGGATGACTTTGTCAACCACTTTGGAAAAAATGTTGACGACATCCGCTACTCATTCACTCAGCCTATTGAGTCCACTGGTCTCACTCACACAGAACTACCCTACGCCTTGACTTCTTTCTCCCCACTCCAGATGACATGCTGCGACTAGTGAGGTCTGGTCACCCGACAACTTGCCCGCTCAACCCCATCCCCTCCTCTCTTCTCCAGATTATCTCTGGAGACCTTCTCCCATTCCTCACTTCCCTCATCAACTCCTCCCTGACCACTGGCTGCGTCCCCTCTGACTTTAATTTATTTTATTTCCAAAACACTTGAGCGTGCCGTCTCTGATCAACTTTCTCGTTATCTTTCTCAGAACGATCTTCTTGACCCTAACCAGTCAGGCGTCAAGACGGGTCACTCAACCGAGACTGCTCTTCTCTGTGTCACGGAGGCTCTCCGCACTGACAAAGCTTACTCTCTCTCCTCTGTTCTCATCCTCCTAGATCTATCTGCTGCCTTTAACACCGTGAACCATCAGATCCTCCTCTCCACCCTCTCAGGGCTGGGCGTCTCAGGCTATGCACACTCTTGGATTGCATCCTACCAGGCAGGCCGCACCTGCAGATATCTCAACTTGGATGTCGGCCTACCACTTCAAGCTAAACCTCGACAAGATGGAATTGCTCTTCCTCTCGGGGAAGGCCTATCTGCTCAAAGACCTCCATCACGGTTGACAACTCCAGTGTCACCCTCCCAGAGTTCAAAGAACCTTMGCGTGACCCTGGACAACACTGTGTCGTTCTCTGCAGACATTAAAGCAGTGACCCTCTCCTGTAGGTTCATGCTCTACAACATCTGTAGAGTACGACACTACCTCACACAGGAAGTGCCACAGGTTCTAATCCAGGTTCTAATCCAGGAACTTGTCCTCTCCAGTCTGGCCTACTGCAACTCGCTGTCGGGTCCAGAACGCAGCAGCATGCCTGGTTTTCAACTTTCCCAAGTTCTCTCATGTCACCCCMCTCCTCCGCACACTCCACTAGCTGAAGCCCGCATCCACAACAAGACCACGGTGCTTACCTACGGAACAGCAAGAGGGACTGCCCCTCCCTACCTTCAGCTATGCTCAAACCCTACACCCCAATCCAAGTACTCCAATCTGCCACCTCAGGCCTCTTGGCCCTCCCACCCCTAAGGGAGGGCAGCTCCCACTCAGCCAAGTCCAAGCTGTTCTCTGTCCTGGCACCCCAATTGTGGAACCATCTTCCCCCTGAAGCTAGGACAGCAGAGTCCCTGCCCGTCTTCCAAAAACATCTGAAGCCCTACCTCTTCAAACAATATCTTAAATAATCCTCCTCGTCACCTCGACCCAGCCCCAAAAATACAAATAAAATAAACACAACCTGCACTTGCACTTGACCCCCCACCCCCCTTCTAGGTCTGACTCTACTGACAGCTACATTATTGAGGAACAGTTTACTTTCTATGTCTGTGATATGTGGTTGCACCACCTAGCTATCAATTTTAAGATGAAGTCACTTAACTGTAAGTCGCTCTGGATAAGTGGCTAAATGCCTCTGGATAAGTGGCTAAATGCCTCTGGATAAGTGGCTAAATGCCTCTGGATAAGTGGCTAAATGCCTCTGGATACGTCTGCTAAATGGCTCAAATGCAGCAATAACAAGTAGCCACCGTAGCAGACAGCATAGTTTACGCAAATACCGCTATTCTGGAAATTCATGAGCTGGAGCACATCGCTAGCTCTGACTATAGAAGCAGATTACGAACTCATTCTAGCTTAAGATCACGGATATGAGAGAAGTGAACTTGTGATTGTTTCTCGGTGACTCTAAAAGAAAGAACGTTATTCTCTCTCTCGTGGGATAAAAGAGTTCCATGAAGAGAGCGGAAAGACATTGTCATTGAAGACAGTTTAGTGCTCGAGTCGCTGGTTTATTTAGTTAAACGCGACTGAATTGAACACAACTTTTCTTTTGACAATTTCATTCGTGACCTAGTTGCAGGTTATCTGATAATCAAAGGTTGATTATCCACAAGGTCAATCCACACGGTGAGTCCAGATAAACATTTAGGATTGTTTGATTTAATTCCATCAATTCACATGAAGTGTACCAGTTTCTTTAATTATTATTTTATAATTATATAATTAAATATTTGATTATTTCACCAACTTGTATTGAATTATTCTGGTATTTAGTTATTGAAGGTCAGTGTGAGAAATACTTTGTTACACCTTGCTGAGTACTGTATGTGGTTTTGAGAAGGCTACTGTTGTATTTGAGTGTTATAATGCTGATTGTTTGGGAAACCAATCCACTGCTCTTTATTCTTTTCATCAGTCTGAAGCTATATCACAGTGAGTGATTGTATAGATTGACTATTGAGACACCATGCTGTTGCTTTTTTGTTTTGCTGTGTTGACTGTCGAGACTCAACCATACCACTGCTCCTAGTGGATGCATATTGTTCATGTGAAACATTCTATAATTATGAAAATAATAATTCAAGAAACTGGTACACTTCATGTGAATTGATGGAATTAAATCAAACAATCCTACATTTTTATCTTGACTCACCGTGTGGATTGATTTAATAGAGAACATACCATTATATTCTTACACACAGACACACACAGACACATGATAATCCCCCTCCTCTCTCTCTCCATGTGTCTGACTTGCTATGTGTCTGGCTCACGTCCTCTTATCAGTCTCTCTATCTCTGACTGGTTGTCCGAGGTACTTTAGTTGTGCTCATCACAAGTGCCACTAACTAGGTCTGGCTCTAACACTAATGCTCTCATCCTGAGTGGATCATTAAATCCTTCTGTTCTGAGAGCGGTCACCCCACCTCTTCTTTCCTCTTCTCTCCAAGTCCCCTGTTAGAGCTGAGATGAGAGGGATGGAGAGGAAAGATGGAAGTAGTTAGTGAATTAGGCTTAGAGCTGTTTTAATGAGTGAGACATTTGGTTTTTGTCTGAATCTGTGGCACCTCTGCCTTATTAACATCCCTGTAGATACATCATGTTGTATTGTATCAATGTTGATGAAACCACATGAAACAGACCACACTGGATCCACAAATCAATTCTGTATGCCGCTTTCTCGGCCAGGGCTCACTCGAAAGAGATGTCAGTCTCAATGTGACTTCCCTGGTTAAATAAAGAACACGTGAATAAAAACGGTTGTCAAAGCCCCGGAGCCCCTCGTCTCGGTCCTGACCCTCTCACTCCAGAGACACTACCCAATGTACCCCTGACCTCTGACCTGGAAGAAGTTTGCCCTCTCCGCAGACCCGTGTCGGTGGACGTCCGGTGGTCCTGACGGACCGTGGGGGTCTGGAGCCACTCACGAGGCAGGAGCCCTGGAGGAGAGAGGGATGTATGTAGGGAACGAGTGAGCAAACGTGGGAAGGAGGACGGGGGAAGGATTTGTTTATAAGGGGAGCGGATGTTTGGATTGTCTGACGGAGGAAGGGAGAGAAGGAGAGACCTGGTCTCCTCTCTTGTGACAGCTCTGCTCAGTGTTATTGGCAAGGTTAATTGGGCAGCTAAAAGCCTCAGCCTCTCTGTCCTCCAGCTCTGTTTGACTGTCTGGATGCGTCCCAAATGGCACCATATTCCCTACAGTGCATTATATAGGGAATAGCGTACCATTTGGGATGCAAATAGTCCCGTTTTTGCTCTCCACTGGGGGAAATAGCCTGTAGGCTCCATTCTGCTGTCAGCTCTGTGATGGACATGCTCAGGAATGTCTGTGTCCTTGCTAAGAGAGCTCCATTCTGCTTTTCACTGCCAGATAGCATGATGCTAACAGAGCTCCATTCTGCTTTTCACTGCCAGATAGCATGATGCTAACAGAGCTCCATTCTGCTTTTCACTGCCAGATAGCATGATGCTAACAGAGCTCCATTCCGCTTTTCACTGCCAGATAGCATGATGCTAACAGAGCTCCAACCTGTCCTCAAGACCAAAAAGGAGTGCTCATTTTACATTTAAGTCATTTAGCAGACGCTCTTATCCAGAGCGACTTACAAATTGGTGCATTCACCTTATGATATCCAGTGGAACAACCACTTTACAATAGTGCATCTAACTCTTTTAAGGGGGGGGGGGGGGTTTGAAGGATTTTTTTTTAATTTAGGATCACCCCCCCCCCCCCACACACACACACACAGTGTTATGTTTGGGGCAAATCCAACACAACGCATCACTGAATACCAGTCTTCATATTTTTGATGTATGGTGGTGGCTGTATGCCAAGTGTGTGCAAAGCTGTCTTCAAGGCAATGGGTGGCTCCTTTGAAGTATCTAAATATGAAATATATTTTGATTTGTTTAACACTTTTTTTTGGTCACTACATGATTCCATATGTGTTATTTCATAGCTTTGATGTCTTCACTATTATTCTACAATGTAGAGAATAGTAAAAATAAAGAAAAGCCCTCCAAACTTTTGACTGGTACTGTATGTCAGCTTAAATCTATGGCAAGACTTGAAAATGGCTGTGTAGCAATGATCAATAACCAACTTGACAGAGCTTGAAGAATTTTTAAAGGAAACATTTGCAAATATTGTACAATCCAGGTGTGCAATGCTTTTAGACTTACCCAGTAATCACTGCCAAGGTGATGCTATCATGTATTGACTCAGGGGTGTGAATACTTATGTAAGTGAGATATTTCTGTATTTCTAAAAACATGTTTTCACTTTGTCGTTATGGGGAATTGTGTGTAGATGGGTGAAGAAAATACATCTATTGAATACATTTTGAATTCAGGCTGTAACAGAACATATGGAAGTCAAGTGTTATGAATACTTGTTTACTCTTGTGAAGCCACAGGCGTAAATATTCAAGTTGTGAGATATTGCTGATTAGTTTTTCGTTTCAAAAGATGAAGCTGATATGTAATAGATTTCACAAATCAGCATTTTTAGAAGCGATGAAAACAACTGAGTGTTRAAATAAAACATGATCCTCCTCCTGTAGTAGAGGAAGAGAGTGAGGGAGAGGGAAAGAGAGAAGTTGGGGAGCCCAAGGGCATTTTCCAATTCCTCCCTTTTTCTCATTAAACCCACGTGGAAATATTATTTAATAGCATGTTGTGCTGAGCTGTGGAAGAAACAAATCTTGACTTAAGTCAGAAACCATCCAGAGTGGGTCATTATTGGCCACACTGTATTCGGTTCCCTCTCTACTCCTCATCTTCCTCTTCTCTGCGCCTTTAATAATTAACACGAAGACTGGATTTGAAGCATTAACTATATCATATTGGTTGACWTATTATATCCTTCTCCTCGTCCTCCTTAGCTCCGCTTCTTTATAATTTTCATCATGGAGTTTGAATGGATCTGAAGCATTGTTAGGATTCTCTGTGTCTGGATCACGTTGGTACACTAATGCCCTACTAGTGAAGTGGGCAGTTTATCTCCAGTCGTCGTCGTGGAACAGAGCAACAGAATGTAGAAAGTAAAAGTCGAGAGGCAGAAGTGCCACGATGCATGGTCATGTCAACACTATATAATAGTAGTATTGTCCGTCTGGTTGTCTCTCGCCCTCTGTCTCATCTCGTCTCGTAACTCTTCAGCTGGAGAGCAGAGACGGCCTTAGTTGGGTGACTATTTTTATGAATTCATTTAAAATTGGAGCAATAAGAGAAAACACACAGTCCATACACCACCCTCAGCTGGGTACCACATGTGCCTAGCTCTAGTTTGGAGAGTAAAGTAATGAAGAGTGGGCGGGAGCCTTTTTTGTCTATTAATAACAATCATAACTCTCCTTCTGTTTCACTCGTTTGTCGCCACGTGGCTGCACTGCCTGTGTGGAATCACCATGTTTATTTTCTCCCTCCTGGCTGACCCTACAGTGCGTGGTTGGACGGTCAGTCTACTTCACATCCTGATAGGGAAACGGCCATTGGTGTTCTACTGATTGATAGACAGATGTGGGCCCTCAAAGTGTACGGGTTGTACTGTATTGAACTGATTCCTAGTAGAAATACAGTAAGCGTGCACAATTCYGACTTTCACGTTCATTGATGTCAAAGGGAGACATGCACAGGTGTAAAAACAAGTTGGGTTTTTAAGTCAGAGTATGGCCCTTAATGTGTATGTAGAAAGGTAAACCCAGGTGACATGATATTCCCCAATGCCCTGTGCCGCCTCTCTGACTGTTGGCACTATTGTGTGCTAGCTGGCACGGCTCTTCACCACTGGAGAATGGATTGTGCCTCGAGGTGTGTGGACCAGGGGTTACCTACCTCTTCACCCTTTTTTCCACCCAAATCGGCGAGGACCATTTTTTGTGCTTTCTTCAGTGCTCTTCGGGAACTCACTGTCAGCTTTTATGACTGAGCAACTAGTTTCGCAAGCTGGGCCAGGAGTGAGGCCTTGTAAACAACCCAAAGTCAGACCAACACACCTCAATTGCCCTAGGTTAGGGGAATTGGGGCTGGGGAGATGATGATGATAATACATGGTATTTTTTAAAAACACTGTACAGCAAGAGTAAAAAAACAAGAATAACAAAAAATCCACATTTTATTACGTTACAGCCTTATTCTAAAATGTATTAAATGTTTTTTTCCCCTAATCAATCTACACACACTACTCCATAATGACAAAGCATAAYCAGGTTTGTTGAAGCATGTTTGGCAGTGATTACAGCCTCAAGTCTTTTTTGGTATGAAGCTACACGCTTGGCACACCTGTATTTGGGGAGTTTCTCCAATTTCTTCTCTGCAGATCCTCTCAAGCTCTGTCAGGTTGGATGAGGAGCGTTGCTGCAAATCTATTTTCAGGTCTCTCCAATGATGTTCGGGRTCTGGCTGAGACACTCAAGGTCATTCAGAGACTTGTCCCGAAGCCACTACTGCATTTTCTTGGCTGTGTGCTTAGGGTTGTTGTCCTGTTGTGGAAGGTGAATCTTCGCCCCAGTCTGAGGTCCTGAGCACTCTGGAGCAGGTTTTTATCAAGGATCTCTCTGTACTTTGCTCTGTTCATCTTTGCCTCAATCCTGACTAGTCTCCCAGTCCCTGCCGCTGAAAACCATCCCCACAGCATGATGCTGCCACCGCCATGCTTCACTGTAGGGATGGTGCCAGGTTTCCTCCAGACGTGACGCTTGGCATTCAGGCCAAAGAGTTCAGTATTGGTTACATCAGACCAGATCATGTTTTTTATCATGGTCTGAGTTTTTAGGTGCATTTTGACAAACTGGAAGCGGGCTGCATGTGCCTTTTTACTGAGGATTGGCTTCCATCTGGCCACTCTAAAGGCCTGATTGGTGTAGTACTACATAGATGGTTGTCCTTCTTGAAGGTTCTCCCTTCTCCACAGAGGAACTCTAGAGCACTGTCAGAGTGACCATCGGGTTCTTTGTCACCTCCCTGACCAAGGCTCTTCTCTGGGCAGCCAATTCTCGGATGAGTATTGGTGGTTCCAAACTTCTTCCATTTAAGAATGATGGCCAGTGTGTTCTTGGGGACCTTCAATGCTGCAGAAATTGTTTGGTACCCTTCCACAGATCTGTGCCTCGACACAATCCTGTCTCGTAGCTCTACGGACAATTCCTTCAACCTCATGGCTTGGTTTTTGCTCTGACATGCACTGTGGGACTTCATATAGACAGATGTGCCTTTCCAAATCACGTCCAATCAATTGAATTTACCACAGGTGGACTCCAATCAAGTTGTAGAAACATCTCCAGGATGGTCAATGGAAACAGGATGCACCTGAGCTCAAATTCGAGTCTCATAGCAAAGGGTCTGAATACTTTTGTAAATAAGGTATTTGTGTAGATTGAGGATTTTTTTTTTTACTTAACCTGTTTTTTTTTTTACTTAACCTGGTTTTGAATAAGGCTGTAACATCACAAAATATGGAAAAGGTAAGGGTTTCTGAATACTTCCCAAATGCACTGTAGTTAAGCTAATTAGCTTTTATTTCTTTTTAAATAACTAGAGCTGAGTAAGGCTAAGCTGAGGGGAAAGCCAGACGGTACCAGTGGTATTTGAGTCTGTTTTTGAAAGTAGCTATAGAGTCAAGAGTTGTGGGTGACTGGGGGGAGAGAGTTCAAGAGTTTGGGGGCAGGGGTGCTAAATGCAGAGTCTTGTTTTTGGGATGGTTAGTAATTCAGAGTCGGAGTAGAGACAGCGGGAGGGTGTGTGCGTGTATGTGGAGGATGTCTGAGTGGTATGAGGGGGTAAGGCCATGGAGGGTGAGGAGTAGGATCTTATAGGTGACGTGGAATTTGACTGGGAGCCAGTGAAGGTGGTGCAGAGTGGAGGTGATGTGTTCTCAGTGAGTGAGGACACTGGCAGTGGCGTACTGGAGCTCTGCCGCAGCCGGCCGCGACCGGGAGGCTCATGGGGCGACACACAATTGGCTCAGCGTCGTCCGGGTTAGGGAGGGTTTTCACATGGAGTTGATCAGGCTGTTGATTGTGGCCTGTGGAATGTTGTCCCACTCCTCTTTAATGGCTCGAACTAGAACAAACTGTCGCACACATCAATCCAGAGCATCCCAAACATGCTCAATTTGTGACATGTCTGGTGAGTATGCAGGCCATGGAAGAACTGGGACATTTTCAGCTTCCAGGAATTATGTACAGATCTTTGTGACATGGGGTCGAGCATTATCATGCTGAAACATGGGGTAGTGGCGGTAGATGAATGGCACGACAATGGTCCTCAGTATCTTGTCACGGTATCTCTGCATTCAAATTGCCATCGATAAAATAGATGTGTTCGTTGGCCGTAGCTTATTCCTGCCCATACCATAACCCCACCGCCACCATGGGGCAATCTGTTCGCACCATTGGCATCAGCCAACCGCTGGCCCACACAACGCCATACACGTTGTCTGCCATCTGCCTGGCACAGTTGAAACTGGGATTAATCCGCGAAGAGCACGGTTCTCCAGCGTGCCAGTGGTCATCGAAGGTGAACATTGGGTTACGATGCCGAACTAAAGTCAGATCAAGACCCTGGTGAGGACAAAGATCATGCAGATGAACTTCCCTGAGACGGTTTCTGACAGTTTGTGCAGAAAGTCTTTGATTGTGAAAACCCACAGTTTCATCAGCTGTCTGGGTGGCTGGTCTCAGACAGTCCCGCAGGTGAAGAATCCGCATGTGGCGGTCCTGGGCTGGCGTGGTTGCACGTGGTCTGAGGTTGTGTTGCTCGTTGAACGTACTGCCAGATTCTTTTAAATTATGTTGGAGGCGGTTTTTTGAAGAGAAGTTAACATCCAGTTATCTGGCAACAGCTCTGGTGGACATTCTTGCAGTCAGCATGCCAATTGCACGCTCCCTCACAACTTCAGACATCTTTGGCATTGTGGTGTGTGACAAAATGGCACACTTTAGAGTGGCCTTTCATTGTCCCCATCACAAGGAACACCTGAAATAAGCTTTTTATGCATATGGACAATTTCTGGGTTCTTTTATTTCAGCTCAAACATGGGACCAACACTTTACATGTTGCGTTTATATATSTTTGTTCAGTTTAGATAATCCTGTTCAAGATTGTTGGACAGTTCACTGTTTTCTTGCTCATTTATGCACCTGCTCTGCGCTGCCCCTCTCCTCCTTAGCTCCTGCTAGGCTAGAATAGCTTGTTGGAAATTTGAGCATTTGTTATACTAATAGACTATTCGAGGAATTCAAGTTTGCTCTTGTTTGTTGAACGTTAAATGAAGCAGCCAAAAGAGTGGTATAACAAATACACCATGACAGCGCAATACACAAGGTGTGGAACAGTGGCAAAGGTACCCATAGGACAAACAGAATAATATTAGTCTGAGGAGAGATTAAATAGCATTAATACAACAAAAATAATTCTAAACACACCTTTAGTTTACAAAGAGAGAGAACGTGCGATGGCGATAGGCTAAAGCAAGTAAGCTATTTATTCAGACCCATGAACATTCAATCCTCGTGAAGAGAAGCCAAAGCCATCTGCATCTTTTTCTAGTCCTATATTATTCAAGCATGTAATTACAATGAAGATAAGGACAAGGAAACATATTTCATTTAACGGTTGAGAGCGAAGAAGGAATAAAGGAACAATAGAAGATGGAAGAGTAGGTAATACGCACAACATGGTTATTCCAGTCCATATAATACAGTATAATASAATACAGTAGGCCTACAGTAATAGTCCACACTCAAYAAGATTACTGAAGCTTGTTTAYTTTATTTTTCCCGAAGAGAGCATAGGCTACATCTATCTGCTTTTATGTTTTTCTGTTGTGCGGTATAGCTGTTATATGTATCCTATTAGATGATGGCACAATCATTTGGGATATTTTGGGCTAGGGCTCATCTCGCTCAGGTAGCATCAGGCTTGAATTTGCATGCCTATCAAAGCTCTTATTCAGACATATTTCAAATGTCCTGCCCACGGGCCCTGCTCCTTTCTCCTGGCGCTATCAGGACCACATCAGACTATGATTTGCTAGTTGGGCCATGGGGTGGGGGKTTTTCAATGGGTTGGTTCTGGTGGTGTTGGAACCGAATCTGATGGTTGTCTGACTCTGCGGTATATAATTTGAGCTTTAGAATGGCACGCGATTCTGTCCGATGGTTTTATATGCTTTAGAATGACACTTCCGGTTTTGGCTGGAAATACCAGGGAGGAAAGTGATTGATTTATTCTCTGGATGAAACAATTGTAAAATAGCGGGGAAATATTCAACCTGTAGTCAGATAGAATATGGAATCAATCATCTCGGCTCAATTCAGTCTATTTCTATCTGCAATGTTAGGAACGTTTCACATCACTGAATTCACCACTGGTCTGTCTTTCTGTCCAGGTGATACACACGTACTGAAGGACCTGGGTCGTGCTCTGGTGCTGTACAGACGGACGGTCATGCCCTACGCCGCCTACGCCCGCAAACGCAAGGGCTCCAACGACGAGATGGAGGTGGCGCAGTACGCTGGCCTGGTGGGCCAGGTCTGCGCTGAGAGGATCCTGCTATACCGGGCGTAACCCACTGGGGGCGCCACCCTGCACCTTGATCCGCTCATGTGTCTCTGTCTATCCCGCTGTCTTTGTAAGTGCTTTCCACTGCTTCACTCTACAATAGCCTCACCAAGTTTAGCTCTACTACACCTAGGCCGAACCAACACATTCAAGTATGTACCTGCTTTCAGAAAGAATTCACACCCCTTCACTTTTTTCACATTTTGTTGTGTTACAGCCTGAATTTTAAATGGATTAAATTGAGATTGTGTCACTGGCCTACACATAATACCCCAGAAATGAATTATGTTTTTAGAAATGTTTACAAATTAATTAAAAATGAAAAGCTGAAATGTCTTGAGTATTCAACCCCTTTGTTATAGCAAACCTAAATAAGTTTAGAAGTAGAAATGTGCATAATAAGTCACATACTAATTTGCATGGACTCTGTGTGCAATAATAGTGTTTAACACTAGAACCGCTGGGCCTGGAGGGACCAATTTTCAAGCTAATGAGCAGTCATTCTGACTGCAACATTCTAACAGTATAATTAATACATTTCATATACAGTATGCTATCGCAAAAATAATAATTTTGGTTGCGTTTATGAAGGCTTTGGGTTTAAATAAATCTAACACAATAGCATTTTGATTAGTTTGTTACTGTAGGCCAGTCAAGATCACTTTCGCAGCCAAAAAGCAAGCGAGGATCTACTGCTCAGAATTTTCTTAAAACATGAACCTAATAAAAACAGTTATGTAGGAATGAAGTCTGTGCAGTAGGCCTAGTACATTATCAAAGCATATTGTTTTTAGGAGTTCCCAGTTGTCTTGAACATGGTATTAGTCTCAGCGGAGGGAGGGAGAGAGCAGCAGAGGGTCCGACTCTCACGGTCCCTCTTTCTTTGCTTTCCTCCGATGAGACTGACCATATAGAGGGGACACAGTCTTCCACCTGATTGTGCCTCGGGCATAAATTCAAATTCCAGAAAAAGTGAAATACTCTGCGATATTAAAATAGACAACGAGCTGCCAATAATCTAACAGTCTCTCTAATGGTAATGGTTTTAAAAGTTATGAAATCTCACCTAAGCTAGTATCAAACTTTGCTGTGGCTGGGGTCGTGGAAGCTGTAGGTAGGCACAGTGATTTTAAGCTATCTGATTGGCCAGCGCAGGAGGCGCACTCGATTTAGCCACAGATGATCTCCAGGTCCGCCAGGTTCAATGATTTCAAATGGGAACACTTTGCCTACCCGGTGCGCAGGGCTTCTGAAAAAAAAAGATGCATCTACCGCCAACAGCACACACAAAAAAAACACATGCCTCTGACTTTATCGTTGGCTTCTACAGAAATGTTTGGTGATCGACTAAGAATGCCTTGAAGATAGACCAGTAGATCGCGATCGACCGGTTGGTAGCCTATATGTAAAAAAATATATATATAAATTAATTCAAGTGTTCAATACATTTAATTCACGGAGTGCCCTTGTTACAACTATGAAACAGAAAGAATAGGTGTTGGAACACGATAAAAGCGTATTGTTTTTTAAGAAGAAAAAAATAACTCAAACACGAAGGCACACAGTCCAATGATGAAAACATCAATAGCGTAAACATAAGCGCCAAGTGTGCTTGATAAATAGTGAAAATCAGCACAAAAGCTATAATGGCATTATAATTATACGGTAAGTGTTGATATGACAGCAGTCAAAAATAGTGAATTATTGTCAGCTCTTGCTTACATTGTGTGCGTCTTCACTCAATGGCATCAGTTGGATTTCATTTAGCTGTTATCCCTTGTCCTAACTGTTGACACACCCTTAGTAACTTTCACTTTCTTGACACCCTTTGACATACCATTGTTTGGTTGTAGTGCGTAATAGTCTCCGGTTTTCTGTGTCCCCCGTCGTCTTGTCATTCTTCAGCAACTTTTAAGGAGTACAACGGCAGTACAGGTGCCTTATTTTGCGCAGAGGGAGTTCCCGTCTCACTTTGTTCATGGTGCCAGCCAGGCTTGTTTTCTTTGCAAGAAACTTTTTCGCCTGCAGCTAGGTTTCCTTCCAATTGGCGACAGATTTTCTTACGAATATTCTAAAATCTGCATAAAAACCATATGCACATTTTCCCACCAGAGATGTTTCTGTCAAATTGGCTTGTCGCAGATAAAAGGCTGCGTGATGACGTAGTACACATACAATACCTTTTGCGGTAAATATAAAATACAAGTCAAATGGGTTTCCATTGCATTTTCAACTCTACTGATGGTTTTCTCACCAAAAATCTTCCGTTGTATAGCAAGTGTGCCCACTCCGATATTGGCATGTGTGCTCTAGGCAACAGCTCACAGGTATAGCCCACATGATGAGATTATTATGGACAGAAAAGAGCGATTAGCCAAGCATTGATGATCATGTCACCAGAATAAGACCKTCAATATTTATTGCACTTTTACCACGCTGGGAAGTTAAACATCATTTATTTCTGTAGCCTAATAAACGACATGCTATCCCGATGAATCATAGTGGGAGGACCACACATGTCATCGTGTGACTCCCAAGTTTACTTCAATATGATGGTTATTATATCAATATTTGCGCTTAAAAGTCGTTTCCACTGACATTCCTCGGCATAATGAATTTTAGACACAAAAAGATCACACCTTGTCGACATTTGGAAAGTTTACTGGAAAATGTTGCTTGGATCAGGCCTGTCATGACATTTTATTTGTCAGATGTACTTRATTCGCATAAAAAGTCTGGATGAAAACCTGGTTAATGACCATGACGTGAAGAAATTCTCCATAGTGACATTTCTCCCCTTGCCAACGTAAGGTTCCACAAACCTCATCACCACATTCTCCGACACTCGCTCACCTGCTGCCTCCTTTCGCAGATATTGAAAGCGGTTCAACATGTACAATTACGCACGCTCTCACTGTGTAGCCTACTTCAAGTAGGCCAGAGTAGACTGATAAGACTGCTTTGATTCGGTGGACTGTTATAGGATACATACCATTTTAAGACTAGAATTAGAATGGATCAATACAATAGAATGGCCTGCCATGTTCTTAACAATTGGTGATTACATAATTATGCATCGTTCGCTTTCCCCTCTCGTCAACTCACCCATTCTCCTCTATCCCCATAGTACTTTACTTAATTTATTTAATCTGTTATGTGTGAAATTGGTTTCGTTATACACTGAGTATACCAAAGATTAGGAGCACCTTCCTAATATTGAGTTCCCTCAATTCATCAGGGAATGGACTCTACAAGGTGTCGAAAGTGTCCACAGGAATGCTTCCCACAGTTGTCCTTTGGGTGGTGGACCATTCTTGAMACACATGGGAAACTGTTGAGCATGAAAAACCCAGCAGCGTTGCAGTTCTTGACACAAACTGGTTATAACTCCAGTTCTGTTTGTGATATTAAGATTTAAAACACTGACAGTGTGTTATATAGACTTATTTAGGAAAAGTCAAGGATGTAGGCGGGATTAACTGTTGTTTTTTTTATATTCATGAGCAGTCAAAATGACTGCTTTAGCAGTTCTAGTMTTAGCAAGATTTTTTTTTACCCCGCACATACAATTAATTATCTGTAAGGTCCCTCAGTCGAGCAGTGAATTTCAAACACAGTTTCAACCGCAAAGACCAGGGAGGTTTTCCAATGCCTCGCAAAGAAGGGCACCTATTGGTAGATGAGGGGGGGAATAAACCAGACATAGAATTTCCCTTTAAACATGGTGAAGTTATTAATTACACTTTGGATGGTGTATCAATACACACAGTCCCTACAAAAATACAGGCCTCCTTCCTAACTTAGTTGCCGGAAAGTAAGGCGAATGGTGACTTAAACTAATTGTTTTAAAGACCTGTGATAGAAGACTGAGGATGGATCAGCAACGTAGTTTCTGCACAATACTAACCTAAATGAAGGAAGCCTGTACAGAATWAAAAATATTCCAAAACATGCATTCTGTTTGCAATAAGGCACTAAAGTAAAACTGCAAAGAATGTGGCACAGAAATTTACTTTATGTCCTGAATACAAAGTGTCATGTTTGGAACAAATCCAACACAACACATCACTAAGTACCACTTCATATTTCCAAGCATGGTGGTGGCTGCATCATGTTATGGGTATGCTTGTCATCGGCAAGGACTAGGGATTTTTTTTAGGATAAAAATACATGGAATAGAGCTAAGCACAGGCAAAATCCTAGAGGAAAACCTGGTTTAGTGTGCTTTCCAACAGACACTGGGAGACACTCACCTTTCAGCAGGACAATATCAAATCAAATTGTATTAGTCACATGCGCCGAATACAACAGGTGTAGACCTTAACATTAAACACAAGGTCAAACATATTCCTGAGTGGCTTAGTTACAGTTTTGACTTAAATTGTCTTGAAAACCTTGAAAATGGCTGTCTAGCAATGATCAACAACCAACTTGACAGAGCTTGAAGAATTTGAAAAATAATATGCAAATATTYTACAATCCAGTGTGCAAAGCTCTTAGAGACTTACCCAGAAATACTTACAACCTTAATAGCTGCCAAGGGTGATTCTAAACATGTATTGACTCGGGTGTGAATAATTATGTAAATGAGACATTTCTGTGTTTCATTTTCATTACATTTGCAAAAATGTCTAAAAACATGTTTATACTTTGTCGTTATGGGTTATTGTGTGTAGATGGATGAGAGAAAAACATATTTTATCCATTTTGAATTCCAGCTGTAACGCAATAAAATGTGGAATAAATCTAAGAGTATGAATGCTTCCTGAAGGCATATTGCACTCACCTGGCGGCCTCGTCTATGATATTATATCTGAATCACGTTTGATAGATGTCAGTTTTATCCATAATACGCAAGGTTTCAGTTTAACAAAGTATGTTGTCTATTTAGTTGTGAACTATCAATCCAGTTGATTAAGACTCAGAAATCTTGGTTACAGGGAACATTCATTTCAGTGTCGTTTTGATTTCATAATGTTTGACTTTCACCCCACGGAAAGCAGCAGTAGCCATCACCTTCATAACCCAGCACAAGGCATGGTTCTCCTCTGTACTGATATGGGATCAGACTATTTACTGATCTAGAATCAGTGACGTTGAGGAGAATCTGAAAGTTGCTGCTTCACTCTGAGGATTGGGCTCATACACGCCACACCCACAAACCACACTGAAATTAACATGATCTGGTTGTATTCCTGTGTGTGTGTGTACTGTATGCTTGTTTGTCTGTCACTGATATTTATAGCTTTATTTGCTCTTTTATTATTGATACTATTATTTTGTTTCAAACGAATAAAGGGATGAAATATCCAATTACTTATTTATGTTTGTGGTTTTCTCTCTATGCAAATCATGTACAGGCCAGCCTGCAAGGAACCGTGAGAATGTGGTTTTAGAGGTATTTCCTTGAATGGACGGACAGGCACACGCACGAGGACAGGCGCACGCACGCACACGATCCATTCCAAAGCGCACACAAGCACAAATAAAAGTGTACATTTGCACAGACAGACACTGTATAAAACTAACACACACACTGATGTGGTCGAGGCTTGTTTGAGTTGGGCAAGGCGACAGGTGTCATATGTGAGCTGGCAGAACATGAATGCAATTGGCCTCTGTGCTTCCAAAAGAGTGTCAACGGCAGGCAGCTCCAGAGCAGAGCCAGGCCAGACCCACGTCAACAGGCTAGCCTCCAGCTCTGAGCTAGGCTAACACTGGGTCAGGCTTGTTTTCGTTAAGGCACATTAAAAAACATTGCAACGGAAAATTACAAATTAGGTACCTCTTATTGTAAGAATCCAGATAGTCGCTCCCAGAATCAGTCCGTTTTTTTCTCTTAATTTGGTGCCTAATGAACACTACCCAAGTCTGAGCTATCCCACGATACACAGGCAGGGCCAACACACTCCCCCTGAAGGTCTAATCGAAGTGAACATTCAATTAGAAGGCAGATGTGTTAAAGCCATTCCTAATGCTGGGACAGTTGGTCATTTATGTTGTGCCTTTAACCCAGAGCAACGGCTGTGTGGCCCTCCTATTCACCAAGGAGCTTCAGCTAGCCTTGGGTTAAACTAATACACACTCGCAAACACATACACACACTCTTAGTACAGTTGTGTTTTAACCACAGACAGAGCTTCAGCCAGCCTCGGGTTAGAGCAACACACAAAGAACAGTTGTGTTTTAACCACAGACTCTGGGAGTGAGTCAGTGAGTTTGACCCTGGACAGTATATATCTGTCTAGCAGGCCTGCTCAGCGCTCTGCTGTTTTCCAGAGGCTGTTTCTGCAGCCAAGTTTGAAAAGCAACCAGCTCGCTGAAAGTAAGAGGAACAAACCTATCCTGGTTCCAGGTCTATTTGTGTTGTCTTGCCAACTTCTATGGCCATTGCAATGAAATGACTAAGGAGTTGTCAAGACGGCACAAACATATCTGGAACTAGGCTAGAACAAACCCATCACTCTTGGGGGGGGYAAACACTTTCTTTTAAGATCTGTTTGTGGTCTGTTTGTGTCCCAAATGGCACCCTATCCTTATAGTGCACTAATCTTGACCAGAGCCCTATGGGGCCTGGTCAAAAGTAGTGCACTATAAAGGGATACGGGTTCCATTTGGGGCACAGCCACAGACTGTCCTTGGGAAATGGTTTAGAGTGACAGGCGAATTATCCAGAAAGAAAACACTGGCGCTGACTGGAGCTATATTGGACCCAGTGTTCCTCTCCCACATTAGCCACGCTTTCCCCCGGACCTCAGTCGCACAATCGTCCATCCCCTGTGTGTGTGGTTTTTGGAGTAAAGGCAGTTTTTATATTTGGACCACTTACATTTTATCKTGGCTTACCATAGGCTACACTATAGATATCCTCCGTCTATAGATGTATGGTCTATAAAACATATCTATAACTACCTGGGTCAATAACCTCCAATTTGGATCTCGTTTACATGATACATTTCTATCACGTAACGAAATCGTTCCATCCGACAGACCTGGGTTTTTCCCCCCTATTCCAAGTTTATATTTATTTGATACTGTATGTCAGTGTTACACGGCTGTCTACTTTTGTTTATCTCCGTAGAATCAAAAAGACGATACCGAGCCAGCGTACTTTTTGTCATAGTTGTAGTTTAGAATACGGGTTCACGTCTTTTCAAAATAAAAGTACATTTGAGTGGTCACAAGTGTCTGAGGTCAGAACTGGGATTGTAGGATACTGCGTCGTCAACCAGTATGGTCCTATGACACGTGCATCTACCCACAAACTGTGTACACTGTATGAAAGTCAACCTGGAAATTCCATGGAACATCTGAATAATCTGCTAAATAAAGGCTTTCTTTTCACTGTTTATGTCGCAAATTACACCCTTTTCTCTACATAGTGCATTACTATTGACCAGAACGCAATACTTTTATCCAGAGCCCTATGGGACCTAGTCAGAAGTAGTGCACTATATTGGGAATAGGGTGCCATTTGGGACGCATACACTGTCTTCCTGTTTGTTAATGGTATGTCTCTGTCACAATACTGTTTGATCTCTTTCTTTTTCTGTCCTCTGAGTTTATTTTTACTCTATTCAGACTTTCAGTCACTGACTGCGGGGACAGTGAGTGTGTGTGTTGTGTTTACTCTCTCTGGCCCTTGTGTAAATGGTAAAAGCTTGTAGCTTGTTTTGATTGGCCACATTAGGACACTGAATACACAAGTGTTTGTGTGTCTGTCTGCGTGTTTGTGTGTGTGCCTGTGTATGCCTGCCTGTGCATTTGCACGTACACACATGTGCACGAGTATGTGTATGTATACAGTGTTTGTTCAATCTCGGCCTCTGTGGACGTGTTGTTCATGGTTGTAGCATGTTTGTACTGGCAACCCATGCCAGCCCCCAGCCACCCAGCGGAAGTTCCCAGGCCAGAGGAAGTGCTGGGCTCCTTTGTGAACAAGGCCCCCGGATTAAGCGTATCGCAGCCTAAATGCAGGCCCTTTCTGCTGAGGATTAACAGAGGGACAGAGGGGCGCCCACTCCCACTGGGTACTGTCACACAGATTCAACACACCACTACCAGCAGCCCCGGAGCCCGCGGACTACGGAGCTTGCTGCCTCTATCTCTCACTCCAGGGCACAGGACATGATGAGTGGCCGTATTGTACAGAGCGAGACAGTGTTTAGTCAAAGTGATTACGGAKGCATGGCGAATGCGCTTTGACATGGTGGAGACTATATATGCAAAAGTATGTGGACACCCCTTCAAATTAGTGGATTCGTCTATTTCAGCCACACTCGTTGCTGACAGGTGTGTAAAATCAAGCACACAGCCATGCAATCTCCATAGACACATTGGCAGTAGAATGGCCTTACTGAAGAGCTCAGTGACTGTCAACGTGGCACCGTCATCGGATGCCACCTTTCCAACAAGTCAGTTCGTCAGATTTCTGGCCCTGGTCAACTGTAAGTGCTGTTATTGTGAAGTGAAAGGTCTAGGAGCAATAACGGCTCAGCCACCTGAGTGGTAGCGACACAAGCTCACAGAACAGGACCGCTGAAGTTGCCTCTGGGAGCAACGTCAGCACAAGAACTGTTCGTCGGAAGCTTCATGAAATGGGTTTCCATGGCCAAGCAGCCACACACAAGCCTAAGATCACCATGCGCAATGCCAAGCGTTGGCTGGAATGGTGTAAAGCTCGCCGCCAATGGACTCTGGAGCAGCAGAAACGCGTTCTTTGGAGTGATGAATCATGCTTTACCAGTCCGAGGGKCAAATCTGGGTTTGGTGGTTGCCATGAGAATGCTACCTGCTCCAATGCATAGTGCTAACTGTAGGAGGAATAATGATCTGGGGCTGTTTTTCATGGTTCGGCCTAAGCCCCTTAGTTCCAGTGAAGGGAAATCTTAACGCTACACCATACAATGACATTCTAGACAATTCTGTGCTTCCAACTTTGTGGCAACAGTTTGGGGAAGGGTCTTTCCTGTTTCAGCATGACAGTGCCCCTGTGCGCAAAGTGAGGTCCATACAGAAATGGTTTGTTGAGTTTGGTCTGGAAGAACTTGACTGGCCTGCACAGAGCCCTAACATCAACCCTGTCGAACAACTTTGGGATGAATTGTCACGCCGACTGCGAGCCGGTCCTGATCGCCCAACATCAGTGCCCGACCTCACTAATGCTCTTGTGGCTGAATGGAAGCAAGTACCCGCAGCAATGTTCCAACATCTAGTGGAAAGCCTTCCCAGAAGAGTGGAGGCTGTTGTAGCAGCAAAAGGGGAACCAACTCCATATTAATGGCCATGATTTTGGAAAAGCAAAGCTCCACATAGCTCCACATGCGATAGCTAGATGTAGTGCATCTAGCTATCGCAGTTATCAATATCAGTTTTAGACTTATTCATAAAAGGGAAAGATTTGGCATCCATGATTTGACCCACACCACATCCTCAACTCTCTATCCAAAACTACCAAACATGCTCCACCTTCAATTCCTACTGGAATTTCACCTATTTTTTCTTCTCATCTACAGTACCTTTCAAACGTTTGGGGTCACTTAGAAATGTCCTTGTTTTTTGTTTGTTCATTAAAATAACATCAAATTGATCAGAAATACAGTGTCGACATTGTTAATGTTGTGAATTACTATTTTTGCCGGAAACGGCAGATTTTTAATGGAATATCTACATAGGCGTACGGAGGCCCATCCCTCCTGTGTTACAATGGCACGTTGTTAGCTAATCCAAGTTTATCATTTTAAAAGGCTAATTGATCATTAGAAAACCCTTTTGCAATTATGTAAGCGCAGCTGGAAACTTATGTTCTGATTAAAGAAGCAATAAAACTGGCCGCCTTTAGACTAGTTGAGTATCTGGAGGAGTGCTTGACACCATCTGTCAAGCATGGTGGAGGCAATGTGATGGTCTGGGGGTGGTACAGGGGGAGATGTGTACAGGGTAAAAGGGATCTTTAAGTAGGGCTATCACTCCATTTTGCAACGCCATGCCATACCCTGTGGACGGCGCAAAATTGGAGTCCATTTCCTCTTGCAACAGGACAATGACCCCAAGCACAGCTCCAAACTTTGAAGAACTATTTAGGGAAGAAGCAGTCAGCTGGTATTCTGTCTATAATGGAGTAGCCAGCACAGTCACCGGATCTGGCCTGCACAGAATCCAAGTTGGCGTAGCAGTCAGACGTCTTTGTCCTTCGTCTTGTCGTGTCCCATGTATATATCTTTTTTTATCTTTTTCTTCGCATATCTTTTTTAGATTTTTGTAAACCGCAACTTCAAAATACTCTCCTGCAACCCGCCTCACCCAATGTGGTGTAGATCTGTTTTTTTCAAAAGTATTTTTATTTACCTCGGYACCGGAATCCCCCAACAGAAGATAGCCAGCTCACTAGCTACTAGCTAGTAGTCAGCTAGCCACTGCTTGCGTTCATRAGCTAACCTTTAGCTCGGAAAGCTCTCYCCAGTTTGTACAATGCGACTCAAACCAGAGCATACCGGACCCATTTTCTCTCCATATCCCCGGATTCCTACCGCAAGCTCTGYACCTTTTCACCTGYATCATCGCAGCTAGCTAGCTGCTATCAAAGTGACTACTCCTGGCTAACTTCTGTCCCGAAACAAGCACTAATTAGCCTGGAGCTAGCCCATGCTAGGCCCATTCTCTCGGCTAGCTGAAGAGGCCCATCAGCCACTCCTGGACTACAATACCCGGACCCCTTCTACTGCCGGTACGGGGCACGGAACCCCGCCGATCCTTCACGACTGGACTACGATGTAATCTGCTCAAGGTGGTACTCAACTGGCCCCTACATCACGACGTCCCCTGAATGCCCATCTGCTGGCCGCGGCCTGCTAGCTGCTAGCCACGGCCCGCTAGCTGTCTAGAGCATATTGGACTGTTAGCTGAATAGATCCATCGGCCAATTTCTTGGGCCACTATACCTATTTTGCCAATTGGACTTGGACCCCTCTGCTACTCGGAACCCTACTAATTCATCACGACGGGTCTATCGACGTCACAGCACGCGGAGGCTAAAACAGACTGTGCTCAATTGAGACGGCCCTCTAAGGCCCTTCTGCTAGCTTGCCTGCCTCGGCCTGCTAACTGTCTGAATCGCCATGTCTCCAGCCAGCCCAACCACTCACTGGACCCCTATGATCACCCGGCTACGCATGCCTCTCCCTAATATCAATATGCCTTGTCCATTACTGTCCTGGTTAGTGATTGTCTTATTTCACTGTAGAGCCTCTAGCCCTGCTCAATATGCCTTAACCAACCATTTAGTTCCATCCGCCACATATGCGGTGACATCACCTTGTTTAAACGTCTCTAGAGACAATATCTCTCTCATCATTACTCAATGCCTAGGTTTACCTCCAATGTACTCGAATCCTACCATAACTTTGTCTGTACATTATGCCTTGAATCTATTCTATCGCGCTCAGAAATCTGCTCCTTTTACTCTCTGTTCCGAACGTACTAGACGACCAGTACTGATAGCCGTTAGCCGTACCCTTATCCTACTCCTCCTCTGTTCCTCTGGTGATGTAGAGGTTCATCCAGGCCCTGCAGTGCCTAGCTCCACTCCCATTCCCCAGGCGCTCTCATTTGTTGACTTCTGTAACCATAAAAGCCTTGGTTTCATGCATGTTAACATTAGAAGCCTCCTCCCTAAGTTTGTTTTATTCACTGCTTTAACACACTCTGCCAACCCGGATGTCCTAGCCGTGTCTGAATCCTGGTTTAGGAAGACCATCAAAAACCCTGAAATTTCCATCCCTAACTATAACATTTTCCGACAAGATAGAACTGCCAAAGGGGGCGGAGTTGCAATCTGTCTAACTATCCATGTCTGTACCCAAACAATTCGAGATTCTACTTTTAAAAATCCACCTTTCCAGAAACACTGTTGCCGCTTGCTATAGACCACCCTCTGCCCCCATCTGTGCCCTGGATTGCCCCCCATCTATCTTCGGAGCTCGTGCTGCTAGGTGACCTAAACTGGGACATGTTTAACACCCCGGCCATCCTACAATCTAAGCTTGATGCCCTCAATCTCACACAAATGATCAATGAACCCACCAGGTACAACCCCAAATCCGTAAACACGGGCACCCTCATAGATATCATCCTAACCAACTTTCCCTCCAAATAAACATCTGCTGTTTTCAACTTAGATCTCCGCGATCACTGCCTCATTGCCTGCATCCGTAATGGGTCAGTGGTCAAACGACCTCCACTCATCACTGTCAAACGCTCCCTGAAACACTTCAGCGAGCAGGCCTTTCTAATCGACCTGGCCCGGGTATCCTGGAAGGATATTGACCTCATCCCAGTAGAGGATGCCTGGTTATTCTTTAAAAGTGCCTTCATCACCATCTTAAATAAGCATGCCCCATTCAAAACATTTAGAACCAGGAACAGATATAGCCCTTGGTTCTCTCCAGACCTGTCTGCCCTTGACCAGCACAAAAGAATCCTGTGGCGTTCTGCATTAGCATTGAATAGCCCCCGTGATATGCAACTTTTCAGGGAAGTTAGGAACCAATATACACAGGCAGTTAGGAAAGCTAAGGCTAGCTTTTTCAAGCAGAAATTTGCATCCTGTAGCACAAACTCCAAAAAGTTCTGGGACACTGTAAAGTCCATGGAGAATAAGAGCACCTCCTCCCAGCTGCCCACTGCACTGAGGCTAGGAAACACTGTCACCACCGATAAATCCACTATAATTGAGAATTTCAAAAAGCATTTTTCTACGGCTGGCCATGCTTTCCATCTGGCTACCCCTACCCTGATCAACAGCCCTCCACCCCCCACAGCAACTCGCCCAAGCCTCCCCCATTTCTCCTTCACCCAAATCCAGATAGCTGATGTTCTGAAAGAGCTGCAAAATCTGGACCCCTACAAATCAACCGGGCTAGACAATCTGGACCCTCTCTTTCTAAAATGATCTGTCAATTTTTGCAACCTCTATTACTAGCCTGTTCAACCTCTCTTTGCATCGTCTGAGATTCCCAAAGATTGGAAAGCTGCCGCGGTCATCCCCCTCTTCAAAGGGGGAGACACTCTAGACCCAAACTGCTACAGACCTATATCTATCCTACCCTGCCTTTCTAAGGTCTTCAAAAGCCAAGTTAACAAACAGTTTTCCGATACTTTCGAATCACCCCGTACCTTCTCCGCTATGCAATCTAGTTTCAGTGCTGGTCATGGGTGTACATCAGCCACGCTCAAAGTCCTAAATGATATCATAACCGCCATCAATAAGAGACAATACTGTGCAGCCGTATTCATCGACCTGGCCAAGGCTTTCGACTCTGTCAATCACCACATTCTTATTGGCAGACTAGACAGCCTTGGTTTCTCAAATGATTGCCTCGCCTGGTTCACCAACTACTTCTCTGATAGAGTTCAGTGTGTCAAATCGGAAGGCCTGTTGTCCGGACCTCTGGCAGTCTCTATGGGGGTGCCACAGGGTTCAATTCTCGGGCCGACTCTCTTCTCTGTATACATCAATGATGTCGCTCTTGCTGCTGGTGATTCTCTGATACACCTCTACGCAGACGACACCATTCTCTAGTAACTTCCTGGCCCTTCTTTGGACACTGTGGTTAACTAACCTCCAGACGAGCTTCAATTGCCATACAAACACTCCTTCCGTGGCCTCCAACTGCTCTTAACTTTTTAGGATAGGGGGCATGCATTTTCACTTTGGATGAATTGCGTGCCCATAGTGAACTGCCTCCTCCTTGTCCCAGATGCTAATATATGCATATTTATTATTACTATTTGGTATAGAAAACACTCTGAAGTTTCTAAAACTGTTTGAATTATGTCTGTGCAGTATAACAGAACTCATATGCAGGCAAACTTCCAAACAGGAAGTGGAAATTCTGAGGCTGGTGTTTTTTCTACTCATCGTCTATTCAAATCCAGGAAGATAATGGATTTGTTTGCACTTCCTACGCCTTCCACTAGAGGTCAACAGTAGGTAGAACGTTGAATGAAGTGTATACTGTGATGTGGGACCGGATGGGATGTTTCAGTCAGTGGTCTGGCAGATTGCCAGTTCCTGGTCACGCGCATTTCTCATGATATCGCCTTGCGTTCCATAAACTTTTACAGACATGAAGGAATGCTCCGGTTGGAACGTTATTGGATATATATGATAACAACATCCTGAGATTGATTATCTACTTAGTTTGACAAGTTTATTCGACCTGTGATATAACTTTTGGAAGTTTTCGTCTGACGTTATGCGTGAGTTGCACGAGCGTTTGGATATGTGTACTGAACGCGCTAGCAAAAGTAGCTATTTTTACATAAATAATTGACATTAATCGAACAAAACAACAATTTATTGTCGAACTAGGATTCCTCGGAATGCATTCTGATGAAGATAATCAAAGGTAAGGGAATATTTATGATGTTAATTTCGTATTTCTGTTGACTCCAACATGGCGGAGAATTGTTATTTATATTTGAGCGCCGTCTCAAGATTATTGCATGTTGTGCTTTTCCGTAAAGTTTTTTTTAAATCTGACACAGCGGTTGCATTAAGAACAAGTGTATTTTTTATTATATGTAAAACATGTATCTTTCATCAAAGTGTATGATGAGTATTTCTGTTATTTGACGTGCCCTCTGCAATTTCTCCGGATATTTTGGAGGCATTTCTGAACATGGCGCCAATGTAAACTAAGATTTTTGGATATAAATATGCACATTATCGAACGAAATACATGTATTGTGTAACATGATGTCCTATGAGTGTCATCTGATGAAGATCATCAAAGGTTAGTGATTCATTTTATCTTTATTTCTGTTTATGTGATTCCTATCTTTGGCTGGGAAAATGGCTGTGTGTTTTTTGAAACTTGGTGGTGAATCTAACATAATCATATGTTGTGTTTCGCTGTAAAGCATTTTTTAAATCGGACACGATGGGGTATTAACAAGATGTTTATCTTTCATTTGCTGTATTGGACTTGTTAATGTGTGAAAGTTACATATTTAGAGAAAAATTTAGAAAAATTGAATCTCGCCTTTTCAGCGGAATGTTGTGGGGGGGGTTCCGCTAGCGGAACGTGTGTCCTAGAAAGGTTAAATGCAAGTAAAACGAAATGCATGCTCTTCAACCGAACGCTGCCCGCACCCACCCACCCATCCAGCATCACTACTCTGGACGGTTCTGACTTAGAATATGTGGACAACTACAAATCCCTAGGTGTCTGGTAGACTGTAAACTCTCCTTCCAGACTCACATTAAGCTTCTCCAATCCAAAATTAAATCTAGAATCGGCTTCCTATTTCGCAACAAAGCATCCTTCACTCATGCTGCCAAACATATCCCTTGTAAAACTGACCATCCTTCGTTCCTCGACTTCGGCGATGTCATTTACAAAAAATACTCTACTCAACAAATTGGATGTAGTCTATCACAGTGCCATCCGTTTTGTCACCAAAGCTCCATATACTACCCACCACTGCGATCTGTACAGTCGTGCCGCCAAGTTTTTGAGAAATGACACAATATTAATTTTCACAAAGTTTGCTACTTTCAGTATATTTAGATATTTTGGTCAGTGTACTATGGAATACTGAAGTATAATTGCAAGCATTTCAAAAGTGTCAAAGGCTTTTATTGACAATTACATGAAGTTGATGCAAAGAGTCAATATTTGCAGTGTTGACCCTTCTTTTTCAAGACCTCTGCAATCCGCCCTGGCATGCTGTCAATTAACTTCTAGGCCACATCCTGACTGATGGCAGCCCATTCTTGCATAATCAATGCTTGGAGTTTGTCAGAATTTGTGGGTTTTGGTTGTCCACCGGCCTCTTGAGGATTGACCACAAGTTCTCAATGGGATTAAGGTCTGGGGAGTTTTCTGGCCATGGACCCAAATATCGATGTTTTGTTCCCCGAGCCACTTAGTTTCACTGTTGCCTTATGGCAAGGTGCTCCATCATGCTGGAAAAGGCATTGTTCGTACCAAACTGTTCCTGGATGGTTGGGAGAAGTTGCTATGCGGGAAGGATTGTGGTTGGTACCATTCTTTATTCATGGCTGTGTTCTTAGGCAAAATTGTGAGTGAGCCCACTCCCTTGGCTGAGAAGCAACCCCTCACATGAATGGTCTCAGGATGCTTTACTGTTGGCATGACACAGGACTGATGGTAGCGCTCAAGCTTTTTTTCAGATGCCCCAAACAATCGCATAGGGGATTCAGAGAAAATTACTTTACCCCAGTCCTCAGCAGTCCAATCCCTGTACTTTTTGCAGAATATCAGTCTGTCCCTGATGTTTTTCCTGGAGAGAAGTGGCTTCTTTGCTGCCCTTCTTGACACCAGGCCATCCTCCAAAAGTCTTCACCTCACTGTGCATGCAGATGCACTCACACCTGCCTGCTGCCATTCCTGAGCAAGCTCTGTACTGGTGGTGCCCCGATCCCGCAGCTGAATCAACTGTAGGAGACGGTCCTGGCGCTTGCTGGACTTTCTTGGGTGCCCTGAAGCCTTCTTCACAACAATTGAACCGCTCTCCTTGAAGTTCTTGATGATCCGATAAATGGTRGATTTAGGTGCAATCTTACTGGCAGCAATATCCTTGCCTGTGAAGCCCTTTTTGTGCAAAGCAATGATGACGGCTCGAGTTTCTTTGCAGGTAACCATGGTTGACAGAGGAAGAACAATGATTCCAAGCACCACCCTCCTTTTGAAGCTTCCAGTTTGTTATTCTAACTCAATCAGCATGACAGAGTTATCTCCAGCCTTGTCCTCATCAACACTCACACCTGTGTTAACGAGAGAATCACTGACTTGATGTCAGCTGGTCCTTTTGTGGCAGGGCTGAAATGCAGTGGAAATGTTTTTGGGGGATTCAGTTCATTTGCATGGCAAAGATGGACTTTGCAATTAATTTCAATTCATCTGATCACCCTTCATAACATTCTGGAGTATATGCAAATTGCCATCATACAAACTGAGGCAGCAGACTGTGAAAATTTATATTTGTGTCACTCTCAAAACTTTTGGCCACGACTGTACGCTCTCGTTGGCTGGCCCTCGCTTCATACTCGTCGCCAAACYCACTGGCTCCAGGTCATCTACAAGTCTCTGCTAGGTAAAGCCCCGCCTTAGCTCACTGGTCACCATAGCAGCACCCACCTGTAGCACGCGCTCCAGCAGATATATCTCACCCCCAAAGCCAATTCTTCCTTTGGCTGCCTTTCCTTCCAGTTCTCTGCTGCCAATGACTGGAACGAACTGCAAAAAACACTGAGGCTGGAGACTCATATCTCCCTCACTAGCTTTAAGCACCAGCTGTCAGAGCTGCTCACAGATCACTGCACCTGTACATAGGCCATCTGTAAATAGCCCATCCAACTACCTCATCCCAATACTGTATTTATTTATTTATTTTTCTTGCTCCTTTGCACCCCAGTATCTCTACTTGCACATTCATCTTCTGCACATCTACCATTCCAGTGTTTAATTACTATATTGTAATTACTTCGCCACCATGGCCTATTTATTGCCTTACCTACCTAATTTGCACATACTGTATATAGACATTTTCTAATGTATTATTGACTGTATGTTTGTTTATTCCATGTGTAACGCTGTGTTGTTGTATGTGTCGAACTGCTTTTCTTTATCTTGGCCAGGTCGCAGTTGTAAATGAGAACTTGTTCTCAACTAGCCTACCTGGTTAAATAAAGGTGAAATAA
>NC_036865.1:1633685-1685668 GCF_002910315.2 Salvelinus sp. IW2-2015 | reverse complement strand
AATAAAATAAAAAAATCTCAAAACGTAATTGAGCTGTTGATGTGTCGAACTGCTTTTCTTTATCTTGGCCAGGTCGCAGTTGTAAATGAGAACTTGTTCTCAACTAGCCTACCTGGTTAAATAAAGGTGAAATAAAATAAAATAAAAAAATCTCAACCGTATTGAGCTGTTGTGGGAGCAGCTTGACCGTATGATACGTAAGAAGTGCCCTTCAAGCCAATCCAACTTGTGGGAGGTGCTTCAGGAAGCGTGGGGTGAAATCTCTTCAGATTACCTCAACAAAGGCAACTAGAATGCCAAAGGTCTGCAAGGCTGTAATTGCTGCAAATGGAGGATTCTTTGACGAAAGCAAAGTTTGAAGGACACAATTATTATTTATAACCTTGTCAACATCTAAACTGTATTTCCTATTCATTTTGCAACTCATTTCATGTACGTTGTCATGGAAAACAAGGACATTTCTAAGTGACCCCAACCTTTTGAACGGTATTGTATATTTCCTGGATTGCCTTTTTAAGAACCTCAGGTAGAGGTGAAGCTATCCTCCCAGCCTCTCCCTCTCCTTCTCACCCCCTCATCCCCCCTGAACCCATGAAATGGAGCTCCTAAATCTTGGCCTAGTGAATGATGCTGTTGTTGTAGAGGGAGTGCTTGGCATTTCAACGGTAACCTGCTGGGTCTGAGGGGGAGCTGGGCCAGGGAAGAGAACACTAAAATGTCTGTATACTAAAATGTCTGTATATATTTAAAAAATATGCCGATATTTACAGCTTGCCCAGGCTTACACGGGCTCGGCGTGGCCGGTTAACTTTTAGCAACACACTGAGTGATTCTGATGACTGTTTTTCTATGAGGTTTTTTTTCACGACCCGGTACCGCATCCGTCGAGTTTTATCAGAAAATAGAAAGTGACATAATTTGAAAGCTACAGTCCTTGTCTTTTTGGAAATCAAACTAAAATCTTAGTGCTGGCAATGTCATAAAAAATATATATCTTTAGGAACAGCAATATTTACATTTTATTTGAAACCTGGACTTTCAAATCTTGTATTCCCCAATATGAAACATGGTCATACACAGGTAGGCAAACAGGCAGGTGAATCAAAACTAGGATTGAAGGCTATAACTGGTTCTCACAAACGAGCTAGGAAACGGCTTAGTAGAGTCAAAACGAACAATACCTCACAAAGGCACAAACAGAATGAACTGAACTAAATAAGGAGCTGATGAGACCAGGTGAGTAACTAACACAGGTGAAATCAATGAACAAAAATGAAACACGGCTACTTTCAAGAACACAAGGTTGACTAAGAAAATAAATACAGAACCTTACATATGACTTGTAATTTTGAAATGTACTTTATGAGGGTAGTATACAACATTTTGCGTTGTTTGGTGCCACGTTGCCACCAAAGGGTGTCAGGTAGAGGTGACTGGTGTTTTTCTTTGTCTCAGAAGAAAACGCAATCTTACTGTGTAGTCTCCTTTTTAAGGCAGCAAACATTTCAGTCTCAATGACTGTTTGTAATGTATTTTTGTGTGGTTTTGCAAGGTCCTGTGGATGTTTACATTTATATAATTGCCTTCATTGTAAAAAGCAACAAGCGTACAACTGTTCACTTCTATAAATTTCCTTTGTCTACGAAAGACTTACCTCAGCCCTCACTCTCTCAATTTTCTCCCATATTCACACTTCATTTAATGTTGTAAATTCAGCTGGCTCTCATATCTATCCAATAAAGTGTAAATTTTCCCCACTAATAGCCTATAATAACTTAATAAACAGTTTTTCCTAAAGGCAGCTATTGTTCTACGGATTATGTTTCACTTAAGTCGTTTTACAGTATGTACCTTTGTAAATGTAATCCCCCAAAAAAGTATCTGGAAAGGCAACTGGAAATCACCAGAAAAGTAATAGTTATATACAATATTTTTTATCATTATCATTGTATCATATCTGCCTTCATCATAGAGGAACTATAATAATTTGTACAGTATGCAGGGCAAGAAAGGGAATGAGAATATAATGCATCTAGAGTGGCCAAATGACACATGTCATTGTTGCTTATGGTTTTTGGAATATTTTGTTCAACAAAATTCATGATCATAAATGTTCTGAAAGTGTTGAGTTTACTAACCACTAATATACCCATCAAAAGACATGTTGGCCTATTTAATGATATAAACATATTTATTCTGTAGTAAACCTTTAAGATACCCTCCTCTCTATCCCTCTCTCCATCTCTATCACTCTCTCCATCTCTCCCTCTCGTTCTACCTCTCGCCCCCTCTTTCTTTCCCACTTAGAGAATCCCACAGGTAAAAATTGTCATTCCTGATTAACCACACATTTGAGAAATGTTTCATGCACTGTGTCTCGGCTCTAGGCCTCTAGTCCGACATTTATAGGAGTGAGAAAGGCCAGTGATCATTGGCTTAGAGTTCACAGAGGACTGTGTGCATGACATGGGCATTGTTTGTTTAGCATGTGGATCTAAGCTTAGACCCATAAATATACATTCATATACAGTGGGGAGAACAAGTATTTGATACAGTGCCGATTTTGCAGGTTTTCCTACTTACAAAGCATGTAGAGGTCTGTAATTTTTTATCATAGGTACACTTCAACTGTGAGAGACGGAATCTAAAACAAAAATCCAGAAAATCACATTTAAGTAATAATTTGCATTTTATTGCATGACATAAGTATTTGATACATCAGAAAAGCAGAACTTAATATTTGGTACAGAAACCTTTGTTTGCAATTACAGAGATCATACGTTTCCTGTAGTTCTTGACCAGGTTTGCACACACTGCAGCAGGGATTTTGGCCCACTCCTCCATACAGACCTTCTCCAGATCCTTCAGGTTTCGGGGCTGTCGCTGGGCAATACGGACTTTCAGCTCCCTCCAAAGATMTTCTATTGGGTTCAGGTCTGGAGACTGGCTAGGCCACTCCAGGACCTTGAGATGCTTCTTACGGAGCCACTCCTTAGTTGCCCTGGCTGTGTGTTTCAGGTTGTTGTCATGCTGGAAGACCCAGCCATGACCCATCTTCAATGCTCTTACTGAGGGAAGGAGGTTGTTGGCCAAGATCTCGCGATACATGGCCCCATTCATCCTCCCCTCAATACGGTGCAGTCGTCCTGTCCCCTTTGCAGAAAAGCATCCCCAAAGAATGATGTTTCCACCTCCATGCTTCACGGTTGGGGTTGTTCTTGGGGTTGTACTCATCCTTCTTCTTCCTCCAAACACGGCGAGTGGAGTTTAGACCAAAAAGCTCTATTTTTGTCTCATCAGACCACATGACCTTCTCCCATTCCTCCTCTGGATCATCCAGATGGTCATTGGCAAACTTCAGACGGTTCTGGACATGCACTGGCTTGAGCAGGGGGACCTTGCGTGCGCTGCAGGTTTTTAATCCATGACGGCGTAGTGTGTTACTAATGGTTTTCTTTGAGACTGTGGTCCCAGRTCTCTTCAGGTCATTGACCAGGTCCTGCCGTGTAGTTATGGGCTGATCCCTCACCTTCCTCATGATCATTGATGCCCCACGAGGTGAGATCTTGCATGGAGCCCCAGACCGAGGGTGGTTGACCGTCATCTTGAACTTCTTCCATTTTCTAATAATTGTGCCAACAGTTGTTGCCTTCTCACCAAGCTGCTTGCCTATTGTCCTGTAGCCCATCCCAGCCTTGTACAGGTCTACAATTTATCCCTGATGTCCTTACACAGCTCTCTGGTCTTGGCCATTGTGGAGAGGTTGGAGTCTGTTTGATTGAGTGTGTGGACAGGTGTCTTTTATACAGGTAACAAATTCAAACAGGTGCAGTTAATACAGGTAATGAGTGGAGAACAGGAGGGCTTCTTAAAGAAAAACTAACAGGTCTGTGAGAGCCGGAATTCTTAGTGGTTGGCAGGTGATCAAATACTTATGTCATTCAATAAAATGCTAATTAATTACTTAAAAATCATACAATGTGATTTTCTGGTTTAAATTTTTTTTTACAGACCTCTACATGCTTTGTAAGTAGGAAAACCTGCAAAATCGGCAGTGTATCAAATACTTGTTCTCCCCACTGTATGCTTGTGCCCACCTTTTCACTTACTTTGCTCTGTATTGACTAGACCACCTGCACCCCAGTTGATTAACACCCAGCGATGGTCCTATGGGCAATTTGCAGAAACGCTTAGCAAGATAAATATTTTCATTTCTGGCTAACGCCCGCTAGGCGCCCCAATGCCCCGGCTCTCAGCAACAGAAGAGGGTGTGGTTATGGCCAGTCTGCCTGGCATGGGCGAGTGGAGGGGCAGCTGGGATGGCACCACGCCCTCATCCAAGGGCCTCATCCAAGACCACCACAAAATGGACGCCAATGGAAGCCAGTTCACTTTGGGCAGTGAATAGTACCATCATCACTCCTTGTTTGTATACCATGAATTCAGTTCATTACTGACTGAGCCGGGAGGGAAACATGGTCCAAAGGAGCCTGGCCACCTCAAGTGTTTAGGAATTAGTGCGCTATGTTACGATTACTGGTATAGTAACGCCCAATAAGCACACTGATTACACCTCAAATGGGTTCCTAGGTGTGGTTCACTTGAGGAGGGAAAGAGTTCACATCTGTTTTATGAGTTCTGTGGTTACCACTCTGCGCCCATAAATCCAACCAAATAAGGAGCACCAAACCACATTTCAGATATAAGGGGAGATTCAGTGAACCCAGAAACCCTAGTCGGCATGCAGCTTAGCCTGCCCTGCTTTCCCCTCTGTCTCTCCTTCAGCCTCCAGCTAGTGTGGCTCTTGGATCAAGGCCCATCAGTGGCTATGAGACCCGATTAGGTGGAGACGAGACTACTTTCTCTCCCCCGCCCGTTCTGGGTTCGCAGTGTGTGCATGAGCTGACAGGTTTAATGCCACTTCCAGAAGCGTATTACTATGTATTCCAAAACAAATCCCTTGGCTCACCACTCACTGCCCTACCTGCTTTGATTCCACCTCCTTTGTTGTCTTTTTCTACTCCCTTGCCCATATAAGATTTCCAATGACGTTGCAAAAACAAATGTAGGATTGACAGCTACTTTCGTCCAATAGTGTGGGTGGTAGCCATTTGCAAAATAATCAAAATTTGCTTTCACTGAGTTGTGAAGGCCCTCTGAGTACAGAGGGCATTCCTAAATGCTTTCAGGCAGCCATATTTGTTACGAGGGGTCGCTGCAAGACAAAGACGGCAGCAAGTGAGTGAGTAGGTTGAGCAACCGATTGCTTAGGTCAGTATACGAGGCCGCAGCAACACAGAAAGCTGTTGGCAAGAGCGTTTTCTCTGAAAATATTCCCATCCGCTGGTGAGCAAGCAACACCAGCCAAAAATCCCTGCCTTGGACAGAGAACGTTCTGAATGTGCAAAAAAAAAAAAAAAAGGGGAGCAGACAAAAAAATGTAGAAAAAATATAGTTGGCTGCCATGCGAATTAAATGCAGATTCTGTATATATTACTTTTTTTCATGTCACAAGTCAAAAAAAGGGAAAGATTAAAAATGGAGAGCAATAAAGTGGGGCTGGCAGGGGCCCTTGTTTCGTTTGGCGGAAATTAGCCCAGTACGGTTACAGCCCGATCATTATCCAGGAATCCAGGGAAACACAGAAACAACCCCATCGCCTTTCTCTCCTTCTCCTCCTTCACTCTTATTTATCTTCCTCATTATTTTTCTCTCTTCTCCTTCTCACTCTGTCATTCTCTCTCCCTCTCTTTCTCTATCCCTCTTTCTCTCTCCCCCTCACTCTCTCCCTCCCTCTCTTTATCCCCCTCTCTTATTCTCGCTCTCCCCTCTCTAACTCAAATCAAATCACATTGTATTTGTCACATGCGCCGAATACAACAGGTGTAGACTTTACTGTGAAATGATGCTTGCTTAAGAGCCCGTCCCAACAATGCAGAGTAAAAAAAATAACAAAAATTGTAACACAAGGGATAAAAGACTCAAGAATGAAGCTGTATACAAGGAGTACCAGTGCCAGATCTATCTGCAGGGGTATGATGTGTTTGAGGTAGATACAGTGCCTTCAGAAAGTATTCACACGCCTTGACTTTTTCCACATAATACCCCATAATGTCAAAGTGGATTTGTGTTTTTCAAAATTTCTACAAATGAATTAACAATGAGAAGCTGAAATGTCTTGAGTCAATGAGTATCCAACTTCTTTGTTATGGCAAGCCTAAATAAGTTCGGGAGTAAACATTTGCTCAACAAGTCACATAATAAGTTGCATGGACTGTGTGCAATAAGTGTTTTTAACATGATTTTTGAATGACTACCTCATCTCTGTACCCCACACATACAATTATCTGTAAGGTCCCTCACTTTCAGAAGACCTTAATTGGTAGATGGGTACAAATCTTAAAAAAACAGATATTGAATATCCCTTTGAGTATGGTGAAGTTATTAATTACACTTTGGATGGTGTACTGTATCAATACAAACAGTCACTACAAAGACACAGGCGTCCTTCCTTACTCAGTTGCCAGAGAGGAAGGAAACCGCTCAGGGATTTCACCATGAGGCCAATGGTGACTTTAAAACAGTTACAGAGTTTAATAGCTGTGGTAGAAGAAAACTGAGGACGGATCAACAGCATTGTAGTTACTCCACAATACTAACCTAATTGAAATGAAGGAAACATTCAAAATAATGCATCCTGTTTGCAATAAGTCACAAAAGTAATACTGCAAAAAAACGTGTCAAAGCAATTCACTTTTTGTCCTGAATACAAAATGTTTGGGGCAAATCCAATACAACACATTACAGAGTACCACTCTCCATATATTCAAGCACAGTGGTGGCTGCATCATGTTATGGGTATGCTTGTAAGTGTTCAGGACTGGGGTGATAAAAAATTAACGGAATAGAGCTAAGGACAGGCAAAATCCTAGAGGAAAACCCGGTTCAGTCTGCTTTTCACCAGACACTGGGAGATAAATTCACCTTTCAGCAGGACAATAACCTAACACACAAGGTCAAATCTACATTGGAGTTGCTTACCAAGAGACCGTGAATGTTCCTGAGTGGCCAAGTTACAGTTTTGACTTTAATCTACTTGAAAATCTATGGCAAGAACTGAAAATGGTTGTCTATCAATGATCAACAACCCATTTGACAGAAATTGAATTCTTTTTTTTAAAGAATAATGGACAACTGTTGCGCAATCCAGGTGTGAAAAGCTCTTAGTGACTTACCCAGAAATACTCACAGCTGTAATGGCTGCCAAATGCTTCTACAAAGTATTGACTCAGGGGTGTGAATACTTGTATAATTAGACATTTCTGTATTTCATTTTCAATAATTTTGCTAACATTTCTGTTTTCACGGTCATTATGGGGTATTGTATGTAGATGGGTGAGAAAAAAAGTTATTTAATTCATTTTGAATTCAAGCTGTAACACAACAAAATGTGGAATAAGACAAGGGGAATGAATAGTTTCTGAAGGCACTGTATGTACAGTACCAGTCAAAAGTTTGGAGACACCTACTCATTCAAGGGTTTTTCTTAATTTTTTACTATTTTCTACCTTGTACAATAATAGTGAAGACATCAAAACTATGAAATAACACATATGGAATCACGTAGTAACCAAAAGAGTTAAACAAATCAAAATATATTTTCTATTTGAGATTCTTCAAAGTAGCCACCCTTTGCCTTGATGACAGCTTTGCACACTCTTGGCGTTCTCTCAAGGCACACACCTGTCTATATAATGTCCCTCAGTTGACAGTGCATGTCAGAGCAAAAACCAAGGCATGAGGTTGAAGGAATGTGTCGAGGCACAGATCCAGTGAAGAATAAAAAAAACATTTCAGCAGCATTGAAGGTCCCCAAGAACACAGTGGCCTCCATCATTCTTAAATGTAAGAAGTTTGGAACCACCAAGACTCTCCCTTGAGCTGGCTGCCCGGCCAAACTGAGCAATCGTGGGGAGAAGGGCCTTGGTCAGGGAGGTGACCAATAACCCTATAGTCACTCTGACAGAGCTCTAGAGTTCCTTTGTGGAGATGGGAGAACATTCCAGAAGGACAACCATCTCTGCAGCACTCCACAAATCCGGCCTTTATGGTAGAGTGGCCAAACGGAAGCCACTCCTGACTAAAAGGCACATGACAGCCCGCTTGGAGTTTGCCAAAAGGCACCTAAAGGACTCAGACCATGAGAAACAAGAATCTCTGGTCTGATGAAACCAAGATTGAACTCTTTGGCCTGAATGCAAAGCATCACGTCTGGAGGAAACCAGGCACCGCTCATCACCTGGCCAATACCATTGCTACGGTGAAGCATGGTGGTGGCAGCATCATTTACATTTACATTAACATTTAAGTCATTTAGCAGACGCTCTTATCCAGAGCAACTTACAAATTGGTGCATTCACCTTATGATATCCAGTGGAACAACCACTTTACAATAGTGCATCTTAACTCTTTTGGGGGGGTGGGTTAGAAGGATTACTTTATCCTATCCTAGGTATTCCTTAAAGAGGTGGGGTTTCAGGTGTCTCCGGAAGGTGGTGATTGACTCCGCTGACCTGGCGTCGTGAGGGAGTTTGTTCCACCATTGGGTGCCAGAGCAGCGAACAGTTTTGACTGGGCTGAGCGGGAACTGTACTTCTCAGAGGTAGGGAGGCGAGCAGGCCAGAGTGGATGAACGCAGTGCCCTTGTTTTGTGTGTAGGGCCTGATCAGAGCCTGAAGGTACGGAGGTGCCGTTCCCCCACAGCTCCGTAGGCAAGCACCATGGTCTTGTAGCGGATGCGAGCTTCAACTGGAAGCCAGTGGAGAGAGCGGAGGAGCGGGGTGACGTGAGAGAACTTGGAAGGTTGAACACCAGACGGGCTGCGGCGTTCTGGATGAGTTGTAGGGGTTTAATGGCACAGGCAGGGAGCCCAGCCAACAGCGAGTTCAGTAATCCAGACGGGAGATGACAAGTGCCTGGATTAGGACCTGCGCTGCTTCCTGTGTGAGGCAGGTCGTACTCTGCGAATGTTGTAGAGCATGAACCTACAGGAACGGGTCACCGCCTTGATGTTAGCTGAGAACGACAGGGTGTTGTCCAGGATCACGCCAAGGTTTCTTAGCACTCTGGGAGGAGGACACAATGGAGTTGTCAACCGTGATGGCGAGATCATGGAACGGGCAGTCTTCCCCGGGAGGAAGAGCAGCTCCGTTTGCCGAGGTTCAGCTTGAGGTGGTGATCCGTCATCCACACTGATATGTCTGCCAGACATGCAGAGATGCGATTCGCCACCTGGTTATCAGAGGGGGGAAAGTTGAGCGGGGATGTTTTTCAGCAGCAGGGACTGGTAGACTAGTAAAATCAAATGTTATCACATGCGCCAAATTCAACAGGTTGTAGACCTTACCTTGAAATATTTACTTACAAACCCTTAACCAACAATGCAGTTCAATAAATAGAGTTAAGAAAATATTTACAAAATAAAAAGTAACAAAATAATAACAATGCAAGCCTATATACAAGGGTACCGGTACCGAGTCAATGTGCGGGGGTACAGGTTAGTCAAGGTCATGTGTACATGTAGGTAGGGGTAAAGTGACTATGCATACATAATAAACAGCGAGTAGCATCAGTGTAAAAACACTGGGCTGTACGCATACCAGGCGGTGATGCAACCGGTTAGGATGCTCTCAGTGGTACAGCTGTAGAACTTTTTGAGGATCTGGGGACCCATGCCAAATCTTTTCAGTCTCCTGAGTAGGAAAATATTTTGTCATGCCCTCTTCACGACTGTGTGTTTGGACTATGATAGTTTGTTAGTGATGTGGACACCAAGAACTCAACTCTCGACTCGCTCAACTACAGACCCGTCGATGTGAATGGGGGCGTGTTCGGCCCTCCTTTTCCTGTAACTCACGATTAGCTCCTTTGTCGTGCTTACGTTGAAGGAGAGGTTATTGTCCTGGCACCACACTGCCAGGTCTCTGACCTCCCTATAGACTGTCTCATCGTTGTCTGTGATCAGGCCTACCACTGTTGTGTCATCAGCAAACTGGTGTTGGAGTCGTGTTTGACCAAGCAGTCGTGGGTGAACAGGGAGTAAAGGAGGGGATAAAGCACGCAACCCTGAGTGGCCCTGGTGTTGAGGATCATCCTGGCAGATGTGTTGTTACCTACCCTTACCACCTGGGGCTGGCCCGTCAGGAAGTCCAGGATCCTGTTGCAGAGGTAGGGTTTAGTCCCAGGGTCCTTAGCTTAGTGATGAGCTTTGTGGGCACTGTGGTGTTGAACGCTGAACTGTAGTCAATGAACAGCATTCTCACGTAGGCGTTCCTTTTGTCCAGGTGGGAAAGGGCAGTGTGGAGTGCGATTAAGTTTGCATCATCTGTGAATCTGTTGGGGCGGTATGCGAATTGGAGTGAGTCTAGGGTTTCCGGGATTATGGTGTTGACATGAGCCATGACCAGCCTTTCAGGATGGAGGGAAAGATGAACGGTGCAAAGTACAGAGAGATCCTTGACGAACGAGTGCTCAGACTATGTTGAAGGTTCATTTTCCAACAGGACAACAACCCTAAGCACACAGCCAAGACAACGCAGGAGTGGCTTTGGGACAGGTCTCTGAACGTCATTGAGTGGCCCAGCCAGAGCCGGAGAAGAACCTAATCAAACATCTCTGGAGAGAGCTGAAAATAGCTGTGCAGCGACGCTCCCCATCCAACCTGACAGAGCTTGAGAGGATCTTCATAGAAGAATGGGAGAAACTCCCCATATACAGGTGTGCCAAGCATAGCGTCATACGCAAGAAGACTCGAGGCTGTAATCCRTGCCAAAGGTACTTCAACAAAGTACTGAGTAAAGGATCTGAATAATGATTTAAATTATTTACACTACCGATCAAAAGTTTTAGAACACATACTCATTCAAGGGTTTTTCTTTATTTTGTACTATCTTCTACATTGTAGAATAATAGTGAAGACATCAAAACTATGAAATAATACACATGGAATCACGTAGTAACCAAAAAAGTGTTAAACAAATCGAAATATATTTGAGATTTTAGATTCTTCAAATAGCCACCCTTTGCCTTGATGACAGCGTTGCAAACGCTTGCCATTCTCTCAACCAGCTTCACCTGGAATGCTTTTGCAGGTAATGAGTACGCTGAGCACTTGTTGGCTGCTTTTCCTTCACTCTGCGGTCCGAATCATCACAAACCATATCAATTTGGTTGAGGTTGGGGGATTGTGGAGCCCAGGTCATCTGATGCAGCACTCCATCACTCTCCTTCTTGGTAAAATAGCCCTTACACAGCCTGGAGGTGTGTTTTGGGTCATTGTCGTGTTGAAAAACCAATGATAGTCCCATTAAGCCCAAACCAGATGGGATGGCGTATCGCTGCAGAATGCTGTGGTAGCCATGCTGGTGAAGTGTTCCTTGAATTATAAATAAAGCAGACAGTGTCACCAGCAAAGCACCCCCACACCACAACACCTCCTCCTCCATGTTTTACGGTGGAAAATACAAAATGCAGAGATCATCCGTTCTCCCACAACGCGTCTCACAAAGACACGGCAGTTGGAACCAAAAATCTCAAATTTGGACTCCAGACCAAAGGACAAATTCCCACTGGTCTAATGTCCATTGCTCGTGTTTCTTGGCCCAAGCAAGTCTCTTCTTCTTATTGGTGTCCTTTAGTAGATGTTTCTTTGCAACAATTTGACCATGAAGGCCTGATTCACACAGTCTCCTCTGAACAGTTAATGTTGAGATGTGTCTGTTACTTGAACTCTGTGAAGCATTTATTAGGGCTGCAATTTCTGAGGTTGGTGTCTAATGAACCTATCCTCTGCAGCAGAGGTAACTCTGGGTCTTCCATTCATGTGGCGATCCTCATGAGAGCCAGTTTCATCATAGCGCTTGATGGTTTTTGCGACTGCACTTGAAGAAACGTTCAAAGTTCTTGAAATGTTCATATTGACTGACCTTCATGTCTTAAAGTAATGATGTACTGTCGTTTCTCTTTGCTTATTTGAGCTGTTCTTGCCATAATATGGACTTGGTCTTTTACCAAATAGGGCTAGGTTCTGTATCCCCCCTACCTTGTCACAACACAACTGATTGGCTCAAACACATTAAGAAGGAAAGAAATTCTACAAATGGACTTTTAAGGCTGCACACCTGTTCATTGAAATGCATTCCAGGTCCCAGGGTCTACCTCATGAAGCTGGTTGAGAGAATGCCAAGTGTGTGCAAAGCTGTCATCAAGGCAAAGGGTGGCTATTTGATGAATCTCAAATAGAACATATATTTTGATTGGTTTAACACGTTTTTGGTTACTACGTGACTTTCATATGTGTTATTTCATAGTTTTGATGTCATCACTATTATTTTACAATGTAGAAAATAGTAAAAATAAAGAAAAACTCTTGAATGAGTAGGTGTTCTAAAACTTTTGACCGTTAGTGTACATTTGCAAAAAAAATTAATTAACCCGTTTTTGCTTTGTCATTATTGTGTGTAGCTTGATCTGTGTGTAGATTGTTGAGGGAAAAAACGATTAATCAATTTTAGAATAAGGCTGTGCATAGAGTCAGTGTAAGATTTGGTCAATGCAGATAGTCCGGGTAACCATTTAATAATCTATTTTGCAGTCTTATGGATATTTAGCAGTCTTACGTCTTGGGGGTAGAAGCCTGTTGATCCGAGAGCTCTTGCTCTGGTCCTGTTTTCAGGACGGCAGCAGAGCGAACATTCTATGGCTTGGATGGCTGAAGTCTTTGCCAATTTTTGGGGCGTCCTCTGATACTCTCGCTCTCCCACTCTCTTTTTCTGGGGTAGTTTAAAGGCAATTCGAATTCACTTACAAGTCTCTAAAAGAACCACGGCGTGGTGCAGAGGGGGACATGTTTGGCGGTCTGAGTAAAGCTGCTGGTGTGAGGTCGGACGCTAAGAGTTTTTAAATGCGACCCCCGAAAAAAAATAACGAGCATATGTTGGGTTAACATCTATGAGGCACTCTGTTGTCTTAAAGCTGATCTGCATTATTGCGGGAAAGGAAGCTCTTTCAGTTCTGGTCGCTTATTGTTATGATTTCTAGATGAACAGGGGGAATTCTGAGGGAATGTGGTGCTTTATATGGCCCCATGATGGTCTGGGGCTTTATAGTAAACAGGAAAGGGGAGATGGGCTCTTACTGCACAAACCACATATGAATCGAACCAAAACCCATGTGGTTGAATTAAAACAGGAAAAGTCCCCAAGTACAGTACTCACTTTACCACTTTATATAATCTAGACTGTAGTAGCCGTGTAGACTGTAGAGTAGTCAAAACTGTAGGGTAATCAGAATGTAAAACCAATGGGGTGTCTCGAGAAAGACTGGTTGTTCTGTGCAACCAAGTCCACACAGCGAGCGTTTGGGTGTATCTGTAAAAATAACAAGTGGGTCTGGTCCCTTTTTTTTTTCCTGTGGCATAACATGGACACACACACACACACACACCAGAGGAAGGCGTATCTCCACCCCCAGTAGTGTGTGAGGTAATGTCTCCACTGCCTGCCTGGCCCAGTGCTGCCTGAAGGGCACTGGCTGAATCCCAAATGGAACCCTATTCTCTATATCCTGCACTACTTTAAACTGGGCCCATATAAGACTCTGGTCAAAAGTAGTGCACTATGTAGGGAATATGGTGGCATCCACTGAGACATTTGGTTCCTTTTTCCAACACGTGCTTCCTACATTATAACTGCATCTATTATCTTTAATTCGTAACACTGGAATCCATCTATCATTACTGATGAGGGGAAACTAGTTCTAACTACTGATATTCATATTAGCCTGTCATGGCAAAAAAAACATAAATCATAAGATAATAAAAACCCTAAGTGGCTTATATCCAAAATAACCAAAACATTGCATGATGATATTTTTTTTATTATTTTTTTTACCCAGTGAACCTGAGTTTGTGTTTTTAAAGCTGTCCCCCTCCTTTATATTATCTAATCTCCTGTCAAAGAGCCTTCTCTCTTCTAAGTCTCCTCCTCAGTCTACTCTTAATTTTTCTCAGCTCTTTAATGCATCTGGACTTAGAAAGAGAGCTGAGGTTCTGGCCTCTGCTGTAGCGTCAGTCCATCACCCTGATGGCTGTCTGGAGCCGGGCCCTGGCTCAGCTCGCTGGGAGGCCCAGAACTAGGCCTGATCTTTGTGCTGGGAGATGGGGCTGAAATGCCATTGGCCTGGAGGTGGGGATTGGTTTCTGGAGCCAGACCCTGCCTCTTCTAGCTGTGAGGCCCAGGACCAGACCTCATCTTAGGGATGAGAGCCGCGGTTGTGGTGCCATGGTCCTGGAGGTGAGGATAGGAAGTGGGGAGGAGTTGGAAATGGCCTTGATAAGTAGTGCTACTCTTACGGAAAAACCATGTAAAATTGTATTTCACGTGAAATTTCACACAAGACATGATTTAAAACCATGTGGTTTTGAAACACTTCAATCGGATGATATTTCACATGACGTTTCACATGTGGATTTTCACATGTGGATTTTCACCTTTCACATGTGAAACCATGTGGTTTTGGAAGACTTCACGTGATGATATTTCACATTTTCACATGTGAATATCTTTCACATGAGATTTCACAGGTGATGCCCTGCAAACAAAAATGGGTCGTTTAGGATGTCCCCTTACATGTTGACAAGTTACATTAACTTAAGATCACATGTGAATCACTTGAAAAACATGATCAAGTGTGATGTGAAGGAGGAGGAGGAAGGGGATGTGAAGCTTGAACAATGGCTGTTTCTCAACTAATCATTACTCAATTCCTGGAGGCTCCTCAGAGGAGGAAGGGGAGACCCATCCTCCACAGTGAATTTCCTAAAAATGTCAATTGTAAAACAGTAACAGTTATCCTTTTTAGACAAAAATATACTAAATATATTCACAATACCAAATAATTGATTTAAAACACACTGTTTCGCAATGGAAGTCTACAGTAGCTTCAACAGAACTCTATAGCGTAGGACCACGGTGTAGCCAGAGGACAGCTAGCTTCCGTCCTCCTCTGGGTACATTGACTTCAATACAAAACCAATCATACACCCGCAATAACAAATGCTAAACATGTGTATGTGACCAATAAACATTTATTTAGGAGGCTCGTGGTTCTCACCCCCTTCCATAGACTTACACAGTAATTTTGAGAACAAAAATGGAGAAGTGAGAGAGATTTCATAATTGTTTTTCAGTTTCACTTACTTAGCTAGCAAATGAAGCTAGCTAGTTTAGCCTACTCAAACACCGTGCTCAAACAGAGGGATGCTATGTTAGCTACAGTAGCTGGCTATGACTATCCAACACAACACTGGAACTTCCAATATATATATTTTTATTTAACCTTTATTTAACCAGGCAAGTCAGTTAAGAACAAATTCTTATTTTACAATGACGGCCTACCCCAGCCAAACCCTCCCCTAATCTGGACGAAGCTGGGCCAATTGTGTGCCGCCCTATGGGACTCCCGATCACGGCCGGTTGTGATACAGCCCGGGATCGAACGAGGGTCTGTTGTGACGCCTCTAGCACTGAGATGCAGTGCCTTAGACTGCTGCGCCACTCGGGAGCCACTTACAAGGTAAGCTTTTGGTTTAACTAATTTATTGCCACTGGGGCCAGCCGGTGTAACTGCTAAACTGCTTACTGACTATACACTGTAACGTTACTGCATGATTGTCCACACYAAGGGAAAAGGGGAGAGAACATAGATGCGAGAAGGAATACGACATGGCTGCTATGAGAGTAAACTGTGTTTACGCGTGACACGGTGTGTATTCATTCTGACGATTCTGTTGAAAAAGGTTTCTTAAACAGAAGCGGAACGAAACAGGGATAAACATACCTGCATTTTTCCAATAGCAACTCTTGTTTGTAACTGTTGGACTAATGATTACACCTTAGGTCAGCTAGATGCAGGCAAGAGTGTCTGTCCATGTATCACTGTCTGTCACCTCACATTTTTCTCTTGACCTGTGTGCACGCACCTATGTTGTAAACTTTCATTCATAGGCAAGGTTGTAGCAACCTCATGATGGGTATAGGGAAAATTACAGTATCATGTAGTAGCCTAAACCTATCGATGTTACATTGAACTMGGTGAATGGAATATGAATGACAGTCATCCAATATGCTATAATAGAAATAAGGCCATGCTCATGAAAAAAAAAATGTGTCCTCCCTCATCTTAAACGGCACGACTGCCACTGAATTCCTTGTATCTTCTGTCCTCGCCTCCTTGGACCTTCTGATAAGGAGGCGAGGAGATAGGATGTGAAGAATTGCAGAAAGATAAATTGAGCAACAGCCCCTGACCTTGTGTGACTAAATAAGTTTCCCTTCTGCTGGGAAGTGAGTGACACACAGAGGGTTGACAGATAGTTTGAGAGAGATACATTAATTGTTTTTCTATACCCAGGATGTCACCCAAACAGAGTTTTCAATGGTCCACCATACTGGGTGGACCTTGCCAGGCTTGCCAGGAGCATCTGTGTTATTGTGCCAGGAGGAGGGTGATATCCGGGTGGCATTAGTGTTGCCCCTTTCAGACTGTCTGCCAGCCTCTATGGGCAGATTTTACATGGTGCATTCTTCTGTTTCAAAGAGTGTCTGCACAGAGAGAGAGAGAGGGAGAGACCCTGGTTCTGATGGGACAGACAGGGTGGGATCACTGGGCTCCACGCCCATCCCCTCTCCCTCCACTGACAGCCTGTCAACTGTGCAGGGTGGGGGGGCAGGGTGGGGGGACTACAGGGTTTGGGGTTGGAGGTTTTGTTAGTCAAGAAGAGAATGACAGGGCAGTGTGAGGGTGGGCTGATTAGTGTGTGCGTGCGTGCACACTTTCTTGCTTGCGGATGCTTTTGCCTGCCTGCATGAGAGGGGTGTTTAGAGGGGTCAGGGAAAGGGTGACTGTTGTCAGTTAGTAAGAGTGACAGACAGACGGGCTGTGGGAACCAGTGACAGGGGCCATCAGGGGCCTTCATGGTGTAACGGGGCTGCTTTATGTGTTTATCAAACTGCTGACCTCATCCGCCCCATAGACAGGAGGAGGGGGAAGCAGGGGTGTAGAAGGGTGGGTGGAAAGGATGGGGGTACAGCATGGCTTTGGGGTGAAGGCGGAAAGGGGAATGAAGGGTTGGGAGTCTGGAGTCTAGCCAGTGGAGGGGGAGGCCAGGGGCCCGTCTGGGTTAGGCGTCCTCCCCTATCTGGGCCCAGGCTTATTTACGACCTGAACAGGCCCAGTCCAAGAAGAGGGAGAGATGGAGGAGAGATGGAGAGTACATACCGGTCTAGTGTATTCCTACACACTCACACAAATGCTGCTGATAAGGCAGAGATGAAAAGATCTCTCATGATCTCATATCACAAGCCCATGCTGAGCGTAGGCTGCGTCATTTTCCCCCTGACTGCTACTCGCTCCTCATCTTGCTCTCTCCCTCTCTCTCCCTCATTCTCTCTCTCTCTCTCTACAGCACTGTAACCCTAGCCTTCTGTAACAGGCTTATTACAGCTCTCTGTTATATAAGACCCTTCTTTTATGACTGAAAATCCCTCTTTTATTTCCATAATAACTCTGCCCCTAAACCTCTATGACCGACCTCTGCATAGAACTGTGGAATCATAAGCTGTCAATCATATAGGAAGTTAAATAGAGTTATAGAGAATATCATATAATGTCAGCGATCCTTATCTGAAATAGGGGAAGCTGGCGCTTGCTGCCATGACATTGTGTAGGTTCAAAATGGATGCTGTTTGTTGAGTGTAGTCATGTGTGATTGTGGAGTCTGTCTGTGTGTGTGCGTGTCTTTTCATCTTTCTTCACATATGGAGAAGGGAAGTCCTATCTATCTTCTTACATCACTGTTCAGTTATCTCTGTATTGCTAGGGAATAGGTTACAGTAGGTAGTTTAGACAGCACACTACCAATTTCACACTCCATTCCCCCAGGGGGCAGCAGCAACCTTGTCCAGGTGCTGAGCCTGATTGATAAGCACATCAGGTGCTGCCAATTGGGACCGTCAGTCAGTGTCCCAGCTTGCAAGCCGTGAGGGGGCTGGGTTTGTTTGGTGGCCATGAGGCCTTTTGATTGTTTTTGAGACTTTAGTTTGGGCATGCTTTTGGTATTTTTCCTTTTTGTACATATTTATGTTTAGTCACACTCTGAACAAATAATAGTCCGCTTGGACTATCCGACCAAGAGGTCAAGATAGCCATACATGCAGCTAGCCCTGTACCAAGGTAAGGTTGTTGTCTCCCTGGGCACATGTACATTCAACAGCTAGGCGCATGCGCTGATTTCTCACATACAGTAGATGCATGTCTTAAATCAGGTTACATACCAGTTAACTAGGCCTACAACCCCTAGACTTAGTGAGTGCAACAATATTAGTAGGCCAGTTAATCAGTTATGCATGTGAATTCTCAAATCCATTGTGGCTCTATGCTAGTGACAAAAAGGCCCGTATGCCTGCCTCAGTGCCTCCACTGTGTCAGCCAGGCCAAAGAATCACAACAACAGTTTGAGTGGGAGAAAGTGAGTGCAATCTTTTTACCTTTTTAAACTTTGACCTTTTCGGACATGTTAAAGAGAAGGGGATGAGTAAGAGGGACGGAAGGCCACTGTTGCAACTCGCTTTTCATTCAGTCATTTGACCCCCTTTTTTTGTGGTTTAAATTCCATGGAAAATTGGATGGCTAGGCATAATCGAGGTGGATGTTTTCCCCGGAATGGAGCAGAGTGCAGATGAAGCACATTCCTTGGGAAAGCTGTTTAAATCCCTCCATTGATTTGGGGGGAGAACCTCCTGACCTCTGGAATACATTATCAGATTAGCAGGGGAGCCCATGAGCAAACACACACATGGGTCTGCGAACATAGACGTATATAGGAGCGCATAGAAGCACAAATGCACACATACACAAACACACACACGCACCAATGACATTTAGCTCAGCCACTTGCTATTCACACACCACACCAGGAGCACTCACATCACCGGCCACAAATCCAGCACCCAACTATCAGGAGCAGATGGACTGGTACTCARAGACTCGCCTTACAGACTCAATTATCAGTGTGTGCGTGTGTGTGTAATTCATTAATAGCTGTACGTTTTCCTATTTCTGTATGCTGTTGTACATTTCAGACATTAATTCTGAAACTCTTGCACTCCAGGGGCCTGATTCATAAAACCTTCTTAAGAAGAAATGTCTTCTTAACTGCCATTTTTTCCTTAACTATAGACTTAAGAAGAAAGTTAAGTAAAGTTGCTATTCCTCAAAAAGGTTATTGGAAATTATCTTGCGCTATTTCTTATGTTTCTCCTTAAGCAAAAAGTTAAGAAGAKATTAGATTCGTACTTGGGTTCTTGCAAATCTTCTTAAATTCCAAGARAGCTAAACCCTTGTCTTCAACTCAGGGTAGTTAGAGAAAAAGCTRGTGAAAGCAATTGAACATCTTTAATTCACTCACAAACTTCATCTGAAAGTTTCAGTATTTATTATTTTAAACTCAAGTACGTGTTTTAGAACAGTAATCTCAGTAGGAAATTTGCTAACATGATTGCCATTGCTAGCTAGATAGCTATCTAAAGCYGTTGCCTAGCAACAAACGTCTTAAGAAGATTTGTAAGAAGAAATTTGAGGACTTCGTCATAAAATCTTAAGATAATGTTGAGGAATTGCACTTATGGACTCCTTWTTTTCTTAAACAGCTTAAGTTTTTGCGTAACAAGTGTTTTTTATGGATCTGGAGCCAGATTCACCAAACATTACTTATGAAAAAACGTAAGAAGTTTCTTAAGGAAAAAAATTGTAAGTTCATAAGACATAAATGCAATTCCTCAAAATGTTTTTAGGAATTCATAGTTTTCTTATGAACTTCGTAAATATCTTTCTTAAGAACTTCGTAAATATCTTATTATGTGSCATTGACATTAGCGACGTGCTTGAAACCAATAAATAAGCCTATGTGACATGGATGATCGTATTTGGTTATTTRGTTATTTTTTCACACATTATTGCCATCAGACTAGCTATATCAAAATCAAAAATGGATAACCAAGAAAAGAGATTGATGGTGGAGGAAATAGCAGCCAGGAAAAGGTCACTGTTGGGGAGACTTGATAACTGCGGGGTCACTGCTGAGACCAAAAAGAAAGGATGGGTGAGAGTGGCCYAGTCTGTCTCTGCCGTCGGGGGTATGGCAAAGGACAGTGACGCGGTAAAAAAMAYGTGGTCTGACATCAAGTCGTCTGCTAAGAAGAAGGGAGCTGAGAGACCATTCATGTGGACCAYCTGTAGGAGAAGGTGTTGTCCATCATAGAGATGGTGMTAGAGGGACTGCGCGACCATTAAGTTAGTTAGCTACGTTAGCTAGCTAACGTGTAAAGACATTATAGCCAACATAGCTAGCGACGTTAACGTTAGCTAAGTTAGCCATGTTCATCTTTGCAAATTGACGAGATAGTGCTAGATATTTAACACTTCTAGAATATTGTAATATATTGTTAATTACTAGCTAGCTAGATAATGCATGTTTAATTTGTATTCTTGCTGTAGTTAAATATCTGTTAGCCAACTGTGTCTGTGGCGCAAGAAAARGTTCKTGATTGCAAAAGTATCCATTAGTCTCAAGACCAGGGTTTAGCTGTCCTAAAGATAAGTACATTTCCAAMAAGAAATCCTAAAGCGTTATTTTCAAGAATCCCATTTCTTCTTAACTTTTTTCTTAGGAAGAAACTTAGGAAAAACCTTAACATTTCCAATAACTTTATTGAGGAATAGCAACTTTGCTTAACTTTCTTCTTAGGTCTATAGTTAAGGGGACACTGTCAGTTAAGAAGAAATGTCTTTTMAAGAAGGTTTTGTGAATCCGGCCCCTGGGCTCAGAACTGTGGTGCACAAGAGGGTAGTTTGCTGACTCTGAGAAATCATGTCCTTAAACATCAAAGAGTTGAGCTGTTGCCTCCTGGGAATTTATCAGGAACCCTGACCTCTTATTGATATTCTTATGTAAGACTTCCCTTAGGATTTATATTTATTTGTTACTATGTCACTTGCTTACTTCACTTGCTTAGTGGGATTGGACTTTATATCATGGTGTCCGTCAATAGCAAAGTTAACAGAAACAGAGTTCAAGAAAGTAAGCAAGTAATTTCAATAATTCCTCATCTATATCAGCCTTATGAAAGMTTCACATTGCTCGTTCCACTACAGCAGGGGTGTCGAAATCATTCCATAGAGGGCTTAGTGTCTGCAGGTTTTTCCTTTCAATTCAGACCTAAACAAGAAGGTGAMAGGAGTTCTCTACTAATTAGTGACCTTAGTTCATCAATCAAGTAAAAGGGAGGAGCGAAAACCCGTAGTAAAAACTCTCCGTGGAATGAGTTCGACACGTGCACTACAGCATGGAAATTCTTCACAGTAATGAAGGGAGATTGAGCATGTTGTGTTTGATGTAAAGGTAGTGTGTGGTGTGGTGTGGTGCAGTATAATGAAGTGCCAATTAGGTTAGGTTACATGGACATAGGTTAGTAGCTTTGTTTTGGAGAAAGTCGCAGTTCAACCAAACCGGGAAAAAAAATAAAATGCCTCATCCCTGGACGCAAGACACCCAAGCTTTTTATATCTTCCCAACAAGTCCAGAACGACGGTGAAYATTGTTGTAATTTGCTGGGAAAGGCGAGTCAGACACTTTCAAAAGAAAGTCGCCTGTCCCATGCTCATTTTACCAAAGACAGCTTTGCAAATGCAGGAATGGTGGAGCGGAACATGCATAAAACATATAGGCTGACAGAAGAATCTGTACCATTGATTTATCCTGACCAACATGTAACTATAACGTTACCCAGCCAGACCTACTATTTTTGGGAGTAGGGTCGTTATTCATTCAACACTCGCCAAATGACCGCTAATCATTTCTTCAAGATGGAGCCAACAGAGATGGTCGCCCTGCTTCAGATCCTTGTTTTTTTTTATGTATTATTTCTTCCATTGCTAGCCCAGAAAATCCTGCGTGTTATTACATACAGCCGGGAAGAACTATTGGATATAAAAGCTATGTCAACTTACCAACATTACGACCAGGAATACGTCTTTCCCGAAGCGGATCCTTTGTTCGGATCTCCACCCGGACACGGGATCTTATCCCAGAGGCCGACCCAAAACAACACGGTTGCCGCAGGAGAGGCAGACGGAGCAGCCTACTGGTCAGAATCAGAAGGTGATCARGCCATCCACCACTTCCGAGCATATTACTTGCCAGTGTCCATTCTCTAGATAACAAGGTGGATGAAATTAGGGCACGAGTTGCCTTCCAGAYAGACATCAAAGATTGTAACATTCTGTTTCACGGAAACATGGCTCACTCTGGATATGTTGTCAAAGTCGGTACAGCCACCKGGTTTCTTCATGCATTGCGCCYACAGAAACAAACATCTCWCTGGTAAGAAGAAGGGCGGGGGTGTATGCCTTATGATTAACGACTCATGGTGTAATCCCAACAACATACAGGAACTCAAGTCCTTTTGTTCACRWGACSTAAAATTCCTTAAAATCAAATGCRGACCGCATTATCTACCAAGTGAATTCTCTTCGATTATAGTCACAGCCGTGTATATCCCCCACAAGCAAATACCTCATCGGCCCTGAAAGAACTTCACTGGACTCTATGTAAACTGGAAACCATACATCCTGAGGCTGCATTTATTGTAGCTGGGGATTTTAACAAAGCTAACCTGAGAACGAGACTTCCTAAATTCTATCAGCATATCGAATGCGCGACACAAGCTGGTACGGTCAACTTCCACGATGCATACAAAGCCCTTCCCCCCCTCTGCCAGAAACCATAGATTGATGGCYGCATTCGCGCAAAATTGAAAGCGCGAACCACCGCTTTTAATCATGGCAAGGCGACTGGAAACATGACCGAATACAAACAGTGCAGCTATTCCCTCCGCAAGTCAATCAAACAAGCAAAGCGTTAGTATAGAGACAAAGTAGAGTCACAATTCAACGGCTCAGACACGAGACGTATGTGGCAGGGTCTACAGTCAATCACGGATTACAAAAAGAAAACCAGCCRTGTCACGGACATCGACGTCTTGCTCACAGACAAATTACAGTTCGAGGACAATTCGAGGACAATACAGTGCCACTGACACGGCCCGCTATCAAAGCCTGTGGGCTCTCCTTCTCCGTGGCCAACTTGAGTAAAACATTTAAACGTGTTAACCCTCGCAAGGCAGACGGCATCCCTAGCCGCTTCTTCAGAGCATGCACAGACCAGCTGGCTGTTGTGTTTACGGACATAATCAATCCTTATCCAAGTCTGCTGTCCCCACATGCTTCAAGATGGCCACTATTGTCCTGTTCCCAAGAAAGCTTAGGTAACTGAACTAAATGACTATCGCCCCGTAGCACTCACTTGTGTCACCATGAAGTGCTTTGAGAGACTAGTCAAGGATCATGTCACCTCCACCCTACCTGATACCCTAGACCCACTCCAATTTGCATACCGCCCCAATAGGTCCACAGACGATGCAATCGCCATCACACTGCACACTGCCCTATCCCATCTGGACAAGAAGAATACCTATGTAAGAATGAAGTTCATTGACTACAGCTCAGCATTTAACACCAAAGTACCCTCCAAACTCGTCATTAAGCTTGAGACTCTGAGTCTCGTCCCCGTAAACTTAACATGTGTAAATATTTGTATGAACATAACAAGATTCAACAATTGAGACAAACTGAACAAGTTCCACAGACATGTGACCAACAGAAATTGAATAATGTATCCCTGAACAAAGGTCAAAATCAAAAGTAACAGTCAGTATCTGCTGTGGCCACGAGCTGCATTAAGTACACACCGCCCCAGACCATGACGGACCCTCCACCTCCAAATCGATCCCGCTCCAGAGTACAGGCCTCGGTGTAACGCTTATTCCTTCGACGATAAACGCGAATCCGACGATCCCCCCTGGTGAGACAAAACCGCAACTCGTCAGTGAAGAGCACTTTTTGCCAGTCCTGTCTGGTTCAGCGACGGTGGATTTGTGCCCATAGGCAACGTTGTTGCCGGTGATGTCTGGTGAGGACCTGCCTTACAACAGGCCTACAAACCTTCAGTCCAGCCTCTCACGGACAGTCAGCACTGATGGAGGGATTGTGCGTTCTTGGTGTAACTCGGGCAGTTTTTGTTGCCATCCTGTACCTGTCCCGCAGGTGTGATGTTTGGATGTACCGATCCTGTGCATGTGTTATTACACATGGTCTGCCACTGCGAGGACGATCAGCTGTCCATCCTGTCTCCCTGTAGCGCTGTATTAGGCGTATAACAATACGGACATTGCAATGAATTGCCCTGGCCACATCTGCAGTCCTCATGCCTCCTTGCAGCACACCTAAGGCACGGTCACATGGGCATTTTTCTTTTGGTGTTTTTCAGAGTCAGTAGAAAGGCCTCTTTAGTGTCCTACGTTTTCATAACTGTGACCTTAATTGCCTACCGTCTGTAAGGTGCATGTTCAATAATTGTTTCTGGTTCATTGAACAAGCATTGGAAACAGTGTTTAAACCCTTTACAATGAAGATCTGTGAAGGTATTTGGATTTTTACGAATTATCTTTGAAAGACAGGGTCCTGAAAAAGGGACGTTTCTTTTTTTGCTGAGTTTAGTTAGCTAGCTAGCTTCTTTTTAGTTGGTTATGCCAGAGACGTAGGCAGAAATTGCAGTGTGGCTGGACGTGAGTAAAAGTGACTGGGCCAACATTTTCCAGCAAAAATAACCAGATATCAGTGGTGTAGTCGTGGTGCATGGAGAAGTGGGTATACTCTAGTTTTGCCAAKAATATCACAAARGGCCTGCCTGGTGAATGAAAGGTGCCCTGTGTGGAAAATTTGATGAGAAACAGATGTAGGCTACTCTAAATGACCTAAAATCATGGCAGTGGGAAATACATCCACCATGATATCCAGAATTAATTAATAGGCCTAGCTTCTCTGTTTGAAGTTTGGGAGGTGGGTTTCATCTCCCATTCCCAGCTTTCTCCTCTGTTGGATGGGCCTAGCTGCCACCAATTGTGGGCCTGGGGAACAGCAGACACCCCCTGGTACTAGTCTAGACAGTCTGAACCCTCCACAAACACTGTCCCTGGAAGCATAAAGTTTATAGTTTTAATGTCACGTACATTATGCCTTTCTTGCAAGCTCCAAACCCAACAATGCAGTATTCACTCAAAATAAAGCAAAAACACCCAGGAATGACTTCACCTGCCTCTTGGTRCGGGGGACCGGCCATACCCTAATGGCAGCGATTTTTTCTTCTTGGGGTTTCACATTTCCCCTCCCGATCTGATAGCCCAGGTACTCCACCTTGGCGTAGCCCAGCTTGCACTTGTGGGGGGTTGCYGTCAGACCTGCATCCCTTAGCGCATCAATCACGGCCTGTAACCTACCCAGATGTGACTCCCAACTGTCAKTGTGCACAATTATGTCATCCAGATAAGCAGCTGCGTACTTACTGTGTGGCCACAGGACGCGGTCCATGAGTCGCTGAAAGGTCGCCGGTGCCCCGTGGAGCCCGAAAGGCAAAACCCGGTAGTGGTATAGCCCCCCCGGGGTGGAGAAGGCAGTCTTCTCCCGGGAGGCAGCTGCCAGTGGCACCTGCCAGTACCCCTTCGTCAGGTCCAAGGTGCTGACGTTTCTCGCCTTCCCCAAGCGGTCGATCAGTTCGTCCACCCGGGGCATGGGGTAGGCATCGAACTTACTGACCTTGTTCAGGCCCCGGAAGTCATTAAAGAAGCGCACGGTTCCGTCTGGTTTCGGAACCAGCACTATGGCGCTAAACCCCTAACTGTGTGAGTCCTCTAGTCCCCCCATTTCTAGCATTGTCGTCACTTCTCGCTGGACCGCCACCCTCCGGGRTTCTGGTATCCGGTATGGCCGTTTACTCACTTTATCTCCCGGACGGGTGTGGATATGATGTTCCACGAGATCCGTGCACAACCGGCACCTCGGAGAARATGGCCGTATTCCGCTGTACCAACTCTGTGAGCTCTTGTCATTGGGTCGGGCTGAAGTCTTCCCCCATTGCAACTTCGACAGAGGGCGGCCCTGCTGTGGCCGGGTCCACGTTACGCACAGCGCCTCGTGTGCGTGACATTTCTTTCTTGTAAGTTCACATGGTAAAGCTGGAGGGGTTTTCTCCGCCCCAGTTGGCGGACCTTATAGTTGACGTCGCCTACCCGCTCAATGATGTCGTAGGGCCCAGGCCACGTAGCCAGGAATTTACTCTCCGCTGTAGGAATCAGCACCAAGACCTTCTCACCTGGTTGGAACTCTCGTGGTTGGGCCCCCCGGTTGTAGACACGCTCCTGGGCACGTTGCGCCTGGGCCATGTGCTCTCTCACCACTGGCCAAATCGCCGACATCCTCTCCCTCATCTCCTGCACATGTTCTACTACGCTGCGAAGGGGGGTTGGCTGCTCTTCCCAGACCTCCTTGGCAAGGTCCAGCAGACCGCGGGGCCGACGGCCATACAGGAGCTCAAAGGGGGAGAACCCCGTGGATGCTTGGGATACCTCGCACACTGAAAATATCAGGTGGGGCAGCAAYCTGGTCCCAGTTCCTCCCGTCTCTCTCGATGACCTTCTTCAGCATCTGGTTTAGGGTCTTATTGAAGCTTTCCACCAGCCCGTCCGTTTGTGGATGGTACACACTGGTCCTCATCTGTTTTATTCGTAACAGATTGCAGACATCTTTCATCACACGAGACATGGTGCCCTGGTCCGTCAGGATTTCCTGTGGAATACCCACCCGGCTAAATAAATGGAAGAGCTCCCGTGCGATACCTTTTGCTGCCGCCATGCGTAGTGCGATTGCCTCAGGATACCGGGTGGCGTAAACCACGATTACCAGGATGTATTGGTGTCCCCTCGCGGTTTTCACCAATGGASCCACCAGATCCATTGCCACCCGCTCAAATGGCACTCCTATAATGGGCAAAGGGTTTCGATAATGCACCCACGTGCCAGGTCGATTAGAAAGGCCTGCTCGCAGAAGTGTTTCAGGGAGCGTTTGACAGTGATGAGGGGTGGTCGTTTGACCGCGGATGCAGGCAATGAGGCAGTGATCGCTGAYATCCTGATTGAAAACAGCAGAGGTGTATTTAGAGGGCAAGTTGGTCAGGATAATATTTATGAGGGTGCCCATGTTTACGGATTTCGGGTTGAACCTGGTGGATTCCTTGATAATTTGTGTGAGATTGAGGGCATCCAGCTTAGATTGTAGGACTGCCGGGGTGTTAAGCATATCCCAGTTTAGGTCACCTAACAGAACGAACTCTGGTGTCCAGGGCACAGCTGGGAGCTGAGGGGGGTCTATAACAGGTGGCAACAGTGAGAGACTTATTTCTGGAGAGATTCATCTTTAAATTTAGAAGCTCAAACTGTTTGGGTGTTATCTTAACACCGGTGGAAATCRGTCCTTTGGTCTGGAGTWCAAATTTGAGATTTTAGGTTCTAACCTCRGTGTCTTTGTGAGACTCAGAGTAGGTGAATGGATGATCTCTGCATGTGTGGTTCCCACCATTATCTTAACTGTTATCTTAACAATTAGAGGGGGTTGAACTGGGTGATTTGAAAGGGGCTATTGTGTATTGCAGCAAATTACACTATGCACAAAAATCTGTTTCTTTTTGTTATTTTTTAGGGTAGTTTTGTTTCCTCCCCTTTTAATAGCTGACTGAGTAATTTGAGGTTATCCTAAAATAACAAACATAATTGAAGTGTTACAGAACACAAAAGTAACAGGGTAACCACGCTGAGATAATTACTCTCCGGCTCAGATACTAAAGTTACATAAACATTTACGTTGAAAGTTTGTATGTTATGCGTCAAGGAATTTACTAATCACTGAATGTGTGTATATGTACAGTCCCAGTCAAACGTTTGGACGCAACAACTCATTCAAGGGTTTTTCTTTATTTTTACTATTTTCTACATTGTAGAATAGTAGTGAAGACAACAAAACTATTAAACAACACATACGTAATCATGTAGTAACCAAAAAAGCGTTAAACAAATCAAAATATAGTTTATATTTGAGATTCTTCAAAGTAGCCACCCTTTGTCTTGATGACAGCTTTGCACACTCTTGGCATTCTCTCAACCAGCTTCATGAAGTAGTCATCTGGAATGCATTACAATTAACAGGTGTACCTTGTTTAAAGTTCATTTGTGAAATTTCTTTCCTTCTTAATGCGTTTGAGCCAATCAGTTGTGTTGTGACAAGGTAGGGGTGGTATACAGAAGATTTGGTCAAATACCAAGTCCATATTATCACAAGAACAGCTCAAATAAGCACAGAGAAATGACAGTCCATCATTACTTTAAGACAAGGTCAGTCAATCCAGAAAATGTCAAGAACTTTGAAAGTTTCTTCAAGTGCAGTCGCAAAAACCATCAAGCGCTATGATGAAACTGGCTCTCATCAGGACCACTACAGGAAAAGAATACTCAGTTACCTCTGCTGCAGAGGATACGTTCATGAGAGTTAGTTGCACCTCAGATTGCAGCCCAAATAAATGCTTCACAGAGTTCAAGTAACAGACACATCTCAACATCAACTGTTCAGAGGAGGCTGCGTAATCAGGCCTTCATGGTCGAATTGCTGCAAAGAAACCACTGCTAAAGGACACCAATAAGAAGAAGAGACTTCCTTGGGCCAAGAAACACAATCAACGGACATTAGACCAGTGGGAATTTGTCCTCTGGTCTGGAGTCCAAATTTGAGATTTTTGGTTCCTACTGCCGTGTCTTTGTGAGACGCGTTGTGGGTGAACGGATGATCTCCGCATGTGTGGTTCCCACCGTGAAGCATGGAGGAGGAGGTGTTGTGGTGTGGGCGTGCTTTGCTGGTGACACTGTCTGTGATTTATTTAGAATTCAAGGCACACTTAACCAGCATTGCTACCACAACATTCTGCAGCGATACGCCATCCTATCTGGTTTGTGCTTAGTGGGACTATCATTTGCTTTTCAACAGGACAATGACCCTAAACAACCTCCAGGCTGTGTAAGGGCTATTTTTCCAAAAAGGTCAGATATACAGTGTAGACATTGTTAATGCTGTAAATGAGGCCAGGTCATCTGATGCAGCACTCCATTCCTCTCCTTTTTGGTCAAATAGCCCTAACACGGCCTGGAGGTGTGTTTTGGGTCATTGTCCTGTTGAAAAACTAATTATAGTCCCACTAAGTGCTCGTGTTTCTTGGCCCAAGCAAGTCTCTTCTTATTATTGATGTCCTTTAGTAGATGTTTCTTTGCAGAAATTCTCCTCTGAACAATTGATGTTGAGATGTGTCTGTTACTTGAACTCTGTGAAGCATTTATTTGGGCTGCAATCTGAGGTGCCGCTAACTCTAATGAACTTATCCTCTGCAGCAGAGGTAACACTGAAGAGGCGACTCCTTCTAGGCAGAGTTCCTTTGTCCAGTGTCTGTGTTCTTTCGCCCATCTTTTCTTTTTATTGGCCAGTCTGAGATATGGCTTTTTCTTTGCAACTCTGCCCAGAAGGCCAGCATCCCAGAGTCACCTCTTCACTGTTGACATTGAGACTGTTTTTTTGCGGGTACTAATTAATGAAGCTGACAGTTGAGGNTACCTATGTAAGAATGAAGTTCATTGACTACAGCTCAGCATTTAACACCAAAGTACCCTCCAAACTCGTCATTAAGCTTGAGACTCTGAGTCTCGTCCCCGTAAACTTAACATGTGTAAATATTTGTATGAACATAACAAGATTCAACAATTGAGACAAACTGAACAAGTTCCACAGACATGTGACCAACAGAAATTGAATAATGTATCCCTGAACAAAGGTCAAAATCAAAAGTAACAGTCAGTATCTGCTGTGGCCACGAGCTGCATTAAGTACACACCGCCCCAGACCATGACGGACCCTCCACCTCCAAATCGATCCCGCTCCAGAGTACAGGCCTCGGTGTAACGCTTATTCCTTCGACGATAAACGCGAATCCGACGATCCCCCCTGGTGAGACAAAACCGCAACTCGTCAGTGAAGAGCACTTTTTGCCAGTCCTGTCTGGTTCAGCGACGGTGGATTTGTGCCCATAGGCAACGTTGTTGCCGGTGATGTCTGGTGAGGACCTGCCTTACAACAGGCCTACAAACCTTCAGTCCAGCCTCTCACGGACAGTCAGCACTGATGGAGGGATTGTGCGTTCTTGGTGTAACTCGGGCAGTTTTTGTTGCCATCCTGTACCTGTCCCGCAGGTGTGATGTTTGGATGTACCGATCCTGTGCATGTGTTATTACACATGGTCTGCCACTGCGAGGACGATCAGCTGTCCATCCTGTCTCCCTGTAGCGCTGTATTAGGCGTATAACAATACGGACATTGCAATGAATTGCCCTGGCCACATCTGCAGTCCTCATGCCTCCTTGCAGCACACCTAAGGCACGGTCACATGGGCATTTTTCTTTTGGTGTTTTTCAGAGTCAGTAGAAAGGCCTCTTTAGTGTCCTACGTTTTCATAACTGTGACCTTAATTGCCTACCGTCTGTAAGGTGCATGTTCAATAATTGTTTCTGGTTCATTGAACAAGCATTGGAAACAGTGTTTAAACCCTTTACAATGAAGATCTGTGAAGGTATTTGGATTTTTACGAATTATCTTTGAAAGACAGGGTCCTGAAAAAGGGACGTTTCTTTTTTTGCTGAGTTTAGTTAGCTAGCTAGCTTCTTTTTAGTTGGTTATGCCAGAGACGTAGGCAGAAATTGCAGTGTGGCTGGACGTGAGTAAAAGTGACTGGGCCAACATTTTCCAGCAAAAATAACCAGATATCAGTGGTGTAGTCGTGGTGCATGGAGAAGTGGGTATACTCTAGTTTTGCCAAKAATATCACAAARGGCCTGCCTGGTGAATGAAAGGTGCCCTGTGTGGAAAATTTGATGAGAAACAGATGTAGGCTACTCTAAATGACCTAAAATCATGGCAGTGGGAAATACATCCACCATGATATCCAGAATTAATTAATAGGCCTAGCTTCTCTGTTTGAAGTTTGGGAGGTGGGTTTCATCTCCCATTCCCAGCTTTCTCCTCTGTTGGATGGGCCTAGCTGCCACCAATTGTGGGCCTGGGGAACAGCAGACACCCCCTGGTACTAGTCTAGACAGTCTGAACCCTCCACAAACACTGTCCCTGGAAGCATAAAGTTTATAGTTTTAATGTCACGTACATTATGCCTTTCTTGCAAGCTCCAAACCCAACAATGCAGTATTCACTCAAAATAAAGCAAAAACACCCAGGAATGACTTCACCTGCCTCTTGGTRCGGGGGACCGGCCATACCCTAATGGCAGCGATTTTTTCTTCTTGGGGTTTCACATTTCCCCTCCCGATCTGATAGCCCAGGTACTCCACCTTGGCGTAGCCCAGCTTGCACTTGTGGGGGGTTGCYGTCAGACCTGCATCCCTTAGCGCATCAATCACGGCCTGTAACCTACCCAGATGTGACTCCCAACTGTCAKTGTGCACAATTATGTCATCCAGATAAGCAGCTGCGTACTTACTGTGTGGCCACAGGACGCGGTCCATGAGTCGCTGAAAGGTCGCCGGTGCCCCGTGGAGCCCGAAAGGCAAAACCCGGTAGTGGTATAGCCCCCCCGGGGTGGAGAAGGCAGTCTTCTCCCGGGAGGCAGCTGCCAGTGGCACCTGCCAGTACCCCTTCGTCAGGTCCAAGGTGCTGACGTTTCTCGCCTTCCCCAAGCGGTCGATCAGTTCGTCCACCCGGGGCATGGGGTAGGCATCGAACTTACTGACCTTGTTCAGGCCCCGGAAGTCATTAAAGAAGCGCACGGTTCCGTCTGGTTTCGGAACCAGCACTATGGCGCTAAACCCCTAACTGTGTGAGTCCTCTAGTCCCCCCATTTCTAGCATTGTCGTCACTTCTCGCTGGACCGCCACCCTCCGGGRTTCTGGTATCCGGTATGGCCGTTTACTCACTTTATCTCCCGGACGGGTGTGGATATGATGTTCCACGAGATCCGTGCACAACCGGCACCTCGGAGAARATGGCCGTATTCCGCTGTACCAACTCTGTGAGCTCTTGTCATTGGGTCGGGCTGAAGTCTTCCCCCATTGCAACTTCGACAGAGGGCGGCCCTGCTGTGGCCGGGTCCACGTTACGCACAGCGCCTCGTGTGCGTGACATTTCTTTCTTGTAAGTTCACATGGTAAAGCTGGAGGGGTTTTCTCCGCCCCAGTTGGCGGACCTTATAGTTGACGTCGCCTACCCGCTCAATGATGTCGTAGGGCCCAGGCCACGTAGCCAGGAATTTACTCTCCGCTGTAGGAATCAGCACCAAGACCTTCTCACCTGGTTGGAACTCTCGTGGTTGGGCCCCCCGGTTGTAGACACGCTCCTGGGCACGTTGCGCCTGGGCCATGTGCTCTCTCACCACTGGCCAAATCGCCGACATCCTCTCCCTCATCTCCTGCACATGTTCTACTACGCTGCGAAGGGGGGTTGGCTGCTCTTCCCAGACCTCCTTGGCAAGGTCCAGCAGACCGCGGGGCCGACGGCCATACAGGAGCTCAAAGGGGGAGAACCCCGTGGATGCTTGGGATACCTCGCACACTGAAAATATCAGGTGGGGCAGCAAYCTGGTCCCAGTTCCTCCCGTCTCTCTCGATGACCTTCTTCAGCATCTGGTTTAGGGTCTTATTGAAGCTTTCCACCAGCCCGTCCGTTTGTGGATGGTACACACTGGTCCTCATCTGTTTTATTCGTAACAGATTGCAGACATCTTTCATCACACGAGACATGGTGCCCTGGTCCGTCAGGATTTCCTGTGGAATACCCACCCGGCTAAATAAATGGAAGAGCTCCCGTGCGATACCTTTTGCTGCCGCCATGCGTAGTGCGATTGCCTCAGGATACCGGGTGGCGTAAACCACGATTACCAGGATGTATTGGTGTCCCCTCGCGGTTTTCACCAATGGASCCACCAGATCCATTGCCACCCGCTCAAATGGCACTCCTATAATGGGCAAAGGGTTTCGATAATGCACCCACGTGCCAGGTCGATTAGAAAGGCCTGCTCGCAGAAGTGTTTCAGGGAGCGTTTGACAGTGATGAGGGGTGGTCGTTTGACCGCGGATGCAGGCAATGAGGCAGTGATCGCTGAYATCCTGATTGAAAACAGCAGAGGTGTATTTAGAGGGCAAGTTGGTCAGGATAATATTTATGAGGGTGCCCATGTTTACGGATTTCGGGTTGAACCTGGTGGATTCCTTGATAATTTGTGTGAGATTGAGGGCATCCAGCTTAGATTGTAGGACTGCCGGGGTGTTAAGCATATCCCAGTTTAGGTCACCTAACAGAACGAACTCTGGTGTCCAGGGCACAGCTGGGAGCTGAGGGGGGTCTATAACAGGTGGCAACAGTGAGAGACTTATTTCTGGAGAGATTCATCTTTAAATTTAGAAGCTCAAACTGTTTGGGTGTTATCTTAACACCGGTGGAAATCRGTCCTTTGGTCTGGAGTWCAAATTTGAGATTTTAGGTTCTAACCTCRGTGTCTTTGTGAGACTCAGAGTAGGTGAATGGATGATCTCRGCATGTGTGGTTCCCYCCATTATCTTAACTGTTATCTTAYCAATTAGAGGGGGTTGAACTGGGTGATTTGAAATGGGCTATTGTGTATTGCAGCAAATTACACTATGCACACAAATCTGTTTCTTGTTGTTATTTTTTAGGGGAGTTTTGTTCCCTCCCTTTAAATAGCTGACTGAGTCATTTGAGGTTATCCTAAAATAACAAACATAATCGAAGTGTTACAGAACACAAAAGTAACAGGGTAACCACACTGAGATATTTACTCTCCGGCTCAGATACTAAAGTTACATAAACATTTACATTGAAAGTTTGTATGTTATGCGGCAAGGAATTTACTAATCAGTGAATGTGTGTATATGTACAGTCCCAGTCAATTGTTTGGACGCAACAACTCATTCAAGGGTTTTTCTCTATTTTTAATATTTTCTACATTGTAGAATAGTAGTGAAGACAACAAAACTATTAAACAACTCATGTACGTAATCATGTAGTAGCCAAAAAAGCGTTAAACAAATCAAAATATAGTTTATATTTGAGATTCTTCAAAGTAGCCACCCTTTGTCTTGATGACAGCTTTGCACACACTTGGCATTCTCTCAACCAGCTTCATGAAGTAGTCATCTGGAATGCATTACAATTAACAGGTGTCTTGTTTAAAGTTTATTTGTGGAATTTCTTTCCTTCTTAATGCGTTTGAGCCAATCAGTTGTGTTGTGACAAGGTAGGGGTGGTGTACAAAAGATTTGGTCAAATACCAAGTCCATATTATCACAAGAACAGCTCAAATAAGCACGGAGAAACGGCAGTCCATCATTACTTTAAGACAAGTTCAGTCAATCCGGAAAATTTCAAGAACTTTGAAAGATTCTTCAAGTGCAGTCGCAAAAACCATCAAGCGCTATGATGAAACTGGCTCTCATGAGGACCACTACAGGAAAATAATACTCAGAGTTACCTCTGCTGCAGAGGATACGTTCAAGAGAGTTAGCTGCACCTCAGATTGCAGCCCAAATAAATGCTTCACAGAGTTCAAGTAACAGACACATCTCAACATCAATTGTTCAGAGGAGAATTTCTGCAAAGAAACATCTAAAGAACAGCAATAATAAGAAGAGACTTGCTTGGGCCAAGAAACACGAGCACTTAGTGGGATTATAATTTGTTTTTCAACAGGACAATAACCCAAAACACACCTCCAGGCTGTGTAAGGGCTATTTGACCACGTAATGCTGTAACAAAATTCAAATGACATCTTGATGTTACGGTGCCGTTCGGGCAATTTAAAGTATTGATTGGGGACTTACAGTATTTTTGGAGCAATGTAACTATTTTTCTGGGTGATTTTTGTATTTGTGCTTCCCATGACTTTTGTTTTATAATGTGCATATATGTGCACCTGTATATAGTTTGGGTATAATGTGTATATATATTTATGTTGCCTANAGAGTCACCTCTTCACTGTTGACATTGAGACTGTTTTTTTGCGGGTACTAATTAATGAAGCTGACAGTTGAGGACTTGTGAGGCGTCTGTTTCTCAAACTAGACATACTAATGTACTTGTCCTCTTGCTCAGTTGTGCACCGGTGCCTCCCACTCCTCTTTCTATTCTGGTTAGAGCCAGTTTGCGCTGTTCTGTGAAGGGAGTAGTACACAGCGTTGTACGAGATCTTCAGTTTCTTGGCAATTTCTTGCATGGAATAGCCTTCATTTCTCAGAACAAGAATAGACTGATGAGTTTCAGAAGAAAGTTATTTGTTTCTGGCCATTTTGAGCCTGTAATCGAGCCCGCAAATGCTGATGCTCCAGATACTCACCTAGTCTAAAGACGGCCAGTTTTATTGCTTCTTTCATTAGAACAACAGTTTTCAGCTCTGCTAACATAGTTGCAAAATGGTTTTCTAATGACCAATTAGCCTTTTAAAATGATAAACTTGGATTAGCTAACACAACGTGCCATTGGAACACAGGAGTGATGGTTGCTGATAATGGGCCTCCGTACGCCTATGTAGATATTCCATTAAAAAACTGCCTTTTCCAGCTACAATAGTAATTTACAACATTAACAATGTCCACACTGTATTTCTGATCAAATTGATGTTATTTTAATGGATAAAAAAATTGCTTTTCTTTCATTTCTAAATGACCCCAAACTTTTGAACGGTAGTGTATATATATTGTTCAACAGCTGTTGCATAGGATAGTATTAATGTAACTTGTTGCTGTATTTATGTTGTTACTGTCCATTATGTTCTGTCTTTATATCTACTTTTAAAAAACAATAATAACAATTGCGCTGAAAAAACATGTAGAGGAGCTGGTTCAGAAGTTAAGATTTAAAGTTGGCTTTTTGTACAGAAACAGATCGTGCCTTTCTCTAAACAGTAGGAAGCAGATTGTTCGGTCAAACTTTTGATCTGTTCTTGATTATGGTGATATTATTTATCAAAGTGCAGCTGCTACTACTCTTAAACCTTTGGATGCCATCTACCATAGTCCCCTTCGTTTTGTTACAGGGGACAGTTTTGATACTCATCACTGCATTCTGTATCAAAAGTTTGGCTGGACTTCGCTAAAGACCCGTAGATCTCTACATTTCTCACTTTTTGTTTGCAAGGCCCTACTTCATAAACTTCTGTCTTATCTAACTTTGCTGTTGAAGTATAGACACCTGAGTTGCCTAACCCGTTCACAAGAACGTTTGAGCTTCCTAGTCTCCACTGAGTTAGGTAAATCTGCTTTTACTTTAAATGCACCGTAATGCTGTAACAAAATTCAAATTTAAAGTATTGATTGGGGACTTACAGTATTTTTGGAGCAATGTAACAATTTTTCTGGGTGATTTTTTTATTTGTGCTTCCCATGACTTTTGTTTTATAATGTGCATATATATACCTGTATATAGTTTGGGTATAATGTGTATATATATTTATGTTGCCTATACAGGGCGCATTTGTAAAAGAGACCTAGGTCTCAATATGTCTTCCCTGTTCAAATTAAGGTTAAATTCAATATAAAAGAAATTAAAAGTTGTCTGGATGTCCTTTGGGTGGTGGACCATTCTTGATACACACAGGAAACTGTTGAGCGTGAAAAKCCCAGCAGCGTTGCAGTTCTTTGGTCTTGCCCATTCACCCTCTGAATTGCACACATACACAACCCACTTCTCAATTGTCTCAACGCTTAAAAGTCCTTCTTTAACCTGTCTCCTCCATCATGTTTAGACATGATTTAACAAGTGACATCAATAAGGGATCATAGCTTTCACATGGACACACCTGATCAGTTTATGTCATGGAAAGAGCAGGTGTTCCTAATGTTTTGTACACTTAGTGTATTTGTTAACATCATGGGTGTGTTGTTATGTGTTAATAACATTTAGACTACGTAATGGCTAAACAAGGAGTTTTCTAGCTGAAGTATATGTTCATTAAAAGTAGTTAAACCTACGCCCCAGTTTGTCATTATATAAGGAACAAACATAACAATGGGTAATTGAGTAAGTATGTAATTCAATAAAGGCTCATGGTTACAAAGGATTTTCTGCACAGTAGATCATAACATGAGTATCAATCAATAACACATGAGTAGTGTGTGTGTGTGTGTGTGTGTGTGTAATCAAGTGTCTGGAATGGGAGATTGAGGGTAACAGTCCTCATGGTCACGGACTGCAAAGCCCACCAAGACCCCCCTGCACCCCCTCGGTGGAGACACATGGCACCACACCTCCCGACAGATCTCCACACCACAGGGTTACCTTACCCATCAGCCAGCCTGCCTGACACCCAGATGGAAGCTGCTCACACACGCGCATGCACTCACACGTCTCACACACACACACACACAATGGCCACTAATGCAAAAACCCTCCAATAAGCCAAAAACGTATCCATCCTATTACTAAATAACTTTACCAACATAAAACAACAATTCCCATGGGGATAATAAAGTCAGTACTACTTATCGGTAATCAATGGGGTCAGCCACATTGAACACAATGCAAAACACTGTAGTCAAAATATCATGACGCCTAGTTGATTCTATTGACGTTCATTCTATTGACCGTGGTCACTGAGGAACTAGCTGACATGCAGAACGCAGTATCATTAATCKGTCCTAGAACAACCTAATTTTCTTTAACTCTGGAGGAGTTGTGTAGGATTTCTGTTGACGGCGAAAACACACAGTGCACATCATACACGTTCTATTTCACTACAACAATGACAATACGTGCAATCAGAGGACGACTATGTGTCCTGTGATCACCACCTCCACTTTTGGTCAATGTTTGGTCCAGTGGRGGTCGGTGCCGTTTAAGATGAGGGAGGATTATKATTTTTTTAATGAGCACGGCCTTATTTCTATCACAGCAAATTGGATGACTGTCATTCATATTCCATTCACCCAGCTCTTTGTAACATCGATAGGTTTAGACATGATACTCACATTTTCCCTATACCCATCATCAGGTTGCTACTACCTAGCCCGTGAACGAKGGTATACAACGTAAGTGCACAGGTTGAGAGAAATTTCAGTAATCAAGGTGACAGACAGTGACACGTTCAATACATCGAGCTGATCTATGGTTGTTGTCATTAGTCCAACAGCTGCAAACGAGAGTTTCTATTTGGGCAAATGCAGGTATGTTTATCCCTGTTTCGTTTCGTTTGGTTCCGTTTTAGAATGTTTTTCAACAGAATCGTCAGAATGAATACACCRCTGATCACACACAAACATGGTTCACTTTTTATTGCAGCCACATACAAACAGCATGATCACTTTGATCATTGTAGCTATAATTCCTTCTTGCATCTACGTGCTTTCCCTCCTCTTACCTTTTCCCTTTGCTTGTGGACTTCAGTGCACAACACATCAGCTGTCTGTGACCAGGCGAAAAAACCTTTCCAAGCCAATCCTTCATATCATAACCACTAACCGCTACACACAACCTACATCATTGTCACCATTATTAGCTAATGTCATAGTCAACATAGCTACTAGAACTAATGTGTTAGTAAACCTGACTACAATCATGCAGTACAGTGTACAGTCAGCAASAAGTTTATCAGTTCCACCAGCGGGCCCTGTGGCAGTAAATTAATAAAACAAAAAGCTTATCTTGACTTGAAAGGGTTCCAATGTTGGATAGCCATAGCCAGCTAGCTAACATAGCATCTCTCTCTGTTTGAGCCAGGTGTTTGAGTAGGCTAAACTAGCTAGCTGCATTCGTTAGCTAAGTGAATGTGAAAAAAATACAATGAAATATAGCTAGCTATCTCTTTCTTTTGCTTCTCCTTTATTTTGAAGAAATTCATTTCTTAACTGTTRGTTCAACTATTGTCTTTCTCTCTCTTTGAGTCAACTACTCACCACATGTTATGCACTGCAGTTCTAGCTAGCTGTAGCTTATGCTTTCATGGTAGATAAAAAAACATTCCCTGCCAGGCCGCCCATGCCAAGTGTGAGTGAATCCACACTTCAACCTGGTTAATGTGTACAGGTTTATTGATTTGGGCTCTTCGGGGTAATGTTAGACAAACAACAGATCAATATCATTAGCACATCAAACCTTAAGTCCCCCTGCCTCGTGAGAGAATAATTTGTCCACTTCAATTTGAAAACACAATAGTGAACCCGAAGGTGCCATGTTTCACGCCATCTTTGATTTACAGTATGTCGCCTCTCTCCGGTTAAACCTGATGTCACGTGCCTCTAGCTTTCTTTCTTTCCCTTCCTTTCTCATTGAAATTATTCTCCTTTTAGTAACTTGTGGCGCAGCGGTCTAAGGCACTGCTTCTCAGTGCTTGAGGCGTCACTACAGACACCCAGGTTCGAATCCAGGCTGTATCACAACTGGCCCATAATTGGGAGTCCCATAGGGCGGCGCACAATTGGCRCAGCGTCATCCGGGTTTGGCCAGTGTAGGCCGTCATTGTAAATAAGAATTTGTTCTTAACTGACTTGCCTAGTTAAATAAAGGTTAAATAATTATTTTTTTWAATTAACTTTCTTGGCTTCTCTTGAAGTGTGGATTCACCCTTTTCCCCCCTGAACTTTTTGGGCATCTACTTTCAGTAATTTCTCTCCGAGGGATGGACATTGCACCTCGCACTTTTACAAAAACAAGCAGGGAGAATTCRACTTGAGAAGGGTTGTGAAACCTAAACTGCAACCCTCCTACCTCTCTCTATTCTCTACTTCACCAGGAGGTCAAAGAGTTACGGCTCCTCAACCTATTATCTCTCTGACAGGACCAAGATGATTCTCAGCCCCTCTATCTTTTAAAATAATTAGAACCATAAAAATATTAACCGGCAAGACGTTACTGCAACTTCACTCAATAATTTACAAGACAGAGCAAAACCAAGCAGAGCAGTGCAACTGGGAACAATAAACGGAAAGACAAAATGAAAGTGAGCTTTTTAAAGGCCCACCTCAGAGGAAGTTACCACACCTATTTTGAGTAAATCCCAGTGGTGTAGTACTTAAGTAAAAATACTTAAGTAGTTTTTTGGGGTATCTGTACTTTACTTTACTATTTGACTACTTTTACTTTCACTCCACCACATTCCTAAATATGAAAATATGTACTTTTTACTCCCATACATTTTCCCTCAAACCCAAAAGTACTCATTACATTTGGAATGCTCAGGCAGGACAGCAAAATGGTCCAATTCACGCACCTATCAATATAACACGTTGTCATCCCTACTGCCTCTGGTCTGGCGGACTCACTTAACACAAATACTGTGTTTGAGTGTTGGAGTGTTCCCGTCTGTCCGTGAATAAAWAAWAAAAAATTGTGCTGTCTGGTTTGCTAAATATAAGGAATTTGATGTATAGCATCTCCTCTTACTTTWTASTTTTACTCAAGTACTATTTCACTGGGTGACTTTCACTTTTACTTGAGTAATTTCCGGTTAAGGTATCTTTACTTTTACTCAAGTATGACAATTGAGTACTTTTTCTACCACTGGTAATTCCTGTTCTAGAGTGGAAATTCACGTTTAGGTTCCACCTTGAAGACTGACACAGGCTGCTAATACATATTCAAAAATTGGGGGTGGGAACGTTGTGCTGATTTCCATGTTTAGTAGAGAAGTAACTACAAATAAGTCACTCACTGACAGCTAGAATTCGCTAGAATGCTAACCTTAGCTAGCTAAGTAAAGTTAGGTGAGCACCATTTCAGTAAATACAGGTATACTGTAAATCAGGTGGGAAAATTATTATTTTAGTAAAAGACTACCAGCCTACCTGTCAAAAGATGAGTCTCAGCTAAACCGTGCCAATACGAGCTGTTGACATGACTTTTGATAATTACAGTGAAACTGTGTTGGATTGCAGATGTKATTAATATTTGGGCATGCACACGGACATGATCAAATAGCTATATTCTTTGTGCTCTCTATCATTTCAGCAAGCTAGCTAGCTAGCTATACACTGAGTGGGAACACCTTCCTAATATTGAGTTGCACCCCCTTTTTTTCCCTCAGAAAAGCCTCAATTTGTTGGAGCATGGACTCTACAAGGTGTCAAAAGCGTTCCACAGGGATGCTGGCCCATGTGGACGCCAATGATTCCCACAGTTGTGTCAAGTTGGCTGGATATCCTTGGGTGGTGGACCATTCTTGATACACACAGGAAACTGTTGAGTGTGAAAAACCCAGCAGCGTTGCAATTCTTGACACACTCAGTGCACCTGGCACTTACTACCGTACCCCTTTCAAAGGCACTTAAATCTTTTGTCTTGCCCATTCACCCTCTGAATGGCACATACATACAATCCATGTCTTAATTGTCTCAAAGCTTAAAAATCCTTCTTTAACCTGTCTCCTCCCCTTCATCTACACTGATTTGAAGTGGATTTAACATGTGACATCAATAAGGGATCATAGCTTTCACCTGGATTTACCTGGTCAGTCTATGTCATGGTCTTGGCCAGGGGAAGATGGGTGTTGGGATGAGCGAGGGGGAGTGGTGCTTTCGAGACATTAACTGCAGGGAGGTAAAACAAAACAAAAAATTGAAGTACTAAATCTTGAGAGATTACCTACATTTTGAAATTGTCTCTGAATAGTTGTTTGCATTTTTACATTGTTACAAACATTTTCAGAAGGATTGAGATGATTTGCTGGTAAAAAAAAAAGTGGAGGTCCAAAAACATACGTTTGAAACCCCTCTTTTTAATTGCTCCATGGCTCAGCTAAGTGTAGGCTACTGCGAAACCCCATTCACTTTTATTTTCTGTTTCAATGAACTAAGTAGAACAGACCCTGCTGCTTTTGCATTGGTGTCTATGGGAGACCAACCGTGTTAAATAGACCAGAACTGAAATGTTTTTTCAATGGTAAACGGCCTTAGTGAACTATCTTCATTTATTCACCATATTTGCTGCCAAAGATGATCTATACTGAACAAAAATATAAACGCAACATGTAAAGTGTGAAATAAAAGATCCCGGAAATTTTCCATATGCACAAAAAAACGTATTTCTCTCCAATTTTGTGCACAAATTTGTTTACATCCGTCAGTGAGCATTTCTCCTTTGCCAAGATAATCTGTCCACCTGACAGGTGTGGCATATCAAGAAACTGATTAAACAGCATGATCATTATACAGGTGTACCTTGTGCTGCGGACAATAAGAGGCCGCTCTAAAATGTGCCGATTTGTCACGCAACAATATGCCAAAGATGTCTCAAGTTTTGAGGGAGCGCGCAATTGGCATGCTAACTGCAGGAATGTCCACCAGAGCTGTTGCCAGTGAATTGAGCAGTACGTCTAACCGGCCTCACAACTGCAGACCACGTGTAACCACACCAGCCAAGGACCTCCACATCCGGCTTCTTCACCTGCAGGATTGTCTGAGACAAGCACCCGGATAGCTGATGAAACTGAGGAGTATAAAGTCCTTATGTGGGGAAAAACTCATTCTGGTTGGCTGGGCCTCGCTCCCCAGTGGGTGGGCCTATGCCCTCCCACGCCCACCCATGTGAAATGCATAGATTAGGGCCAAATTTATTTCAATTGACATATCTTTTTTTCAGTATATTATATTGTTTAACTCAGTCGTGACTCGCAAACTTTTCAGGTCTTTCTAATGAATAAATAATGCCATACTGGTGGATGGTACCATTCAAATAAGACCCAGCCATGAAACAAAACGTAAGTGAAAAATAATTTACACATCATTTCATAGGAAAAGACACGTCTTTGGCATGAATTTGCACGAATCGGCAGTTTGTGTCACTTCAAGCCAAATATATCATACTCTGACTAAAACGATGACTTATTGACTTACATCAGCGTGCAACATCATGGGGTAAGCTCTGGCGATCGTCTTTCAGCTCAAAAAAAGTGGATTTCTACTGCTGTGGGCATGTAACACACAAATACACACACTGGCGTGGGCAGTTGTTTGTTGTCACAGTCAATTACGGTGACACACTGGAGGAGTGACAGCTCTCGCTGGGTGGGTCTTGGCCAGGGGAAGATGGGTGTTGGGATGAGCGAGGGGGAGTGGTGCTTTCGAGACATTAACTGCAGGGAGGCCAGAGGGGAGGGGGAAGGGAGAGAGAGTCTGTCAATGTGAACATCACTGTTCTCAGGGACTCATTTTACAAGGTGTGTCTCTTTGACTTGTACTGCCTACTGTAATTACTAGTGTAAACCCTGTACTTTTCCCACATTGGTAGAATGACTCCTATAGGATTTATGTTTATTCATTACAGTAAGGATTAGGTGACATCATATGAATGAAAGTTCTAGAAAGTTCTAGATATACCATAATCACACTGTATGTCAGCTGTAAGATGTATGTTATGTTATCCATAGAAATAGAAATTCCAAATGTATGACGAAATGTAACGCTTTATATGGGCTTTCTTTTATCCTGTTTTCAGTAACAATAATAACACGATGTACATATATGCAGGTGCTTTCATCCAAAGTGACAATGGAGCGCTTACATTTTAATAAGTGATCCCTGCAGGAATCGAACACACAATCTTGGTGTTGCTAGTGGCACACTCTTACTTCAGCGTTGGTTAACCAACGCAGGAGAGTTTGAGTGGGTGAATGCGGGTCCAAATRCTTGTCTTTCCTCAAGTGAGGAGATTTAATATCACTTTATTGTCCAACCAAAATGTGACTTCCGCGTTTAACCCAACCCATCCAAAAMACATGTTTTTGTAGAGGTGTGGGGGGTGCCACACTGGGCATAAGATGTATGTTATCCATATAAATAGACATTCCAAATGTAATGCTTTATGTTTCATGGCAGTGGTTGTGGGGGGTTAAGTGTCTTGCTCAAGGGCACAACTGCAGGCAATGGCATCTAAGATTTGATACCAACAACTTTCCGGTTGCCAGCTCACTTCCTGACAGATTTTTCCCGTCYGTCCTGGGATTTGAACTAGCAACCCTCCGGCTGCTTCCTCGCCTCTCTAACCGCTAGGCTATCTACCACCCCTAGAGGTTGTAGTTACCGGGTGAGTCTCATGCAATCTCATGACCCATTTTGGGAAGAGAACAGTTGAAATCCACAACAGCCAACTCATCCATCTACCATACACCTCTGACTCAAGAGRTTCAGCATTTACCTACCACTGTTTATAAAATAGTCAAGGACTAAAATACTGTGAAGTCTGGAAACAATGTTTTTGCAGCCGGAAAGATCAAGTTCAGTGTATTCGCCAGGTCTTGTGTTTCCAACGTGATTCCTCCATGATTGATGGAATATTCCCTAAAATGGCAGCTTGTAGTTCTTAACTTGCTTAATTTATTTATCTAGCACAGTTTTGCAAAAGGGGATGACTGGAGTGTACCGTCACACGTTTAGCCTTCACATGAAGAAAATAGTGCCAGAGGAGTGATTACCCTGGGGAGAATCCAGGCCTCTACCAGTGGAGGGATATTCCTTTGTATATCCAATCAGTCAATACTTCTTTAGTCTACAAGTGTGTTTGGTATTGCAGCACCCAATGTTTCCCCAACCCATGTGATAAATGCCTTACTAAGTACTTGACTCCAGTTGCTCCATAACACAGTGACTTAATAGTCTGAGTTTTATTCAACGATTCTCAGCKATGGCCATGGGCATGACTGGAGACAGAGAGGATGGTACACACACACACACACTGCTGCGAGATTGTCTTTTCATGAGCTGCCATTGCGCAACAGCAGGGTAATTAAGACAAGCAAGTGCAGAACGCCGGGGCAGACAACAATGTAAATCTGTCAGTCTGTGCTCTGGAGGTATGCATGCTGCAACGTGAAGCCCCGCAGCAACCTGACCTACCTCACACACAGACACCCTTTTGTTACTGAGCGGCGTTGAGAGCTGGAGACAGTATAAACAGAGGTACAAAAAAACACACACACACACACACACACACACACACACACACAAACTCTCTCTCTTAGTACTGGATTTAACAAACAACAAGCCTAATACATACAGTATACACTTTAATTTAGACTCTCATGAAGTTAGAGAGGAACACAGACATACACAGTCTTGTTTAACTAACCTTGTGGACACACACACAATTTGATTCCCATTCAAAATCCTAAGCCCTAACCCAAACCCCCCAATGAACAACAGCACTATAGACAACTCCCACAATCAAAATCCACATGCACATACCTCCAGTCCTATCCCACAACTTATGACCATTTAGAGAAGCAACGTTGTCTATGCCGTAACATGAATACTATGTCACAACATTTATATAGGAGAAACCAGCCACACCGTATTGACACTCCTCAAACAACACCTCTGCACAATAAAAAAAATCAAAACACACTACAAATACACGCCACAACCTCTCTCCGCATCACCGTTCTGGTGATGAAAGCCTCCTGGACCATGTCCCAGAGAAGAGCGGCTGAATCCAGGTAGATAGCCAAACTTAAAGACCTTGGCTCCACTTGGCTTGAATGGTAAAGAATAGAATATAGCTTTGACCTGTAGGGGTTGGTGGGGGCCCAATTGTGAGAGCCAGAGGAGCCACCAACACGAGGAAGTTCAGAATTTTTTTTATGTATTTTCTCTGTCTTGTTTTATTAAATGTTTTATTTTATTAAGCACTTTAACAGAGCACTTCTTTTTGTAGCTCTTAATCCCTTTATCCGTTGTTGTGGTTTTTCATTATTTGCTATATTATATACTTATTCAATTATTTATCGATTCATTTATTGATCCAGCTTGCATGCTTTTTTGAATATGATTATATCTTCTAATTGCTTACCCTCGTAATTTAATCAATCCCTTGTCTTCCTCTCATTGTTGTCTTCCTAACCCCTCTGAGCTCTTGGCCTCCATTGATCCCTCGGGCAAATAACCACCCAATGTTCTCCTACCSTCTCCAGACCAGACTGACTTGTAATATGCAGGCAGAGCAGGAAGTTGCAATAGGCCCATGAAACACAAGGTTTGATACCTGCACAAACAGAAACCCTCTTAAACCTAACCTTATCCTAACCCAAAACCTTAAATTCTAAGATTTATATTAATTCTAACCTTAACCCAAAACCCCCTAGAGCCAGAGAGGCCACCAACACGAGGAGGTAGTTCAGGTTTTTGTTTTTTATTGGGCCATCTTGTTTGGTCCTTTATATAGATTTTTTCTTATATAAAGCACTTTAACATAGCAAAATTTTTTGCTACTCTTAATCCCCAAATCTCTTGGTGTGAGTTTTCAATCATTACTTTATTATTTACTTATTCAATTATTTATCTATCAATTTATTGATCCAGTGTGCATGATTTTTTATTTTTTATTATTGTATTTTCTAATTATTTACCCTCAGAACTTAATCAATTCATTGCCCTCCTCTCATTGTTGTCTTGATCTCATTGAACCATTGCAGGGGACACCTCTGAGCTCTGGGCCTCCATTGATCTCTCAGGAAAATAACCTGCCAATGTTCTCCTACCCCCTCTAGACCAGACTTGCGCCGGAGAGGATGACTGCTGCTTTATGGGCTCCTAACCAACTGTGCTATTCTGTTTGTTTTTTTGCATTGTTTGTAACTTAATATTTCAACTGATTTTATACATAATGTTGCTGCTACCGTKTCTTACGACCGAAATAACTTCTGGACATCAGAACAGCGATTACTCACCTCGAACTGGACGAATATTTTTCTTTAACGAGTCTGACACGAAGGGATATACTGCTTTCTCGTGAACGGGCGGAGAAAAATGTGGCGGAGGCCGTGCTGCCTTCTGAGAATTCATAGGCGAGTGAGTAAACCTCCACTACCATCCGTTCTATTGGCCAARGTGTAATCACTGGAAAACAAAATGGATGATATACGATCAAGACTATCCTACCAACAGGACATTAAAAACTGTAATATCTTTATGTTTCACCGAATCGTGGCTGAACAACGACAGGGATAARATAGAGCTGGAGGCATTTTCCATGCATTGGCAGGACAGAACAGCTACGTCTGGTAAGACGAGGGGTGGGGGTGTCTATTTCTCAATAACAGCTGGTGCACGATGTCTAATATTAAAGAAGTCTCGAGGTATTGCTCACCTGAGATAGTGTGGTCTACAGTTTATCATAAGGTACTCTATCTACCAAGAGAGTTCTCATTTATATTATTCGTAGCTGTCTATTTACCARCACAAACCGATGCCGGCATTAAGATCACACTCAACGAGCTGTATAAGGCCATAAGCAAACAAGAAAATGCTCATAAWTTTTTTTWTTWATTTAACCTTTATTTAACCAGGTAGGCCAGTTGAGAACAAGTTCTCATTTAGATCTGCGACCTGGCCAAGATAAAGAAAAGCAGTGCGACACAAACAATGGGATAAACAAACGTACAGTCAATAACACAATAGAAAAATYTATGTAKAGTGTGTGCAAATGTAGTAAGATTAGAGAGGTAAGGCAATAAATAGGCCATYGTGGCGAAATAATTACAATTTGAAATAACAATATGGGGATGAGGTAGTTGGGTGGGCAATTTACAGATGGGCTGTGTACAGTACAGGTGCAATGATCGGTAAGCTGCTCGCACAGCTGATGCTTAAAGTTAGTGAGGGAGATATAAGACTCCAGCTTCAGTGCTTTTTGCAAATCGTTCCAGTCATTGGCAGCAAAGAACTGGAAGGAAAGGCGGTCAAAGAAGGAGTTGGCTTTGGGAATGACCAGTGAAATATACCTGCTACGGGCTACGGGTTGGTGCTGCTATGGTGACCAGTGAGCTGAGATAAAGTGGGGCTTTACCTAGCAAAGACTTGGAAAGCGGTACCGGAGCGCCAAGTCTAGGACCAAAAGGCTCCTTAACAGCTTCCACCCCCAAGCTATAAGACTGCTGAACAATTAATCAAATGGCCACCTGGACTATTTACATTGACGAGACCCCTCCCCCCCCCCCCCCCCATTTGTTTTTACACTGCTGTCTATTTACACTGTTTGTTAGCTATGCATAGTCACTTTACCCCTACCTACATGTACAAATTACCTCGACTAACCTGTACCCCCTCACATTGGCTCGGTACCGGTACCCCCTGTATATAGCCTCGTTATTTTATTTTGTTACTTTTTATTATTTTTACTTTAGATTATTTGGTAAATATTTTCTTAAATCTTTCTTAAACTGCATTGTTGGTTAAGGGCTTGTCAGTAAGCATTTCACGGTAAGGTCTACACATGTTGTATTCGGCACATGTGACAAATAAAGTTTGATTTGATTTGCAATATGCAGACAGAGCAGGAAGTTGCAATAGGCCCATGCAACCCAAGGTTTGATACCAGCACTAAAGAAACCCTATTAAACCTAAACCTAACCCCTAAGCCTAAAATAGCTGTTTTCCTTGTGGGGACCAGTGAAATGTCCCCACTTGTCAGAATTGTCCTTGTTGTACTATTCTTGTGAGGACTTCTGGTCCCCACAATGATAGTAAAACTAAACAGACAGACAGACAGACAGACACAGACAGACAGACAGACAGACAGACAGACAGACAGACAGACAGACAGACAGACAGACAGACAGACAGACAGACAGACAGACAGACAGACAGACAGACAGACAGACAGACAGACAGACAGACAGACAGACAGACAGACAGACAGACAGACAGACAGACAGACAGACAGACAGACAGACAGACAGACAGACAGACAGACAGACAGACAGACAGACAGACAGACAGACAGTGTTTAACTTTCACCCACCTGCCATCTCTAGATGTAGTGCAGAGGCGGGCAGAGAGGTTAAGGGTCAGGTCTATGGTGAAGAGGTTACTCTTCAGCAGACAGCTCAGCTCAAATTGGGCTTTAAATTTGCAGTCCATGGTCAAAATATTTAACCCCCGCTCACCTCATGGTCTCCTAAGAAAACATATGCTTTGCCTCAATGCTTTGCCCCAGCCCCAGTCGCTTTTATCACACACAGAAGTACYAACACACACCTTTATAGATGTTCACTTAGACATGCAGTACCAGTCAAAATTGTGGACAAACCTACTCATTCAAGGGGTTTTCTTTGTTTGTCKTATTTTCAGCATTGTAGAATAAAAGTGAAMACATTAACTATGAAATAACATACATGAAATCATATAGTAACCCAAAAAGTGTTAAACAAATCAAAATATATTTCATATTTGAGATTCTTCAAAGTGGCCACCCTTTGCCTTGATGACAGCTTTGCACGCTCTTGGCATTCTRTCAACCAGCTTCATGAGGTAGCCACCTGGAATGCATTTCAATTAACAGGTGTGCCTTGTTAAAAGTACATTTGTGGAATTTCTTTCCTTCTTAATGTGTTTGAGCCAATCAGTGTTGTTGTGACAAGGTAGGGGTAGTATACAGAAGATAGCCCCACCTGGTAAAAGACCAAGCCTATATTATGGCAAGAACAGCTCAAATAAGCAAAGAGAAACGACAGTCCATCATTACTTTAAGACATGAAGGTCAGTCAATCTGGAACATTCAAGAACTCTGAAAGTTTCTTCAAGTGCAGTCGTAAAAAAACCATCAAGCGCTATGATGAAACTGGCTCTCATGAGGACCACCACAGGCAGCTCAGCTCAAATTACCTTGACTAACCTGTACCCCTGAACATTGGCGGGGGTACCCCCTGTATATAGCCTCGTACCGGTACCCCCTGTATATAGCCTCGTACCGGTACCCCCTGTATAAAGCCTTGTTATTTTATTGTGTGTGACCTCTGCTGAGTTACCTCTGCTGCAGAGGATAAACTAGAGTTTTCCAGCCTCAGAAATTGCAGCTCAAATAAATGCTTTGCAGTGTTCAAGTAACAGACACATCTCAACATCAGCTATTCAGAGAAGACTGCGTGAATCAGGCCTTCGTGGTCGAATTGCTGAAAAGAAACCACTACCAAAGGACACCAATAAAAATAAGATACTTACTTTGGCCAAGAAACATGAGTAATGGACATTAGACTGGTGGAAATATGTCCTTTGGTCTAATGAGTCCAAATTTGAGATTTTTGGTTCCAATCGCCATTTCTTTGTGAGACGCAGAGTAGGTGAATGGATGATCTCCGCATGTGTGGTTCCCACCTTGAAGCATGGGAGGAGATGTGATGGTGTGGAGGTGCTTTGCTGGTGACACTGTCTGTGATTTATTTAGAATTCAAGGCACACTTAACCAGCATGGCTACCACGTGCTATATTCTTGGCAGCAATACCGCCATCCCATCTGGTTTGCGCTTAGTGGGACTATCATTTTTTTTTCAACAGAACAAGACAAAACACACTTCCAGGCTGTGTAAGTGCTATTTGACCAAGAAGGAGAGTGATGGAGTGCTGCATCAAGATGACCTGGCCTCCACAATCACCCGACCTCAACCCAATTGAGATGGTTTGGGTTGGACCGCAGAGTGAAGGAAAAACAGCCAACAAGTGCTCATTATATGTGGGAACTCCTTCAAGACTGTTGGAAAAACATTCCAGGTGAAGCTGGTTGAAAGAATGCCAAGAGTGTGCAAAGCTGTCAATTAATGCAAAGGGTAGCTACTTTGAAGAATCTCAAACGGAAAATATATTTTGATTTGTTTAACACTTTTTGGTTACTACATGATTTCATGTGTGTTATTTCATAGTTGGGGATGGACGGTTGAGGGAGGAGGTTGGGGGGTAGATTTGTTGAGGGCTTGGGTGTTAATGAGTTGCTGTTGCAGGACACAAAGCAGAGTCTTTCCTTGCCCCGGGGGGGAGGGGGGTCAAAGGTCAGGCAGCCCATTTACTGACCCTGTGATTTATATCACGCGGCATCGATCTCACTGTAAACAGGATGAAAGCAGTGTATGTTGGGAATGTAGTATGGCTCTATCAGGAGTATCCTTGGAAGTAATGTACACCTTAAYGCGTCCGCATGCTTCCCAGCCGAAACAGTTTGGAAGATATATTCGAGGCAAGCCGAAGTCGGTAGCCGAAGTCTGCACCCCTTTGTTGGTGATGGGTCAACAGTAGGAATTATTCAATAAAGTCTTTGTTGTCATTCAACAGGAGATGACTCGTTTTCATGCACTATTTTTCACTGAACCAAACATCTTTAGTTAGATGTAAAATTGAGCGACTAAGATCTCCTCGGCAAAAACAGCAGATTTCTTGAGTTATCCTAGATTAATTCTAACTTTTTTGAGGAAGCTACGGCTTCTCAAAATGGACAAACAGTACTAAAATGGACAAACAGGACGTCAAACGTTCAGCCTGCTGCACAGGCCCAATGGTCACTCTAGTCTAGAGCGCCTGGTTAAATTGTGTTTAGGAGCGTTTTTTTAATCTCTAAATGGTTAAACTAGTGAGAAATATATGTGATTATTGAACTAATTTAAGTTTGCTTCATTACTGTCATCCTAAATTAAGATATTTCATTATTTTGCTATATATAATTAATGTATATTATGCTACTTTCTGTGATGTGGACAGTATGTGTTACTACATTACACAAGCTGACGTTTTGACCACATCGAATTGGGGGGAATTATGCATCCTTTTTACCTCAGATTAGTACCAAGAGAGTTCACATCTATATTATTCGTAGCCATCGATTTACCACCACAAACTGATTCCAACACTAAGACCAGACTCAACAAGCTGTATAAGGCCATAAGCAAACAAGAAAATGCTCATCCAGAAGTGGCGCTCCTAGTGGTCGGGGACTTTAATGCAGGCAAACTTAAATCCGTTTTACCTAATTTCTACCAGCATGTCATATGTGCAACCAGAGGAAAAGACCTCTAGACCACCTTTACTCCACATACAGTGACCGTACGTACATATCCCAACCAG
>NC_036865.1:1614497-1632681 GCF_002910315.2 Salvelinus sp. IW2-2015 | reverse complement strand
TAATCTAGGGACACACCAAGATAAGATACACTTGTTTTAGACTCAATCTCCTTGCCTGCACAGTTTACCATTATCTTGTCAGCCCTAAGCAATCTACATTTTGTTCCAAACAAAATCAATTAAGTTTTTTCCCGAATGTAGTGACAATTTCTTGTCAGACAACCAACCTCTAACCAAATGCAATTCCTTACTCAGGGTCTCCTCTATGTAAACTGTATCCTTCCCTGATACCAGTATGGCTGAATCATCAGCATAAAGCAAGAGTTTGCACTTTATCATTAACGTATATTAGAAATTAGAGAGGCCCTAAAATTGATCCCTGCGGTACTCCACGGGATATTTCTTTGGCCTCTGACAGAACATCACCAACATTACATACTTGTGTTCTGTTGYTCAGATAASACCTAAACCAATTCACTGCTACATAATTTAGARCCATGCATTTCAGTTTCATCAGGAGAATATCATGGTCCACAGTGTCAAAAGCTTTCTGCAAGTCTAACATGACCATACCTGTATAGTTCCCCTTCCTACTCTCCTGCTTATTAATGTGGTCAAAKYGGTGGATAAGGTAAGRATCASTGGAATGAGCTGTTCTAAAGCCAGATTGTAGTTCATAAAGAAGTTTGTGCTCAAGAAGGRATCCCTRAAGTTGATTAAAAAAKCAAATCTCTCAACAACTTTGGATAAYGTCKTGAGGATTGACACAGGCCTTWAGTTTCCTACATTTGTTTTACTGCTCTTCTTGTGGAGAGTGGAACCACCCGGGCTGTTTTGAGATCCTTGGGAAATGTACCACTACTAATAGAAAGGTTTACAATATGCGTTATCATTTTAGCAGTGACACAAGCACTATCCTTTATGAATCTTGCAGGAAGGTTATCCAGCCCAGTTGCTTTGTTTATGCTCATTAAGCATGGTAGATTGCAAACGTTGTCCTCTGTTATCATGCACAGCTCAAACAAATCATTTGTGATCCTTTGCTATGGTAAAAGTTGTTAATGAAAGACTGGTCTTAGTGTCCAGAGCAGGTGGGTAACTTCTTAACCAGAGATGAGGCTATAGTGTTAAAATAATCTGCAACCTTTGCCTGGTCATAACATAAAACATCATCAATATTCAGGCCAATATTACAGGATTTTACCTTATGGGGGGTTTTTGAGCCAATGTCCTTTAAAATGATCCACAGTTTTCGAGACTGATGTAAGTTGTCATTAACGGCGTCTATATAATGTTGGGATCTGGCTTTATCCATTTTGTAWCTTCCCTGGTTTCTACAGTTAATATAACCGTCATAATCTTGTTGTAGATGTGTCCTTCTGAATCTGGCCAGGTAGCGATCCCTTTTACTTATGAGGTCTAAGATCTCGGAAGGGATCCATTTCCCTGACCGCTGTTTGATTTAAATTTGTTAAATCTGAGCCAGAGAGTCYAGTGCAGACAGAAACAGATCTTTAAAAAGATACCAAGCTTGATCAACATCACAGTTTAGACCAATCCAAAATTACAAGTACTTCTACAAAACGTTCTTTTGAGTATTGTTTCATAGACRGTACCTTAATGTATTTATTACCTGGATCTAGTAGCATTTTCGATTTCTTAAAGGTACAGTAGGTTACCATATGATCACTAAAACCAATATTTAAGACGCCTGACTAACAGACGTTCTCTTGATCTGATACAATAATCAAATCCAAAGTTGATTTACTGTCAATACACACCCGGGTTGGCTCAACAATCAGTCGATTTAGTCCAAATAACTGATCAAAGTTTTACAGGGCATTGCTAGTGTACTTTTCTTGGGTGATAACTGCACTTATGTATTGAAGTCGCCCAGCAGAATACATTCTCTGTCAGCAAATATTTTGTGATCACAGCAATTCGATTCAAGTAAATCATAGAAGTCATTCTGCTTAGGAGGCCGATAGCACACACCAACCAGTACAGGACGACATTTAGGAAGAAGTAGATCTACCCATGCAACCTCAAGACCATCCATTTTTCGATCTGAARGAGGGTTAAAATGCAAATCATTCCTAGTAAAAACACACACACCGCCACCGTTTCAGTTTTGGTCAATTCTATGAATGCTATAACCTGGTAGCTCAATAGACCCATTGAACCACGTCTCAGTCATCGCAACTACTGRAGCCCGTGTGTTAYAAGCAAGGAGTTTTAATTCCTCTAATTTCGGCAGCAGGCTCTCTGCGTTCACATGGATAAAATGAAGTCTCCGATTGAAACAGTCAAACATGTTATTTTCTGTGCCCACTGCTGATACATAGACTATCTAATCTAGATTGCACTCATCCCTGTTTTTGCACCACATTTAAACAGCATACATTGCAAACAAGAGAAATGTTACTTTGAGATTTTACAGCTTCATCATATGACAAGGGGTTGATAGCTCCACACTTTATGTGAACAAACAAATCACAAATGTCACAAGCCACCGCTTTTGAATTCTTCCTTACGGTCTTACCACAGTTTGGGCAGAGTTGTGTTGCTTGCTTTGTGGTYTTTGGGCCAGGACAGGGTTGTACATTGCCACAGAGTAGCAAGCTGAAGGTAACAAGCAGCTTGTTGGAGTTAACACCGGTCTCAACGGCGTTGCAGCGTTTCCTGTGTACCTTCCCCGAGCGGCTCAGCTGTTCCCGCAGGAAAGGTGATATCAGGTGCCGGTAAAATTGTTCATGGCTGAAGTTCACAATATGAAAGTGAAGATCTCCATCCAAGTCTTTTGGTGCAGGTGGAACGAGAGTGTGGGAAAATCTCCATGTTTGAATTGTAGAATAAATAAGAAACGCAGAGGCAAAAATTATGGCTAGAGCCATAATAGTATTGCACGTTGCGATATACAAACAAGCAATACTGATATACAAACAAACAGTGTTCCAGATGACCGTGTGATCACGCTCTCCGTAGTCGATGTGAGCAAGACCTTTAAACAGGTCAACATTCACAAGGCCGCGGGGCCAGACGGATCAACTGGCAAGTGTCTTCACTGACATGTTCAACCTCTCCCTGACCWTGCCTGTAATACCAACATGTTTCAAGCAGACCACCATAGTCCCTGTGCCCAAAAATGTGAAGGTAACCTGCCTAAATGACTACCGCCCCGTAGCACTCAAGTCYGTAGCCATGAAGTGCTTTGAAAGGCTTGTCATGGCTCACATCAACACCATCATCCTGGAAACTCTAGACCCACTCCAATTCGCATACCGCCCCAACAGYTCAACAGATGACGRAATCTCAATCMCACTCCACACAGCCCTTTCCCACCTGGACAAAAGGAACACCTGTGTGAGAATGCTGTTCATTGACTACAGCTCAGRGTTCAACACCATAGTCCCACAAAGCTCATCAACTAAGCTAAGGACCCTGGGACTAAACACCTCCCTCTGCAACTGGACCCTGGACTTCCTGATGGGCCGCCCCCAGGTGGTAAGGATAGGCAACAACATATCTGCCACGCTGATCATCAACACTGAGGCCCCTCAGGGGTGTGTGCTTAGTCCCCTGTTCACCCACGACTGTGTGGCCAAGCACGATTCCAACACCATCATTATGTTTGCTGATGACACAACAGTGGTAGGCCTAATCACCGACAATGATGAGACAGCCTATAGGGAGGTGGTCAGAGACCTGGCAGTGTGGTACCAGGACAACAACCTCTCCCTCAATGTGAGCAAGACAAAGGAGATGATTGTGGACTTCAGGAAAAGGTGGGCCGAACAGGCCCCCATTAACATCGCCCATGGCTGTAGTGGAGCATATCTAGAYTCTCAAGTTCCTTGGTGTCCAAATCACCAACAAGCTATCATGGTCCAAACACACCAAGACAGTCGTGAAGAAGGCACGACAACACCTTTTCCCCCTCAGGAAAGATTTGGCATAGGTCCCCAGATCCTCAAAAAGTTCTACAGCTGCACCATCGATKGCATCCTGACCGGTTGCATTACRGCCTGGTATGGCAACTGCTCTGTATCCGACCGCAAGGCGCTACAAAGGGTAGAGCATACGACCCAATACATCACTGGGGCCAAGCTTCCTGCCATCCAGGACTTATATACTAGGCTGTGTCAGAGGAAGGCCCAAAATATTGTCAAAGACTCCAGTGACCCAAGTCATAGACTGTTCTCTCTGCTACCGCACGGCAAGCAGTACCGAAGTGCCAAGACTAGGTCCAAAAGGCTCCTTAACAGCTTCTACCCCCAAGCTATATGACTGCTGAATCAAATGGCCACCCGGACTATTTACATTGATCCCCCTTTGTTTTTTGCACTGCTGCTACTCGCTGTTTATTGTCTATGCATAGTCACTTTACCCCTACCTACATGTACAAACTACCTTGATTAACCTGTACCCCCACACATTGACTCGGTACTGGTACACCCTGTATATAACCTCGTTATTGTTATGTCATTTTATTCTTACTTTACATTTTTTACTTTAGTTTATTTCGTAAATATTTTCTTAACTCTATTTCTTAAACTGGGCTTTTAAGTAAGCATTTCACGGTAAGGCTTACACCGGTTGTATTCGGCGCATGTGACAAATAAAATTTGATTTGAGTTTGGTGATGTACGGTTGACCCCCGTATCAAAATGCAACATTCCAAAATGTATCTGACTGTGTTCTGCAGGTTGTCCTCTAACCAGTGATGTTAAAATCTCTAGTTTCCATGTGTTTTTGAGTTGTGGTAGTTTCAACAGCACATATCCCCCCTATATTTAGGAATATAACTTGAACTTTCATCATTAATTTCCAATGGTATTTTACTTAATCAGGTAAAAACTTCTGAATGATTTAAAAAATGTGCTGTGATTGATTTATTTTGATAATATACCAGAAATCAACAGAACGGATTTRCCCCGTATAATATTAGTGGCAAATCAGACAACAATGTCAGTTTTTGACACATGGAATCTATTCCAAGAACTAACTTATAATCGCGCTAAAACTTAATTACTTCTCCTGACCTTTACCTACTCAGTCAAGTGAGKGCAAACGCTGCAGGCCAGGAAGTCTTACCTATCGGAGGAGAGCAGCACCTCTCTATCTCTTCACAGACAGAGAGAGATGTGTCCTGCTTGTGAATAGGTGAAGAGAACATTCTAAGACTCATCATTCAAAGAGAGCCGTGCTGGGTTTCGGGAACTGTTAGGAGCCTATACGTACAGAATATCGGTCGCAAAACGCACACTAATCTCTATATAGTGCACTACTTTTGACCAGAGCCCTATGGACCKTGGTCAAAAGTAGTACACTATAAAGGGAATTGAGTGCCTTTTGGGACACATCCAGACAGTAATGTTTAACCCTTCTTCCTGTTGATCCAGACAGAGCAAGTGCATGGATCACCAGCATCAGCGCTAATGCCTAACTCCCTCCACCACGGCGCAAACAAGGTTGAGCTCTTACAGTCACTATTAGTATGGAGGCCTGTGTCAATGTCTGGTAATGAGCAGTAGGCATAGAGTGTGTGTGTGTGTGTGTGTGTTTGCAGTCTGGCCAAGCATGTTTGATGTAAACCCAATAGCTCAAAATTGGGTGAGTCATATCCTGTATAGAATCTGAGACAAGTGTGTGTGTGCGTGCGTGTTTGCAGGCTATCCAAGCATGTTTGATGTAAATCCAATAACTCAAAATTGGGTGAGTCATATCCTGTATAGAATCTGAAACAGGTATTTCTGTACGTTTGAGTTAATTCGCAAACAAGACAAATGAATGTCCATCTCCTTTACCTTAAAACAGAAAAACATTGATATATTCGGGCAGCAGGTAGCCAAGTGGTTAGAGCGTTGGACTAGTGCAAGATTGAATCCCCGAGCTGACAAGGTTAAAATCTGTCATTCTGCCCCTGAACAAGGCAGTTAACCCACTGTTCCTTGGCTGTCATTGAAAATAAGAATTTGTTCTTAACTGACATGCCTAGTTTAATAAAGGTAAAATAAAATTGGTTCTTCTCAAAAGGCCTGGACTCCAAGTCTCATATTGTAAAACCAACTTTGGAGACTCTCCCTTTCGTTCACGCCCCAATGTAAGCCAAGCATCCAGGCATCCRAGCTATTCCAAACACTCGCAAGAACTGTGGCGGAAACATGAGGAATATGGATGACTGACCCTCCACCCCCTCACTGAATCCCTGCTCTGTCTCTTACCTGACTGATGGTTAGGGGAGTGAGGAGGGTTTTGGCAGTAGAGGGTCTTAAGTGTCCTAATTGGGTTATTAAGAGATATTGGGGATGAGGATGCTGAGAGGGGGTAGCTACCTGTACTTCTGTATCCTATCCAGGGTCGTGTTCAGTAGGCATGAAACGGATTACATTTTTTATAAATGGAGTGAAACAAAGATGTACTATCTGAATTTGTCCAATAAGAAACACTAGTTATCAAAAAAACAAGGACCAAGGCACTCTTCATATGATTAAAATGTGTTTCAGCATCATGGCCTTCGTCAGGGAGTAACTTCCATGTTCAATTGAGCATGCCGTAAAAATAAAGGCATTTTAATTATATGAAGAGTGCCTTGTTCCTATTTGTTTTTTATGGTTACTCCCTGACGAAGGCAATACTGCCGAAACACGTCAGACTTTTTAAGTCTTTTATCCATTGAACATGCCGTAAGAATAAAGGCATTTTAATTACACTATATGCCTTGGTCCTCATTTGTTTGATGACTACTTAACCCCTTTGCCAAAGAGCAACTTATTTTTACAAGATTGTGTACCCTAGCAGCGCTTCCCTTCTTTTTTCCCCTACAATAAACAGTAGTTATCGTTTTAAATTGCACATTTTAAAATGTTTTGTTACGGTGTGGCCTAATGAACACAACCCAGGATATGTAGTAGTGGCTGGGTTCTGGAGTCTACAGTACTGAAAGCAGAGAACCACTGCTAATCCACATTCCTTGGGATATCAGGGAAGGGAAGAGATCTGACCTCTTGGCTGACCCTATCTGGAGGGCTGTGATATTGGTCATGGCTGCAGTATGGTATCAATACTGTACCTCTCTTCCCCTCTGTCTCTCCCTCCCTCCACCCCAATACGATAACATTCATCTCTCACACCTTCTACGGAATGTCCAATAGACTGGTCTCCTTCAATTTAACATGCAATTATATCAGCTCTTGATTTGTGTAGGCTACTAACTGTTTCTCTTACACCAACACTATCCCTCCTGCAGTGGCTCCTCCCCCTTCCATCCCTACATGGCTGCAAAGTAAAAGTTATATGGTTCAAATTAAACCCTGAGGCATACTTTTCCTTCTCTCTCTGTCCCCCCCCCCCCACACACACACATTTGTTTCAGGTTCTATACAGGATATGACATATGACTCACCCACTTTTGATCTTTTAATTATAATGTGACAAAAATATCAAGAGAAAAATCTGGGAGAATAAGAAGAGAGGAGGGGCCCTGGGGCTTTTGGACGTAGTAAAGTTATACATACCTTTCATATCACTAGGGACGGGAAACAAGGTTTATATTTTGGTGAGACATGGAATACAAAACCTAAATCACAGTCCAACTAATGTGTCACCCTACGGGTTTACATTCTAAAACATTCTACCAATTCTTTACATTGCAAAGAGGATAAGTTCATTAGAGACTCAGAAATTGTGTCTCAAATAAATGCTTTGCAGAGTTCACGTAACAGACACATCTCAACATCAACTGTTCAGAGGAGACTGTGTAAATCAGGCCTTCATGGTCAAATTGCTGCAAAGTAAACCACTACTGAAGGACACCAGATAAAGAAGAAGAGACTTGCTTGGGCCAAGAAACACGAGCAATGGACATTAGACTGGTGGAAATATGTCCTTTGGTCTGATGAGTCCAAATTTGAGATTTTTGGTTCCAAACGGTGTTTTTGTAACCAGATGATCTCCACATGTGTAGTTCCCACCGTGAAGCATGGAGGGGAGGTGTGATGGTGTGGGGGAGCTTTGCTGGTGACACTGTCAGTGATTTATTTAGAATTCAAGGCACACTAAACCTGCATGGCTACCACAACATTCTGCAGCGATACGCCATCCCATCTGGTTTGTGCTTAGTGGGACTATCATTTGCTTTTCAACAGGACAATGACCCAACACACCTCCAGCCTGTGTAAGGGCTATTTGACCAAGAAGGAGAGTGATGGAGTGTTGCATCAGATGACCTGGCCTCCACAATCACCCGACCTCAACCCAATTGAGATGGTTTGGGATGAGTTGGACCACAGAGCGAAGGAAAAGCAGCCAACAAGTGCTCAGCATATGTGGGAACTCCTTCAAGACTTTTGGAAAAGCATGCCAGGTGAAGCTGGTTGAGAGAATCCCAAGAGTGTGCAAAGCTGTCACCAAGGCAAAGGGTAGCTACTTTGAAGAATCTAAAATGTTAAATATATTTCGATTTGTTTAACCCTTTTTTGGTTACTACATGATTCCATATGTGTCATATCATAGTTGTGATGTCTTCGCTATTATCCTACAATGTAGAAAATAATAAAAATAAAGCAAAACTCTTGAATGAGTAGGTGTGTCCAAACTTTGACTGGTACTGTACATGTCGGTTGTTTTGCTCAAGCATGCCCACTAGACTCATCTGAAGGTAGCCTGGTGAATTCAGTTCATTCAAAGTAAAATAAATAGCATATCTGGATGTGATTTAGAGTAGATATGTCTGTCAACACAGTCATACACATGATGTATAATACTGTAATATGATTCTGGCCCGTGATGACAAAAATATATTCTAATGTGGCCCTCCATGGAAAATAATTGCCCAGGCCTGATCTAAATGATTTTTGGCATGACCATCTTTAAACAATTCCTTATGTTAGCTTATTATACCTTATTTTCCATGGAGGGCCTCATTAGAATATATTTTTGTCATCCCGGTCCAGAATCATAGTACAGGATTATACATCATGTGTATGACTGTGTTGACCGATATAGCTACTGTAAATCACGTCCAGATATGCTACTTATTTTACTTTTTTAACATGCACAGAAATAAAACACATCCATGTTCTCCTTTTGGTAGGTATTTTCACTATTAAACATGCATTGAACTACACGGAGGGAAAAGTACACTCAGCACCACGGTCAGAACTCTTGTTAACGGGTATGCACAAAAACACAAGAAAGAGAGAGAGCTCAACATTACATTTAAACTAGTCAATCAGTGTGAGGAGTGAAGTCTCTGATGGACATTGACTAGAGCAGTGAAGTCAGGTATAGTTTCTGACGTCGCTATGCGCAGGATTGCTGAGAGGTGAGAGTCAGTAAGAGATGATCTGTGCCTTGACTTGTTATATTTCATCACTGAAAATGTCTGTTCACATACATAGGTTGACCCAAACAGTACAAACATCTTCTGAGCATGACTCCTAATCTCTGGAAAGTTTTGTTCATCGAGAGATGCATAGAACCTCGTCAGTAACATTGTTTTGAATAGTTCTCCAATCACTGCATCAGACTGAAGATCGATAAACTCAAGTTGCAGGTCAGTGGGAGCGTTATCCACATTGAAGGTGAAAGGAGAAGAAACCAATAGCATGTCATTTTCCAACACTTTGAAATCCTCAAAACNCTTTGCAGAGTTCACGTAACAGACACATCTCAACATCAACTGTTCAGAGGAGACTGTGTAAATCAGGCCTTCATGGTCAAATTGCTGCAAAGAAAAAGTTGCAGGTCAGTGGGAGCGTTATCCACATTGAAGGTGAAAGGAGAAGAAACCAATAGCATGTCATTTTCCAACACTTTGAAATCCTCAAAACGACGAGAAAACTCACTGTTCAAAGCACGCAGCAGCGTTGTATACTTCTCCCGCTGGTCATCTGATAGGGAACAGACTAGTAGTGTCGGAAGGTGGGTGAGATTGTTGGCTTCTACTTGGTGGGTCAGGAGGAGTCATTTTCCCCTGAAGGCTTTGACAAGGCTGTACATCTGATGTGGAAAAAGGCTCTTCCCTTGTAGTTTGGAATTCAGTTCATTCATGAGGGCCATGATGTTCACGGTGAAGGCAAAATCAGCCAACCATTCTTTATCTTGCAGTTGAGGGAAATCCACATATTTTCCTTTCGTTTGCAAAAACTCAGCAATCTCCGAATTCAGGTCCCACACCCTTTTAAGCAACTTCCCCAAACTCGGCCATCTCACGTTTGTGTGATAGGGGAGATCTGCACGACCCAACTCTGTCTCTTCCAACAGTGAGACAAACTGCCTGTGGTTTAAAGATTTAGCTCTTATGAAGTTTACCACTTTAGTGACTGTATCCACAACATGGCTCATTTTCAGAACACATTTACAGAGCAACTCCTGATGAATAATGCAATGCAGGAAAATAATTTTATGATCTGGATTTAGCTCAACTACTTGATCTTGTATCCTTTTCAAAAGGCCAAAGTTTTTTCCTGTCAAGTTTGGGCACCCATCGGTGGTCACACTGGATAACTTTTCAAAACTCAGTCCCAGCTTTGCCACACACTTATTAACCTCCTCCAATAAATATTTCCTTGTGGTTGTGCTCTTCATTGACTGTACTGAAGCAAGCTCCTCTGTCATTTCAAAGTCTGGGGTTATGCCTCGTAAGAATATCTACAATTGTGCCGTGTCACGTGCATCACTACTCTCATCCAGGGCCAAGGAGAAATAATTGACCTTGTCTTTCAACTGTTGTTCCATATTCTCTGCAATGTCCTTAACACGCCGTGTCACTGTTCATCTTGACAGGGAAACATTTTGAAACAGCTCTTTCTTGTCAGGGCAAGGTATTGCTGCAGAGTCAATTAAACATGATTTAATGAATTCGCCCCCTCAGCTAATGGCTTGCTATGTTTAGCAATTTTATGGGACAGAACATAGCTAGCTCTCACAATTCTGTCGTTTGCTGAATGCAGTTTTGTGAAAAGTCTTTGCTGCTTTTGCAACTGAGAAAGCAACTCTTTCGATGCACTTGCCCTCTGCTCAGAAGACATATTCCTATATTTCTCTGCATGCTTCGTCTGGAAGTGTCGGGACAAGTTGTAGTCTTTCAAGACAGCGATGCTCTCTGATACCTCAATAAAGAAATATTTCGATGTCCACTCTTGCTGGAACACCCTACATTCATTGTCTACTTTCTTTGAAAAACTAATAACAAATACGTTTTTCGAAACTTTACTATCGCAAATTCTTTGATCTGAGCATGATTCCGCGGACCGTATCAGGTCGCGGGTCGGCCTGGGCCGATCTATGCCCAGGCCTGAACTAGCTCATGTTCTGGTTGGTCAGGCGTTAAACAAGGGCTTTTTCAAGTTATAGTATTTCCGAAGTTGTAAAGATTGCATTGCTGTTTCAAATTACTAGGTTGCGTACTTTTTTGTTGTTGATGAAAATCGCTTAGAGCAGTGGTTCTCAACTGGTTTTGCCTCGGGACCAAAATTTAGCCTGGTTGTCTCTGACGCAACCCAATACTCACATCTCTTTTTGTTGTTGTCGAAATCCAATCTGGAAAACTATTTTTAATGCTATATTGACAGTAACATTCCCACAATTTTCATTGTCAGTAATTCCATTTTGCTCATATTCTTGATGTAGAATGTTGGCAGGCTCACTTGTTTGAGAACACAAAATCAACCAAAGCTGCTAAATAGTGCTGCTAATAGGTCTAAATTGAAAATACTGTGACTGAAGAAAAAAAAAATCTGAGAATAAATTATTTWWAAAAAAGTAGGTTCATTATCATGTATATACACTTTCTACCTTAGAGGATAGTGCTTATACGGTGTGTGTGTGTGTCTGTCTATGTCCCACTAGTTTATTCTCCTCCATTGCTTTGGGTGTTGGGGCAGAAGAAATGGGGGAGGAAATGGGAGAGGAGAGGGATGATATTTTACTTTTGTACTTTAACTATTTGCACATAATTACAACAATGGATATAGACATAATATGACATTTCACATGTCTTTGTTCTTTTGGAACTTTTGTGAGTGTAATGTTTACTGTTCATTTTGCATTGTTTATTTCACTTTTGTTTAATATCTATTTCACTTGCTTTGGCAATGTAAACATATGTTTCCCATGCCAATAAAGCCCCTTAAATGGAAATTGAGTGGGACATTAGAGAGAGGAGGACAAGCAGCACAGCTCTTGGGAATTGGGTCCATCCAAGTCAATAGCTTAAAGAAACCCAACTTGATGAGGTTTCTTTCCAAAATAAATTATGTTCAAAAGGTGGAGAAAATGGAAAGCGGTAAATAGCGTTAGGTGAAGGAACGGGGAGTTTGCTTGAATGACTGCCTTGACGCTCTTGTATTAGGAGAAAACTGCAGCAGAACTCTCCCTCTCCCCTCTCCCCATCTTTGTTTCAAACGAAGCTGTCATCTTCACCTCTCTGATGGCTTTACTGCAAGAGTGAGAGATGGGGGAGAGAGAGAGAACCCTCCATTCACAGTACAGACCCTCGCTTTTGGTAACAGCCTTATTAGCTGCTCTATTCATCCTGAATAGGAGGTTTTTCCCTCTATAAACAGAGCTAGTCCTCTGCCTCCCTCCTTTCCTCCCTCCGTCCCTCCCTCTGTTCCACTCCACTCTCTCTTTCAGAGCCATTGAAAAGGCCTGAACTAATGAGGGAGACTGCTTGAGGCAGAGTGAGAGGGGAGCTACAGGGTGGGCCTATCCTGTGACTCAGAGGTAGTTGATGAGGTGAGCCTAGGATGTGTGTGAGGGGCTTCTGGAAAGATATACACTGAACACAACATGTAAAGTGTTGGTCCCATATAACAGGTATCATAAAATAGATTAAGCCGCAGGCCGATAATTTTATTGAGCGGATGATCAGGGGGCCGGAACCTAATTACAAAAAAATTGTAGACTGCAAATTGACCACAAGAAACTCAAATAGATACATTTTTCTAAAACTTAATCATTTKAAACATTAAATACATTTGTAAACAATCACATTAGTGGCGGTTGGTCCCATTTAAGATGATGGAAGACAAAAACATTTTCTTCATCGGCATGGCCTTATTTCTGTAATAGCATATTGGATGACTGTCATTCATATTCCATTCACCCAGTTCAATGTAACATTGATAGGTTTAGGCTACTACACGATACTCTAATTTTCCCTATACCCATCATGAGGTTGCTACAACCTTGCCTATGAATGAAAGTTTACAACATACAGTGGGGAGAACAAGTATTTGATACACTGCCGATTTTGCAGGTTTTCCTACTTACAAAGCATGTAGAGGTCTGTAATTTGTATCATAGGTACACTTCAACTGTGAGAGACGGAATCTAAAACAAAAATCCAGAAAATCACATTGTATGATTTTTAATAATAATTTGCATTTTATTGCATGACATAAGTATTTGATCACCTACCAACCAGTAAGAATTCCGGCTCTCACAGACCTGTTAGTTTTTCTTTTAAGAAGACCTCCTGTTCTCCACTCATTACCTGTATTAACTGCACTTGTTTGAACTCATTACCTGTATAAAAGACACCTGTCCACACACTCAATCAAACAGACTCCAACCTCTCCACAATGGCCAAGACCAGAGAGCTGTGTAAGGACATCAGGGTTAAAATTGTAGACCTGCACAAGGCTAGGATGGGCTACAGAACAATAGGCAAGCAGCTTGGTGAGAAGGCAACAACTGTTGGCGCAATTATTAGAAATGAAGAAGTTAAAGATGACAGTCAATCACCCTCGGTCTGGGGCTCCACGCAAGATCTCACCTCGTGGGGCATCAATGATCATGAGGAAGGTGAGGGATCAGCCCAGAACTACACCGCAGGACCTGGTCAATGACCTGAAGAGAGCTGGGACCACAGTCTCAAAGAAAACCATTAGTAACCACACTACGCCGTCATGGATTAAATCCTGCAGCGCACGCAAGGTCCCCCTGCTCAAGCCAGCGCATGTCCAGGCCCGTCTGAAGTTTGCCAATGACCATCTGGATGATCCAGAGGGGGAATGGGAGAAGGTCATGTGGTCTGATGAGACAAAAATAGAGCTTTTTGGTCTAAACTCCACTCGCCGTGTTTGGAGGAAGAAGGATGAGTACAAACCCAAGAACACCATCCCAACCGTGAAGCATGGAGGTGGAAACATCATTCTTTGGGATGCTTTTCTGCAAAGGGGACAGGACGACTGCACCGTATGAGGGAGGATGGATGGGGCCATGTATCGCGAGATCTTGGCCAACAACCTCCTTCCCTCAGTAAGAGCATTGAAGATGGGTCGTGGCTGGGTCTTCCAGCATGACAACGACCCGAAACACACAGCCAGGGCAACTAAGGAGTGGCTCCGTAAGAAGCATCTCAAGGTCCTGGAGTGGCCTAGCCAGTCTCCAGACCTGAACCCAATAGAAAACTTTTGGAGGGAGCTGAAAGTCCGTATGCCCAGCGACAGCCCCGAAACCTGAAGGATCTGGAGAAGGTCTGTATGAGGAGTGGGCCAAAATCCCTGCTGCAGTGTGGTGCAAACCTGGTCAAGAACTACAGGACACCTATGATCTCTGTAATTGCAAACAAAGGTTTCTGTACCAAATATTAAGTTCTGCTTTTCTGATGGTATCAAATACTTATGTCATGCAATAAAATGCAAATTAATTACTTTTAAAAATCATACAATGTGATTTTCTGGATTTTTGTTTTAGATTCCGTCTCTCACAGTTGAAGTGTACCTATGATAGAAATTACAGACCTCTACATGCTTTGTAAGTAGGAAAACCTGCAAAATCAGCAGTGTATCAAATACTTGTTCTCCCCACTGTAGGTGCACACAGGTCGAGAGAAGAATTTGAGGTGACACATGGACAGACAGTGACATATTCAATACCGCATTGCACACTCAAATCAAATTTTATTGTATTAGTCACATGCGCCAAATACAACAAGTGTTTCACCTTACAGTGAAATGCTTACTTACGAGCCCCTAACCCACAATGCAGTTTAAAAATAATAAGAATAAGAAATAAAAGTATCAAGTAATTAAAGAGAAGCAGTAAAATTACAATAGCGAGACTATATACAGGAGGATACTGGTACAGAGTCAATGTGCGGTGCACCGGTTAGTTGAGGTAATATGTACATGTAGGTACAGTTATTAAAGTGACTATGCATGGATGATAACAACAGAGAGTAGCAGTGGCATAAAAGGGGGGGGCAATGCAAATAGTCTGGGTGACCATTTGATTAGATGTTCAGGAGCCTTATGGCTTGGGGGGTAGAAACTGTTTAGAAGCCTCTTGGACCTAGACCTGGCGGTCCGGTACCGCTTGCCGTGCTGTAGCAGAGAGAACAGGCTATGACTAGGGTGGCTGGAGTCTTTGACATATTTTAGGGCCTTCCTCTGACACCACCTGGTATAGAGGTCCTGGATGGCAGGAAGCTTGGCCCCAGTGATGTACTGGGCCGTACGCTCTACCCTCTGTATGGCCGAGCAGTTGCCATACCAGGCAGTGATGCAACCAGCCAGGATGCTCTCGATAGTGCAGCTGTAGAACCTTTTGAGGATATGTAGTCCACAATCATCTCCTTTGTCTTGATCACGTTGAGGGAGAGGTTGTTGTCCTGGCACCACACGGCCATGTCTCTGACCTCCTTATAGGCTGTCTCGTCGTTGATCACGCCTACCACTGTTGTGTCATCGGCAAACTTAATGATGGTGTTGGAGTCGTGCCTGGCCATGCAGTCATGAGTGAACAAGAAGTACAGGAGGGGACTGAGCACGCACCCCTGAGGGGCCCCTGTGTTGAGGATCAGCGTGGCGGATATGTTGTTGCCTACCCTTACCACCTGGGGGCTGCCCGTCAGGAAGTCCAGGATCCAGTTGCAGAGGGAGGTGTTTAGTCCCAGGGTCCTTAGCTTACTGATGAGATTTGAGGCCACTATGGTGAAGTCAAAGAATAGCATTCTCAAATAGGTGTTCCTTTTGTCCAGGTGGGAAAGGGCCGTGTGGAGTGCAATAGAGATTGCATCATCTGTGGATCTGTTAGGGTGGTATGCAAATTGGAGTGGGTCTAGAGTTTCTAGGATAATGGTGTTGATGCGAGCCATGACCAGCCTTTCGAAGCACTTCATGGCTACAGACGTGAGTGCTTRGGGTCGGTAGTCCTTTAGGCAGGTTACCTTAGTGTTCTTGGGCACAGGCACTATGGTGGTCTACTTAAAATATGTTGGTATTACAGACTCGGACAGGGAGAGGTTGAAAATGTCAGTGAAGACATTTGCCAGTTGGTCAGCACATGCTCGTAGTACACGTCCTGGTAATCTGTCAGGCCCTGCGGCCTTGTGAATGTTGACCTGTTTAAAGGTCTTACTCACATCGGCTGCGGGGAGCGTGATCACACAGTCTTCCGGAACAGCTGGTGCTCTCATGCATGTTTCAGTGTTATTTGCCTCGAAGCGAGCATAGAAGTAGTTTAGCTCGTCTGGTAGGCTCGTGTCACTGGGCAACTCTCGGCTTTTCTTCCCTTTGTAGTCTGTAATGGTTTGCAAGCCCTGCCACATCCGACGAGCTGGTGTAGTACGATTCGATCTTAGTCTTGTATTGATGCTTTGCCTGTTTGATGGTTCGTCGGAGGGCATAGCGGGATTTCTTAGAAGCTTCGGAGTTAGAGTCCCGCTCCTTGAAAGCGGCAGCTCTAGCCTTTATATCAGTGCAGATGTTTCCTGTGTAACCGATGTGAAATGGCTACATTGGTGCCGTGACCCAGATCACTGGTTGCTGCGGAAAAGGAGGAGTTCAAAAGGGGGGTGAGTTTAATCAATGTGAAATGGCTAGCTAGTTAGCGGGGTGCGCGCTAATAGCGTTTCAATCGATGACATCACTCGCTCTGAGACCTTGAAGTAGTTGTTCCCCTTGCAAAAGGCCGCGGCTTTTGTGGAGCGATGGGTGACGATGCTTCAAGAGTGGCTGTTGTCTATGTGTGCAGAGGGTSCCTGGTTCGAGCCCAGGTAGGGGCGAGGAGAGGGACAGAAGCTATACTGTTACACCTGTAATCCATGGCTTCTGGTTGGGGTATGTACAGTAAGTACGATCACTGTGGGGACGACGTCATCAATGCACCTATTGATGAAGCCAATYACTGATGTGGTGTACTCCTCAATGCCGTCAGCGGAATCCCGGAACATATTCCAGTCTGTGCTAGCAAAACAGTCCTGTAGCTTAGTATTTGCTTCATCTGACCACTTTTTTATTCATCTGTCACTGGTGCTTCTTGCTTTAATTTTCAGGAATCAGGAGGATAGAATTATGGTCAGATTTGCCAAATGGAGGGTGAGGGAGAGCTTTGTATGCGTCTCTGTGTGTGGAGTAAATGTGGTCCAGAGTTTTTTTCCCCCTCTGGTTGCACATTTAACATGCTGACAGAAATTTGGCAAGACGGATTTAAGTTTCCCTGCATTGAAGTCCCCGGCTACTAGGAGCGATGCCTCTGGGTGAGCGTTTTCCTGTTTGCTTATGGCGGAATACAGCTCATTCAGTGCAGTCTTAGTGCCAGCATCAGTCTGTGGTGGTTTATAGACAGTTACGAAAAATACAGATGAAAACTCTCTAGGTAGGTAGTGTGGTCTACAGCTTATCATGAGATACTCTACCTTAGGCGAGCAAAACCTTGAGACTTCCTTAGATATCGTGCACCAGCTGTTATTTACAGAAATACATAGTCCGCCGCCCCTTGTATTACCAGACGCCGCAGTTCTGTCCTGTCGATACAGCGTATAGCCATCCAGCTGTATGTTGATAATGTCGTTGTTCAGCCACGACTCAGTGAAGCATTAGATATTCAAGTTTTGAATGTCCCGTTGGTAGTTTAATCTTCCGCATAGGTCGTCGATTTTATTTTCCAAAGATTGCACGTTTACTAGCAGATTGGAAGAAAGTGGGGGGTTTATTCAATTGCCCACGAATTCTTAGAAGGCAGCCCACCTTCTGGGACCTTTTTCTCTGCATTCTCTTCACGCAAATAACAGGGATCTGGGCCTGTTCCGGGGAGAGTGGTATATCATTCACGTCGGGCTCATCGGACTCGTTAAAGGAAAAAAAGGATTCTGCTAGTCCGTGGTGAGTAATCGCAGTTCTGATACCCAGAAGTTATTTTAGGTCATAAGAGACGGTAGCAGCAACTCCTGCCTGCAACTAGCTGATCTAGGGTGAAATCATTAGTCAAAAAGTTGCAAACAAGAGTTTCT
>NC_036865.1:1513486-1608550 GCF_002910315.2 Salvelinus sp. IW2-2015 | reverse complement strand
AATGACTTAAATGTAAAATGTAAATGTAAATCATTAGTCAAAAAGTTGCAAACAAGAGTTTCTATTGGACAAATTCATGTATTTTTATCCCTGTGTCGTTCCGTTTTGGTTCTGTTTAAGAAAAGTTTTTCAACAGAATTGGCAGAATGAATACACCCCTGATCACGTGTAAACACAGTTCACCTTCATAGCAGTCACGTTATATTCCTTCTCGCATATATGCACTCCCTCTCTCACCTTTTCCCGTCGTTTGTGGACAATGCACAAAACATCAGCTGTATGTGACCAAGCAAAAAAACTTTCCAAGCCAAACCATATCATAACCGCTACACACAGCCTTCATCGTTGTCACCATATTAGCTAAAGTAATGTCATACTCAACATAGCTAATAGAACTAACGCATTAGTAAACCCGCTACAATCATGCAGTAATGTTACAGTAAGCTGTTGAGCAGTAAGGTGGCAAAACATTTGTAAAACCAAAAGCTTACTTTTACTTGGAAGAGTTCCAGTCTTGCGTTGGATAGTCATAGCCAGCTAACTAACATAGCATCCCTCTGTTTGAGCAGGGTGTTTGAGTAGGCTAAAGTAGCTAGCTGCATTTGCTAGCTAAGTAAGTGAAACAGAAAGTGGTGGGAAAAATGATGAAATCTCTCTCTTGCTTCTCTTTCATTTTTGAAGAAATTAATTTGTTAAAAACTGTTAAACTATTGTATTTGCAGTGAAATCTTTGAAATCTTTGAAAATAGATTCAGCAGTGGGCCGATTTTTTATTGAGTGGATGATCAGGGGGCCGAACCTATTTACAAAAATATAGTAGACTGCAAATTTACCTCTGCAGGCCTGTCATCCTGGTGCCTGGCCTGTATTGTACTGTTCTTTACTCACTGTACTGTACTGTAATGAACTGTGATATCCAAATTGTGAAACACATGTCTATGAAACAATAGGTTCAGATTTGGTCCACTCCGGTCTGTCTGTGAACGTTAAAGGCCCAGTGCAGTCAAAAACCTGATTTCCCTGTGTTTTATGTACACTGAGTATACAAACATTAAGAACACATGCTCTTTCCATGACAAAGACTGACCAGTTGAATCCAGTTGAAGGCTATGATCCCTTATTGATGTCACCTGTTAAATCCACTTCAATCAGTGTAGATGAAGGGGAGAAGATAGGTTAAAGAAGGATTTTTAAGCCTTGAGACAATTGAGACATACATTTTGTATGAGTGACATTCTGAGGGTGAAGGCCTTTGAACGGGGCATGGTAGTAGGTGCCAGGTGCACCGGTTTGTGTCAAGAACTGCAAATTGGCTAGGTTTTTAATGTTTAACAGTTTCCGTGTGTATCAAGAATGGTCCACTGCCCAAAGGACATCCAACCAACTTGACACAACTGCTGGAAGCCTTGGAGTCAAGATGAACCATCATCCCTTTGGAACACTTTCGTCACCGTGTAGAGTCCATGCTCCGACAAACTGAGGCTGTTCTGAGGGCAAAAAAATGGGGGGGATTATGATAATAGCCTTTTAGTGTAAGACATTTTTGAAAAGACCGCCAGGCGGTATAAGTAAATAAACCAATAAAAAAGAGAGTTTTAAAACTTTCTGCCAATAACAGCTAGTTTCCAGGTTGCATATCCCTTCCGTTAGGCTCGTCAATTTAGGCCCCTCACAAAGACCAATCCCAAAATTCTTTCATTGGAAATTGCTATTTGCTAAGGAGCTATTTTTGAGAGAGAGAGAGACCACCAGATGACAGAAAGAAAACAGTTATGAGCTGAATATAACAGTATGCCAGTGAAAGTGCTCAGCGTTCAACATCATAGTACCCTCAAAGCTCATCACTAAGCTAAGGTTCCTGGGACTAAACACCTKCCTCTGCAACTGGATCCTGGACTTCCTGACGGGCCGCCCCCAGGTGGTGAGGGTAGGTAACAACACATCTGCCACGCTGATCCTCAACACTGGAGCTCCCCAGGGGTGCATGCTCAGTCCCCTCCTGTACTCCCTGTTCACCCACAACTGCATGCCAGGCACGACTCCAACACCAATCATTAAGTTTGCAGACGCCAACACAGTGGTAGGCCTGATCACCGACGAGCAGCCTATAGGGAGGAGGTCAAAGACCTGGCCGGGTGGTTCCAGAATAACAACCTATCCCTCAACGTAACCAAGACTAAGGAGATGATTGTGGACTACAGGAAAAGGAGGCCCGAGCACGCCCCCATTAACATCGACGGGGCTGTAGTGGAGCAGGTTGAGAGCTTCAAGTTCCTTGGTGTCCACATCAACAACAAACTAGAATGGTCCAAACACACCAAGACAGTCGTGAAGAGGGCACGACAAAACCTATTCCCCCTCAGGAAACGTAAAAAGATTTGGCATGGGTACTAAGATCCTTAAAAGGTTCTAACAGCTGCAACATTGAGAGCACCTGACTGGTTGCATCACTGCCTGGTACGGCAATTGCTCGGCCTCTGACCGCAAGGCACTACAGAGGGTAGTGCGTACGGCCCAGTACATCACTGGGGCTAAGCTGCCTGCCATCCAGGACCTCTACACCAGGCGGTGTCAGAGGAAGGCCCTAAAAATTGTCAAAGACCCCAGCCACCCCAGTCATAGACTGTTCTCTCTACTACCGGATGGCAAGCGGTACCGGGATGCCAAGTCTAGGACAAAAAGGCTTCTCAACAGTTATCACCCCCAAGCCATAAGACTCCTGAACAGGTAATCAAATGGCTACCCGGACTATTTGCATTGTGTGCCCGCCCGCACCCCTCTTTTTTCTCCTGCTGCTACTCTCTGTTTATCATATATGCATAGTCACTTTAACTATACATTCATGTACATACTACCTCAATTGCGCCGACCAACCAGTGCTCCCGCACATTGGCTAACCGGGCTATCTGCATTGTGTCCCACCCACCACCCGCCAACCCCCTCTTTTACACTACTGCTACTCTGTTCATCATATATACATAGTCACTTTAACCATATCTACATGTACATACTACCTCAATCAGCCTGACTAACCGGTGTCTGCATGTAGCCTCGCTACTTTTATAGCCTGTCTTTTTACTGTTGTTTTATTTCTTTACCTACCTTTTGTTCACCTAATACCCTTTTTGCACTATTGGTTAGAGCCTGTAAGTAAGCATTTCACTATAAGGTTGTATTCGGCGCACGTGACAAATAAACTTTGATTGATTTGATTTGATTTGAAAGGAAAGGCAGTAGCAGGTGACCCAACTGTGGTTTGTGACTATTATGATTTCCCATTGTAGCCAATTAAATTGCAGTAAATCATTTACAGATTTTTTTGGTAAAGGAATTACGAGTTTTAATCACTTAATAATTCATAAACACAATTTATATAACTAATTTSTATGTCTACCATTACTTGTTACTTCTGTGAACTTTCATTATCCTCCCTCCTCATCAGGGAGAGACATTAGAAAAGACGTGGGTTATTGGAAACGGAATTACAAGGTAGAAGGCAATAGTTCTTCAACTTCCATAAGGTAAACGATTTCTCCAAAACTAAATATAAGTGTTGATATTAGTTGGCAGGAGTCTTTTCATCAAACATTATTGTGTTTTGATGTATTTTTTATACCTTTTACAACTTTTTCTTGCAGATGTTTTCGAAGACCCCTTTTCCATCTGTTTATAAAGAAATCAAATCCTTTACTTATGCCACATTTCTTCGATGGAAAATGGTTTAAACATTTATCTATGCCTTAATTTCCCCAAAATATAGACTCTTAGCTCTCATTTGACACTCAATTTGATATGCTCCTATGAACATCACATGTTGGTGCTCATGGGTCCTTTTCAATGTAAATGCATTATTGCTATTATGTACTGTGCATTCGGAAAGTATTCAGACCACTTGACTTTTTCCACATCTTATTACGTTACAGTCTTATTCTAAAATGGATTAAATTGTATTTTTTTCCTCATCAATCTACAACACCCAATAATGACAAAGCGAAAACAGCTCTTTAGAAATGTATGCAAATCCATTAAAAAAAATCTACTGAAATATTACATTTACATAAGTATTCAGACCCTTTACTCAGTACTTTGTTGAAGCACCTTTTGCAGAGATTATAGKCACTATTTGCCAACTTTCTCCCATTCTTTTCTGCAGATCCTGTCAAGCTCTGTCAGGTTGGATGGGTAGCATTGCTACACAGCTATTTTCAGGTCTCTCCAGAGATGTTATATCGGTTTCTATTCCAGGCTCTTGCCGGGCCACTCAAGGACATTCAGAGACTTGTCCTAAAGCCACTCCTGCGTTGTCTTGGCTGTGTGCTTAGGGTRGTTGTCCTGTTAGAAGGTGAACCTTCGCCCCAGTCTGAGGTCCTGAGTGCTCTGGAGCAAGTTTCCATCAAGGATTTCTCTGTACTTTGCTCCGTTCATCTTTCCCTCGATTCTGACTAGTCTCCCAGTCCCTGCTACTGAAAACCAGCACCATGCACCATGCTTCACCGTAGGGATGGTGCCAGGTTTCCTCCAGACGTGACGCTTGGCATTCAGGGCAAAGAGTTCAATCTTGGTTTCACCAGACCAGAGAAACTTGTTTCTCATGGTCTGAGAGTCTTTAGGTGTCCTTTGGCAAACTCCAAGTGGGCTGTCATGTGCCTTTTACTGAGGAGTGGCTTCCATCTGACCACTCTTCCATAAAGGCCAGATTGGTAGAGTGCTGCAGAGATGGATGTCCTTCTGGAAGGTTCTCCCATCTCTACAGAGGAACTCTGGAGCTCTGTCATCAGGTCAGGTCATTAGTTACCTCCCTGACCAAGGCCCTTCTCCGATGATTGTTCAGTTTGCCTGGAGACCAGCTCTAGGAAAGTCTTGGTGGTTCCAAACTTCTTCCATTTAAGAATGATGGAGGCCACTGTGTTRTTGGGACCTTCAATGCCGCAGACATTTTTTGGTACCCTTCCCCAGATCTTTGCCTCGACACAATCCTGTCTCTGAGCTCTCCGGACACATCCTTCTAGCTCATGGCTTGGTTTTTGCTCTGGCATGCACTGTCAACTGTGAGACCTTATATAGACAGGTGTGTGCCTTTCCAAATCATGTCCAATAAATTTAATTTTATTCAAGTTGTAGAAACATCAAGGATGATCAATTGAAACAGGATGCACCTGAGCTAAATTTTAAGTCTCAAAGCAATGGGTCTGAATACTTATGTAAATAAGGTATTTCTGTTTAAAAAAAAAWAATTATATGGCTGGTGGCAGTATTGAGTAGCTTGGATGAATATGGTGCCCAGAGGTGCCCAGAGTAAACTGCCTGCTCCTCAGTCCCAGTTGCTAATATATGTATATTATTAGTATAATAATTAGGATAGAAAACACTCTGAAGTTTCTAAAACTGTTGGAATGGTGTCTGTGAGTATAACAGAACTCATATGGCAGGCTAAAACCTGAGAAAAAATCCAACCAGGAAGTGGGAAATCTGAGGTTGGTCGATTTTCAACTCAGCCCCTATTGAAGATACAGTGGGATATTGGTAATGTTGCACTTCCTAAGGCTTCCACTAGATGGCAACAGTCTTTAGAAACGTGTTTGAGGCTTCTACTGTAAAGGCGGGCTGAATGAGAGGGGAATGAGTCGGAGGTCTGCCAGCATCCACGAGCTGGTCATGCCCATTCACATGAGAGGTAGTTCCCGTTCCATTTGCTTTTCTGAAGACAAAGGAATTCTCCGGTTGGAACATTATTGAAGAGTTATGTTAAAAACACCCTAAAGATTGATTCTATACATCGTTTGACATGTTTCTATGGACTGTAACGGAACTTTTTTACATTTCGTCTGCAACTAGTGAACGCGCTTCGTGAGTTTTGATTTGTTTACCAAACGCGCTAACAAAAGTAGCTATTTGGACATAAATGATGGACATTATCGAACAAATCAAACATTTATTGTGGAACTGGGATTCCTGGGAGTGCATTCTGATGATGATCATCAAAGGTAAGTGAATATTTATAATGTTATTTCTGACTTCTGTTGACTGCACAATATGGCGGATATCTTTTTGTCTTGATTGGGCTCTGAGTGCCGACCTCAGATTATTGCATGGTTAAAGCCATAAAGCTTTTTTGAAATCTGACACAGCAGTTGCATTAAGGAGAAGTGGATCTAAAATTCCATGCATAACACTTGTATCTTTGATCAACGTTCATAATGAGTATTTCTGTAAATTGATGTGGCTCTCTACAAAATCACCGGATGTTTTTGGAACTACTGAACATAACGCGCCAATGTAAACTGAGATTTGTTGATATAAATATGAACTTTACCGAACAAAACATACATGTATTGTGTAACATGAAGTCCTATGAGTGTCATCTGATGAAGATCATCAAAGGTTAGTGATTAATTTGATCTTTATTTCTGCTTTTTGTGACTCCTGTCTTTGGCTGGAAAAATGGCTGTGTTTATCTGTGATTTGGCGGTGAACTAACATAATCGTTTGTGGTGCTTTAGCTGTAAAGCCTTTTTGAAATCAGAACACTGTGGTGGGATTAACAACAAGATTACCTTTAAAATGGTATAAGATACTTATATGTTTGAGGAACTTTAATTATGAGATTTCTGTTGTTTGAATTTTGCGCCCTGCACTTTCACTGGCTGTTGTCATATCGATCCCGTTAACGGGAACTCAGCCATAAGAAGACCTGTTTTCGCTTTGTCATGATGGGGTATTGTGTGTAGATTGATTTAAATATATATATCATTATTTATCTAGGCAAGTCAGTTAAGAACAAATTCTTCTTTATAATGACAGCCTAACCCGGACAACGCTGGGCCAATTGTGCACGCCCTATGGGACTCCCAATCAAGGCCAGATGTGATACAGCCTGGGTTCGAACCAGGGACTGTAGCGACACCTCTTGCACTGAGATGCAGTGCCTTAGACCGCTGCGCCACTTGGGTATCCCGAGTGAGGAAATATTTGTATTTAATCAATTTTAGAATAAGGCTGTAACATAACAATGTGGAAAAAGTCAACGGGTCTGAATACTTTCCGAATGCAATGTATATGATTCGTGTTTTGTCCGCACGGGGGCGTAATTATTGCGAGTTGAGCCTAGCCAACGAAGGGCGGAGGACCCCTGTATGGGACCAAGTTTGTAGTGAGCTCCGTAAATTGAGCACTCTCTCCTCGGGCGCACGGAGCAAGAAAGGCTCGTCGTTTCTTTCGAGGCAAAAGCATAGAAAGAGAGGGGGCCACTGAGATTTGATTGGCTGAGGAAGGCAGTGCCAAAAACACTGTGGCCAGGAAACGGCTCGAATTTCGGGGGACGTAAGGAGGAGAAAAAATCTAGTAAACCTGACAAAGCGTCTGAGAACAGTACTAGGATTGTCTGGGAAGAAGACGCTCTGCCGCGAGGGATCATATATTGATGGATTKTATGTTTTTGGAGAGTTTCTGTTATTTTTTTACCCATTAGTTCATCATAAAGTGCAAACCTTTCGTTTGGATGAAAAGTGCGCCCGCTCTGGAACACTGACATTTGAGTTGACTAGCAACTTGGTGAAGAAGTTTCAGGGACGTAGCTATGTTTTTCTAGTTATTTTTCAAGGATATGGATTTCAATTCGGATTTTTTTAAGTGCAATGGAACAACAATGACATGGTGATTTAATAATACATTTTCAGTGATTTTATTTGTTTCTCGTCCAATTTGGGGAAAGTAAAAAAATCGCTGCTTGGCATTTTTGGTGCAGTGGGGTGAATTTGCTCCATCGGGACTAGGCTACACATTCCTCTCGATTCGGCCCATGCACTCGCCTCCTGCCTTGTCCATGCATGCGAATCGGAGTTCTTCCAGACTTTAGGTAGTTATTCGCTGTAAGTATTTTGGCCGTATTTTGGCAACTTGTGGGCATAGATCTCAAATGGTTATTGTTCTATTCGTCCTGGAACAACGAGAATATAATTGAATAGAATCAATTCCTGATGTGGGCTTTACGCATCTGAAATAGAATAGCTAATTTTAATGCTGGTAAGACCTGTTGTTTTAGCCATATGTGTTATTCTAAGGAGTTTTGAAAGGACTAATCTTATCCATAGGCTAATTAAAATGCTACGTTGATCTGACAGTCACATTATAAGAAATTGCCATATAATGTAGCCTACCCCTTTTATACTACGAAGCAAGAGCTCTTGTTTTCTTATTTGGGGGAAATACTGTTTTTAATTCAACAACAGCCTATAAGGCGATGTTTACTATGTTTTCCCCTCAATTGGGAAAACATAATTAAGCAGTGGATGCAGCACCCGTGCATGTTCATTAACAACACTGTTCTGGTTATTTATTACTTTGCTTAATTTTCTACATCGCATTAATGGTGCCAACTACCCCGTGACCGCACTTTGTGTTTTTACTGCATGGACTCACTGAGCACTGAGTCCAAAAGCCAACTGATTTGAATATCAATAGGATTAAAATCAGCGCTAAGAAATTTCATTCGGAAGATTTGGTTTAAATGGGGGCCAGGGAAACCTATGGATATGCATATGCTGAAAAGCCCTGGTGTCCGAACTTATTGGATGTCATGTTGTTGACAGCAGCAACTCATAAAGAGGTTTTAAAAGCTGTAGTCTATACATGTGTTAGTTAGATTTACCACAGCAAAAGATGGCTAGACTTAGGCGAATTGTCGAGCATAAAGAATTGTCCATGAATTGTCGGTTACCTTGCAGTGCCGGTCTGAAGTGTCCATTTTGCTTAGCAAAAGACTATACGAGAATATAATTGAATATAATCCATTCCTGATGTGGGTTTTACGCATCTGAAATAGAATAGCTCATTTTTAATGCTGGTAATACCTGTTGTTTTAGCCATATTTGTTGTTCTAAGGAGTTTTGAAAGGACTAATCTTATCCATAGGCTAATTAAAATGGTACGTTGATCTGACAGTCAAATTATAAGAAATTGCCATATAATGTAGCCTACCCCTTTTATAGTACGAAGCAAGAGCTCTTGTTTTSTTATTTMGGGGAAATACTGTTTTTAATTCAACAACAGCCTATAAGGCGATGTTTACTATGTTTTCCCCTCAATTAGGAAAACATATCTAAGCAGTGGATGCAGCACCCGTGCATGTTCATTAACAACACTATTCTGGTTATTTATTACTTTGCTTAATTTTCTACATCGCATTGATAGACGAATTTTGTTTTTTTTAATGAACCATAGTCCTAAACCAAGGTAGTCTGCCCACTCTAGGTACGTTGTACGTGCGGAATGCATCCAGGCAGCATCCCATGATGTTGTGCGCGCGGGGGGGGCATAAACGTTTGCTTGCGATCCGCGCGTGCTCTCCCCTCTCCAGTCAATATAAATGAACCAGAATCGCTCAACACATTTCAAAGTTGCTGTTTACGCCTACATGTCAAATGACATGCATCTTCCTGGGTAAACCAATCAATACATCGCAGCTGGATCAGAAGGCGCTTGAGGAAGCGTGACTCGGGGCTCTTTGCAGCGGCTCCAAACCTCTATAGATTTCTAAAACGGATTGCACCGCAGATGTCTGGCAATGGCCAGTAGATTGATGTGTCCTAGTGTATTCCGTTTAAATTACYAATCGCATAATCATAGGGCTACAATGAATTAAGTGAATTTATTTTGCAACAGAAAAGTATGCATATTTACTAATATACCAACCTCAAATGGAAAGCAACAGGTTTGGAGCATCTAGGATACAACTCATATAGGCTATTCAGTATTGGATGATTTACTTATTAATTGTAACCTACTCTCTGATCAGAAGAAGGTAATGTTTGATGGAATTTGATATTCCACAATTTCAGTAATAATAACAATAGGCTAATACTTTTATTAGTGAAATGGTATAATACAATACATAGGTATCGATAGCCTTGTAATAAAGTWATGTTTTTCACAACTAACAATGCCTATTCTATGCAGTTTCTATTTTTTTATAAATGTACATCTTTTATAAAAGTGATTTTAGCCTAGAAATGCAAGCGTCAAGTCCACTTAATAGAAATGCTATGTGCTCAGACGGTAGTATTGTAATGGGGAACGTGAGGATTTGTGACAATGGGTCTGGTGTAAAGGTAGCTGTAGTGTGGTTGTGTGCTGAGCTGCATCAGCGTTTCGGTATGTCTGTGGCAAGGCTTGTCTGACAGCATTTTGTGACACACTCTCTCGCTCTTCCTCTCTCTACTCTTTCTATAGGTGTTATTGTAACTGAAACAAATTAAATAAGTCGGTGAACAAATTAGAATAGGTGAGAATATGACTATAGTATATGGTAAATGCAGAATTGGCTTCAGTTTCTAAGTCAATATACATTTTTCTCTTTTGGTTTTCTCCCTCTCTCACTTTCTCCCCACATTATTTAAAATGTTCATCCCTACCTACCTTTTTCCCTCCATCTTCACCTATTTACCACCCCTTTTCCAACTTTATTGCTCCTCCCACAGCCTTTCCTCAGCCCAGGTGATTGGGGGAATTCACAGTGAGTGACAGGCCGGGCAGCCTGCAGTTGATGGTTGGGTGGAGCCCCTCAGATGGGATCAGTGTCCAGGGGGAGGCAGAGCCTGAGGAGGGGGGGATGGGGGACGGACTCACCCTCCACTAACGGGATGGCCTCGTGGGCCTGGCTGCTCGCCACCATCCTGCTGTCCCTAGCAACGGCTACTTTGGCAAGGCCGCCGTACACTGCCGCCGAGGAAGAGGAGGCTACGCTAGAACCTGAAGGTAAGATACTGGCTCCTCGTTGACTGTATTATATACTTTGTTGCCCCTAGATACTTATCTAAGGTCAGTTTAGAGGTTTCCCCCTTCAGTGGTTAAGGTTAGGATTTGGGAAAGATAAGCTGATCCTAGGTCTGTGCCTAAGGGCAATGGGCACCTGGAGCGTGTTATATAATGGTGGGATAGAGAGAAGGAGGTAATGTTGTTGTAAGACTCAACCTGGCTCCTTGGTTATTGTCTTGCACCCCTCATCGTACACTGTAAGGGTGGTTTGGGTTGGGGAGGAGGAGGGTTGGCACTTTTGAGTTGTACTCCTATTTCTTTTCCCTAAAATATGCCCTCACCCTCATAATAACAAATCTCCACAGTATTATGGATTCATTAGAAATGAAACATGTGGAATTGAGAAATTGGGGCACGTAAAAAGGAAAACTATCAAATGTGGAAACTAACTAACCTTGGCATGTGTGATGTTTGCCACACCATGAGATACTTACTACCATGGCACATAGCTTTGGTTCTTACTTCTTTCCCATAGTCACTTTTTCTTTGCCTGTTGTTGTGAAATTTCAGTCTCGGGACACTATTTGTGTCATCTAAAGTTAAAAACTGTCAAGAAAAGCGTATCAGGCGGTGGTGCTTTAAATTGCCATGGACAAAGCCTAGCATGTGTGAAATACTGGTCCGGGACCTGGTATGAGAGGATGAGTGGGAAGGTGAGTGGGACAGTGTTTTCACTTGCACCTCTCGGGTGCCCCGCTGCCCCAGAGAAAGAGAGAGAGAGACAGAGAAGGAAAGAGAGAGCTCTCTTCATCCTCTACTCGCACTGCAGTAGGCTGATTCCCACCATACACAACACTTTTCAAGGTGTTGCTGAGTGAATCAAACGTTTTTGCTCCTTTTCTACTGCGTTTTTTGCTCTTTTTCTTCTTCTCTGTCAGTCTCTCTCTCTGCTTCTTCTGAGGGGAGGAGTGAGGACCACACACTTTAGCCTGTACGTCTATGTGTAGCCTATTTTCCACCAAGCAGCCTTTTGTTTGGGAAGAAAATACTTGTTTTTGGTTAACAGTGTGAATGTGAAAGGATCTACTTTCCTTAACTTTACACRGTTTTTTGGTTCCTTAGTCGCTCTAGCTTGTCTCCAGCTAAATTACCTTCCATGGCCATTTTTTAACATATTTTTGGGCTGCTGAACTGGTGCCTGAGATGGTCGCATTTTGTTTTAGAAACGGTTACTTCTTGAAATACATTATGAAAGATGGTTTGTAATACAGGCAGTGTTTGTGGGTACTATGTGTTTTGTCACTAGCCTCCAAGGAGCCTGGAAATTCAGAGAAGTAGGCAGACCCTAATTAGAGTTGTTGTGTTGGCTAGTCAGTCAGTAAGTTGGGCCAACGCTGCATGCCTTTTGAATCCCCCTTCACAGTTTACACACACACTCAGCCCCTGCTCTCTTGCCCTTTGGCCTAGGGGTCGGGAGTTGCCCACACTTGCCCAGACAAGGGTTACCTCACTACCTCAGGTTTTCACTCTTGTTTTTGTTGTTTACAGAAAGAGAGTCCTCTTAGCTCCAATCGGCTCTGTTTGAAAAACAGATTTATTGGACATGCCTTTGTTGTAAGAGCCTGGAATTTTRCCCTTGTAATCCAATATTTGCAAAMAGCAAAATGTTTTAAGAGGATTTGTGCATAGTTGACTTTTCCTGACATTTCCTTCAAATAGGGGAGATTACYGAGAAGGAGGAAAAGTTGGGAAGTCATGTGACTGGGATTAAGTGGGCTGAACCTGGGGCTCACATGGTGACGGATCAACAGGGCAGGTTTCTGAGGCTTATTTAGAAAGCCCCGATATCTGATTCCAGATCAGTTTTTGTTAGCTGACCCTGGTCAAGCACGTAAGGGTAGTATTCCACGGCGGTGAAGATTGTGTGTGTTTTGTGTGTGAACCAGCGTTTTTCGTTGGATTTGGTTATTTAAAAACACAATCCCATCCCAGCCACACACACACAAGTGGATACACTGCATTTTAAACCACCAAAGATGCACCAAACACTTTTACAATTTATTTCCTTTGAGCTCATATGAGAACCTCTCTCACTCTGATTGGTAGTGGTTGTGGTGTCCCATCTGTACTGACAGAAACAGAGGAACGTGAAAAGAGACAGACTAGACTGTCTGTCCCTCTCTTAATTACCCCCCCAGAGGTTGTCTTGACAGTAATGGCCTTTGGCCCCACCCCCTCTGAACACTAGAGCGCCCGGGGCCACAAGTGCATGCACCACTGTCTCTAAATACCTCTCTGGAAAGGGAGGGATATTGTCATAGAGTGCATATCAGTGTTACTGCTAGCTTTGAACAAGGAATGAACCCATGATAGCTCTGTTGCTAGTTTGTTTTCCTACCCACCGAAGAAGGTTGTTAAACTGAAATGTATGTGTATGCTATCCCTTGACTTAGTTMTACTTAAGCATGGGCTGTCGATGCATTTTCTCAATCTCACTCTTTATGCACCYTCTTTTTGTGCGCAGACCCATTACCTTTTTCCTCATCATGTTTGTTTACCTCTGTAWGCGGAAACTGAAGAAGTAGAGCGAGCATATGGTTGTGAAAAGGCTATACAGTACTGGTATTGTTGTTGTTGTCGTCAGTCACCCCGGACGTTCTGTATTTATGGAACTGTTTGCCTTGTCCAGAAGCTCGGCTGGATTTGCACTGTGAAATTGACTGGGTAAGTGGAGCGGAGTAACAATGATATGGAAACGGGTTACAAACGCTGGTATGTGTCCCTTTACAATGGCATTTATGCTGCCTGTTTAGATACTTGTGTTGAATGAATGAATGTGGCACTGTGTGTGTAGTCTGTACGTTGGAACTTGCGTGTCGATGGAACTGACAAAGTACAGGTGTTCTAGAAGGTAAACCTAGCTATCTTCACCATTAAAAATACAATCTATTCATTCCATTTCTATGGTCCTCACTCTTACTATACTTGTGGTAGTAGATTAAGTGGACTGAAGGATAGTCAGGCTAAATCAATGTAAATATGCATGGGCGTGACAACCCATTGTCATGGAAAACGCGTAATTGTGATTCGTTTTGATTGATTGCTACTCATTATGTGAGCAAAACAACTTGTCAGCTTGTGATATACTGTAGGACTCCTACCTGTAAGGCTGGTATAGCAGGGAGGAACATGCTGAAACATACACTTCTATCCTTCATCTTGTGTGGAGCAGGAAGAGGCTGCTACTGATATTTTTAAACAGAATTTAGTAGGGCTGGGACGATACCAGATACTCGTTAGTATCATGGCAAGGAAACAAAACATGAAGCAGATTTAGCTTCCTAATGTTGGAAACAAACGTCGTTATGTTGTCATCCAGAATCACACGTATTTATTTTCCAAGTTATAGCACACAATATTTTATATACAGCAGGTTTTTAAAGTACCAAAGAGTTTGGTCTGCTTCGTGTTTTCATTTTTGCCATGGGAAACATATTGCGATACTGGGATTGTTCGTCCCAGACCTCCAATCTAGTAATTATATTTCTTTAATTATATTACTTTAAAATCTCTGTTCAGGTTTTCATAACAGGATACATGCATAGTTATCGCCAGTTCAATTTTATCAAGAAGAACCCGATTTTAATTGCGTGTTCATTTTCATGTAAGTGGGTGGTGGGGAAAAGATAGTGGCCATATGACTTACCTCAAACACAGTGATATCTAAACAGCAGTAGGATCCAGGTTGTAAAAGTGTAAAAGTGTCAGCCTGTCTGCCTGCACCTGGCCTGTTAATGATGTGTGTGTGTGCGTGAGCATGTTTGGTGTGGGTGAGCGTGCTTATTGTGTGTGTGTGCCCCAGTGGCAGTGGAGCTGAACTCTCTAACTAAACAAACTATCCCGAGTCCTGCTGTCAATATGGCCAGGCAGTTACCCTGATAGCCTCTTCTATACAATGGACTTTTATAGGCCCCTACTTGCCTGCCGTTAGGCCTAGTTAGTGTGGAGGTGTGTCGGTGTTATATGGACTGTTGTTTGCCTTGGCCGATGCAGCAGAAAACGCCTTGTTGTCACTCCACCACTACCTCACACCTGTCTGATAAGAGGGTGGTAGAACTGAGTGAGTGCCTGTGCCAGGCTGTGACCAAGGGATGCTGCAAGTTGACCACAACACAGTCTGCCTTCCTTGTGTGTTTGCCACGGGKAACGATCAGCTCAAACATATCTGGGCCCAGTCTAGGCATGACTGGGGTAGGAATGAACTCCAGAGCAGGGTGGGTTGATAGTGACTGGAAATTGCATCCTGAGCCTCCATGAAAGAGCGGGGGGCAGGGTTCGATGCTGTGACCGAAACAGTCGCATTTGCGAGGGTTTGACTTGGCAGTGCGACACACATTTTGAATTGGTCGCAAGGGTACCAGTGAATTTCTTTTACCTGGTCACGTTGGTTTTTGCTTCACAATTTGTAAAAATGTTTTCGTTATGATTTATTCATCAGTAATGTGCAAATGACCAAAAATGAACCAACTTCCTGAACAGGCAACAACGGCACGGGAATGCTCGTCTGTGTGTCAGGGCTCAACTTAGAAGGGAGGTTTTGGGAACCCTCCGTGCCATTCGTTAATCCCCGTCTGTAGGGAATATTTCAATAATGCKATTTTTAATCTCGGCTATGTAATTTATTTAAAAAACAGATGGATTCCCYAAGCTGGTCGTTTGCTGTTTCGATTATTTATCACATGCTCGCTACACCCATATAGATAATCTGTTGGGCAGAGAGAGCACACAGCTCTCAAACAGCTGGTTATTGGGTGGACCAATGACCGACAGCGGTAGCAGTTCCAAGTTATGATATCTACCTGTAAATGCTAAGGCAAGAATGGGTATGTATGCAAACCAGGTATTTAAAAAGTTCAAAGTCTTGGTTGAATATTTGCGATGCACAACTCAGTCATCATGGAATAGCCTATCTTGGAAATAATTTCCTCGAGGCTCTTTGGTCCTTGAAAAGTCKTTGAAGTTATGGTAGCCGATTTAGAAGTTCTGCATGCATTTCGCTGCACCTGCGATAATATCTGCAAATCTGTGTACGCAACCAATAAACTTTTGAATTGATTTGCTCCAATATTATTATTCAACTTGTCACTTTCTCGTTGTAAAACAAGATACAGTAACCCCTCAATAACTCTTCAACATCTCAAATGGCGAGAATGACTAGCTAGCACATGGACAGACTTCATTAATGTGTGTGTGTTGGGAGCATGCTGTCTATTTAGTCAGGAAATGCTCACATTATTCTGACATATTTTAGAATGTAAATGTATAATTCCATTGGGTAGGCCTGTTGAAAAATMATTATTCTTAAAGTGGTAATGCATACTTTTTTTGCATACATTTTGGGAGGAGTTTTTTTTCTATAGGCTATTACAACAATTACATATAAAATGTAGGTACTTGAAAATTGCCATTTAATCCTTGAAAAATAATTGAAAGTCCTTGAATTTGACTTGCCAATGTCTCTATGAATCCTGCTATTGAAATTCCACATCATTCGCTTTCCTGTCAGATGTTGACCCGGGCCAMTTTCTTTTCCATTCGTGCCAGTAGCTTTCATTTGGCACTGGCCTGATGTGCCACTGGCAAATTTACCTGAATGTCGTGACCTGCTGTGTGCGGTTCTATAGGGCCTATATGTATATGTAAGTCCTTGTATACCACTTTGTATACCACTTTGTGTAGCCGTTAGCGATGCTAATTATATATATTTTTGAATTTCACCTTTAGGTGAAAGGTGAAAGGTGAAATTTTTGAATTTCACCTTTATTTAACGGAAAACCGGAAAAGAAATGGCAGTTTAAATGTTAATCAAAATTGTCATTTTATCACATCCCTAGTACATACAGCATAGAAATACATAATTTGCACACACACACACACACACGCACAGAAGTCAGTTCAGACAGATCCAGCTGAGAGAGGACCAGCTCATTAGCTCTATCAGCAGCAGATTTGAATTTAGAATGAAAAATGCAACAAGTGTTAGTGCATTGTATCACATCAATTCGTCCTCCAATCAAACCGAACTAAAACMTATCATTCTGGTGTCATATCGGAGCCCTTTTATCTAGATATGTCTTGAAAGGGAAATATTCAAACCCCTAGACTATTGTGATGAGTCCAAAGACCAAATTTGGAGAGAATCTGACTTTTAGTCCATGAGAACATTTACTATCGTTATTTTAAGCATTAGATTTACATAGTAAGAWAAAAGTAATTGTTAATAGTGTCCTTATTTTTTAAGATATCAATGTCAAACTTAACATGGTTCATCATACTAACGTCTGATGACCCTAAAACATTTCAAGTTAATAGYCCATTGTGTAGTGGATTTACAAATGGACACGTGAAATCAGATTTCCTGATTGATCAATAACTCAGGCATCTCTTAACCAATTTCTCAAACCAAGTTAAAAGATGTACAATGGTTCATCAGAAGTTTGTCAAGGGTTTTCCAGGATTTCCAAGATGGAGGAAAATCTATCCTGACAAACCCTATGGGTCCTTGCAGCAAATCTGTTCAACATGAGGAAAGACACCTACATATGTTTCTAGATCAAACGTGGCAATGGATATAAGGGTTTACGTGATTATAACAGTGCACCCCATAGGCCAATCAGTGGCATTATTTTTTACCAATTTACTCATGACCTCTTATGTGTGCCTAATTAGAAAAAAATCTATGCTTGAGTTATTTGACCAAGTTCCCCCCKAAAATTATGCGGACAATAACAATAGCTAATCACAGGATTTCCGTGAGCCCCTAATTAGAGTGAAGAGAGGAGGAAAAAATAATAGTCCTGAGATTTAAGTCAAAGGACAGAGAGAGAACACTGAAAAAGCAGCCTATAGCATAGTTTGAGGTGTGTGTGTCAGTGTGTGCGCGTGTAACCGGGGCTGTAATGCACCGCTGTAATTCTGCGTTGTGTGTGGTTGATTGAGACTATAGACGTCGACTTGAGATCAGGTTCTTTTAATTCATCAGAATTCACTCTCTGCATCCTGAATCCAAAAGAAAATAAAACCGTTTTAGAGCACATGTTCTACGAATCGTTGCCCCTTTCTCTCGTAGTGCATCAACATTAGTACAGCCTCTCCTTATTATGCATCGACACACAACATATATTTGACATAGATAAAACCACATACCTGCATCCAAAAGAAAATGAAACATTTGTAGAGCACATGTGTTCTGCGAATCGTCGCCCCTCTCTACAACAGATGCGCAATACAACGGACTGGGATCGTTTGAGGAGCTAGCCATCGTGCACACAWACAATAGCCTGCTAATACCTTAGCTAGCTATTAACCACATGTTGAATTCAGAATGTTAATATCAGCCTAAAAAGTACAATTACAAGTGCATCTTAACAATACCATCCACTTATGAGTAACCTCTAAATATACAACATTATTTATGAACAAAACACTGTGTGTATGACTTTGTGCTTAAAATAATCTAACGTTTCTGATGACAGAAAAAGCTTGCCGACCTCTCATAGTGCATCAAAATGATTTGAGCACAAGCACGCAGGGCAAAACGTAAGTACACACTCCCCTATTCCCAGGATGCAGGCATGCATAATAACAAATCAACATGCGATATTAATATATGAACCTGGTGAAATTCACAAAGTACTTTAACAACTGTTACACGTGTGCATGCTTATGCATGTGTGTGTGTGTAGACTTTGTAATGACTTTCAGTCCTACCATCCCATTATCCACTAAACTAAAGGCGAGAGAGCTGGGCGGGAAGAGCCGCTCTATGTACGCATCTCATGCTCCTTTGATACTTGTACTGTTGGTGCTTAGTCTGCTCACAGATATGACAGACAGTTGGACAGATGGAGTGAGAACGACAGATAGATAGACGAGTGTATTCTGGTGTGCGAATTGGTTGCAGCGCTTTTGCCGTAGTCTCTCAGGGAGCATGATTACTTCTTGTCAGGATGGTGTGAATGAAAAGAGGAGAGGAGTGAGACAGCGCCAGTCTGTCACACTTGATAGACATGCTAATAATAACTGTCACCAAGGGAGAGAGAGAGAGCGAGAGAGAGAAGGAAGAAGACAGGCTATGTGCCCACTGCCCACAACATGAGGTGGAAACTGGGATGCACTTCCTAACCTGGCAAATTTATGACCGTATTAGAGGCGCATATTTCCCTCAGATTACACAGACCCACAAAGAATTTGAAAACAAATCCAATATTGATAACTCCCATATCAGGTGAAATACCAGTGTGCTACTACAGCAACAAGAATTGTGACCTGTTGCCACAAGAGAAGGGCAACCAATGGAACACAAACACCATTGTAAATCAAATCAAACTGTCACATGCGCCGAATACAACAAGTGTCGACCTTACCGTGAAATGCTTACTTACAAGCCCTTAACCAACAGTGCAGTTCAAGAAGAGTTAAGACAATATTTACCAAATAAACTAAAGTAAAAAATATTAAAAAGTAACAATAATGAGGCTATATACAGGGGGTACTGGTACCGAGTCAGTGTACAGGTTAGTTGAGGTAATTTGTACATGGTAGGGGTTTTTGTGCTCCTGTACCGCTTGCCATGCGGTAGCAGAGAGAACAGTCCATGACTTCGATGACTGGAGTCTCTGACAATTTTATGGGCTTACCTCTGACACCGCCTATTATATAGGTCCTGGATGGCAGGAAGCTTGGCCCCAGTGATGTACTGGGCCGTACGCACTACCCTCTGTAGCGCCTTACGGTCAGATGCCGAGCAGTAGCCATAGCAAGCGGGGATGCAACCGGTCAGGATGCTCTCGATGGTGCAACCTTAGAACTTTTTGAGGATCTGGGGACCCATGCCAAATCTTTTTAGTTTACTGAGGGGGAATAGGTTTTGTCGTGCCCTCTTCACGACTATCTTGGTGTGTTTGGACCATTCTAGTTTGTTGGTGATGTGGACACCAAGGAACTTGAAACTCTCATCCTGCGCCACTACATCCCCGTTGAAGTTAATGGGGCCTGTTTGGCCCGCCTTTTCCAGTAGTCCACCATCAGCTCCTTTGTCTTGCTCACATTGAGGGAGTGGTTGTTGTCCTGGCACCACATTGCCAGTTCTCTGACCTCTCTCATTATTGTCGGTGATCAGGCCTAGCACTGTTGTGTCAGCAAACTTAATGATGGTAATGGAGTCGTGTTTGGCCACACAGTCGTGGGTGAGCAGGGAGTACAGGAGGGGACTAAGTACACACCCATGAGGTGCCCCAGTGTTGAGGATCAGCGTGGCAGACGTGTTGTGGCATACCCTTACCAACTGGAGGCGGCCCGTCAGGAAGTCCTGAATCCAGTTGCAGAGGGAGGTGTTTAATTCCTTAGCTTAGTGATGAGCTTCGTAGGCACTATGGTGTTGAACGCTAAGCTGTAGTCAGTGAACAGCATTCTCACATAGGTGTTCCTTTTGTCCAGGTGGGAAAGGGGGCAATATGTGAATTGGATCTAGGGTATCCGGGAGGATGCTGTTGATGTGAGCCATGACCAGCCTTTCAAAGCACTTCATAGCTACCGACGTGAGTGCTACGGGAGTAATCATTTCGGCAGGTTACCTTCACTTCCTTGGGCACGGGGACTATGGCAGTCTGCWTGAAACATGTAGGTATTACAGGCACGGTCAGGGAGAGGTTGAAAATGTCAGTGAAGACACTTGCCAGTTGGTCCATGCATGCTTTGAGTACACATCCTGGTAATCCGTCTGGCCCCGCAGCTTTGTGAATGTTGACCTGTTTAAAGGTCTTGCTCACATCGGCTACAGAGAGCATTATCACACAGTCATCCAGCACAGCTGGTGCTCTCGTGCATGCTTCAGTGTTGCTTGCCTCGAAGCAAGCATAAAAAGGCATTTAGCTCGTCTGGTAGGCTTGCGTCACTGGGAAGCTTGTGTCTGGGTTTCCCTTTGTAGTCCGTAATAGTTTTCAAGCTCTGCCACATTCGATGAGCGTCAGAGCCGGTGTTGTAGGATTCAATCTTAATCCTGAATTAACGCTTTGCTTGTTTGATGGTTCGTCTGAGGGCATAGCGGGATTTCTTATAGGCGTCCGGATTAGTGTCCCGCTCCTTGAAAGCGGCAGCACTAGCCTTTAGCTGGATTCGGATGTGGCCTGTATTCCATGGTTTCTGGTTGTGGTCTGTACGTACTGTCACTGTGGGGGGGACGTCGTCGATGCACTTATTGATGAAGCCGATGACTGAGGTGGTATACTCCTCAATGCCATTGGATGAATCCCGGAACATATTCCAGTCTGTACTAACAAAACAGTCCTGTAGCGTAGCATCCACATTATCTGACCACTTCCGTATTGAGCGAGTCACTGGTACTTCCTGCTTTAGTTTTTGCTTGTAAGCAGGAATCAGGAGGATAGAATTATAGTCAGATTTGCCAAATGGAGGGTGMGGGAGAGCTTTGTATGCATCTGTGTAGAGTAAAGGTGGTGTAGAGTTTGCTTTCCCTCTGGTTGTACATGTGACATGCTGGTAAAAATTTGGTAAAACTGATTTAAGTTTGCCTGCATTAAAGTTCCCTGCCACTAGGAGCACCGCTTCTGGATGAGCATTTTCCTGTTTGCTTATGGCCTTATATAGTTGGTTGAGTGCGGTCTTAGTGCCAGCATCGGTCTGTGGTGGTAAATAGACGGCTACGAATAATATAGATAAGAACTCTCTTGGTAGATAGTGTGGTCTACAGCTTATCGTAAGGTACTCTACCTCAGGCGAGCAATACCTCGAAACTTCTTTAATATTAGACTTGTTACCCGTGGTCCTTTAATGAAACTGGTATTTTTTTTTCTTATCACAATTCTGGTCTTTAATCCAGGGCCGACAGACAAGTTCCTTACTTTTAATGTTTTTTTTTGCAACCAACATTCTATGGCTTGTTTAAAAAATAACAATATTTTGGAAATTATTTTGTTTCAAATAACCAAAAGTGAGCGATTATAATCCAAATAAAGGGGAAAAGGCCATTCTTAAAAATGGGGTGAGACTTTCTTACTTATGTAAATAAAGCCAGTTTGTTATTTAGAATGATTTATTTCTGGTTTAGAGGGAGAGAAACCAAAAGCCCACCGTGCGTATCTTTCGAAATCCGTCATTCCACATGTCACGTGAAAATCCCCCATTGTATTTACCCAAGTTCTCTTTTAACTCCAGGACCACCGACAGTTTTAGTTGTTGCCTGATGCAGAACTCTAGTGCCAGAGGAGATACTTTTAGACTAAAAATGCCTCCATTAATTGCCACAGTTTAGACTATCGATAGATCAGCGCTCCAACTCCCCCTTGTGATAGTGTGGTGCAATGACAGAATGCCACCATCTAACATTAACGGTCGCGACATAAGCTCTTAACCTTTAAAGGAAGAATCACTGTATCTGTCAAGGATAAAGAAATGCATGTCGGTGTCATAGCATGCAGCCAGCATATCTCTCTCTCTCTCTCTCTGGGGCTAGACCTAAGCTCATTTCCTTTATATGTATTTTTTCAATATTAAAATCATACAGTGGACGCCTGAGCCCATAGGCCTATGCATGCAATACCCTGATGCATTTAGTGCTCAAATCTCCGACAGCTGAACCATGAGGTGGACAATTTATTGTTTTAGGTAAGTAAAAAACAATAAAACAATTGGCTTTAAAGWTTGGCATTTGCTAGACATTGAAACACAAGGAATAGTGTTTTTGTAATTAAGCTATAGGCTGTTTTTAAGGACACATACTGTAAATGTGGCTCCTCTGGCAAATATCCCTTGTTTATTGATGGCGCTGGCTGCTTGGGTTACGCACCCAATGCATATGGACGTATGGTACATTTCTCAAATGTCCGATAAATGAAAATCTTCCCAGTCATTTGTCTGGCGCCCGATTTTTCTGGTAGAAGCCCTGGTGAGTGTGTGTGTGTTTCAAGGTGTGATTGTGGTGGTCCCCATGGTTCACATGAATAGTTGGGAACCCTGAAGGTGTCAACAGGTTTAGCGACGGGATCAGGGTCAGGTCAACAGTGTCATGGGGGGAGGAAAAGGACAGGAGGAAGGGAAGAGCGGAATGAGGGAGGAGAGGCATTCATGGAGAGGGACAGATGCACACAAAGCGGTTTTGTACGTTAACTATTTGCACATCGTTACAACACTGTATATAGACATAATATGACATTTGAAATGTCTTTATTCTTTTTGGAACTTCTGTGAGTGTAATGTTCACTGTTAATTTGTATTGTCTATTTCACTTTTGTTTATTATCTACTTCACTGGCTTTGGCAATGTTAACATATGTTTCCCATGCCACTAAAGCCCTTAAATTGAATTGATACAGGACACCTAAAAGTAACACTTAAGCATGCCTTTCGAAGTGCCACCATTTGAGGTGAGGGAGCCCCTCCCAGTTCTTCTTCTTAGTTTACCCTCCATCTCTGCTTTCATTTTCCCAACATGTCTTTTTTTTACCATGTCTTGCCCCAACCCCCATTCTGCGTGTGTGCAATGCATGGTCCCTGTCATAGTATATGACCATCCCCTCTCAGTTCTGTGCATATCGGCTTTCTGTACACCCGTTCTCTCTCTTCTCTCTTCTCTGTGTTGACAGACAGAGAGAGAGAGAGGCCTAGCTCCCTAACTGAGGCCAAGGCCTAAATCAGGCAACATGCTAACACTACAGCTCTTTCCAAAGTCTTTGATTACACAATGGAAGGAAATGCAGATTCAATATCTATTAAATTAAATGACAGTGGCCCCAGGTACTATGGAAAACAAAGGTGCTGAATATAGCCCCCATCAATCAACACACACTCTTCTCCAGACCAAACACACTGGGTGGTGGTGGTGGGTAGAGAGGGAAAGGATAATTATTTGAGGAGTGAAGGAAAGAGAAAAGGTTGTGCTGAGGTACAGGAATGGTTGGGAATGCTTCTATACCTGGGGTGGCAGGTAGCCTAGCGGTTAGAGAGGAAAGCCAGCAACCGGAGGGTTTCTGCATTGAGTCCTGAGTCCGGCAGGAAAAATCTGGTGGGAAATTAGCTGGCAACCGGAGGGTATCAAGTCCTATATGCCCTTGAGCATTATGCCCCTTAACGTCCCACAACAACAGCTCCTCGGGCGCCCAGTGTGGCAGCCCCTGTACATCTCCAAAAAGCTGTATACTSTATGTATGTGTGTCTTGCGGAGGGGTTGGGTTAAACGTGGGAACAAAAATTTCAGTTGGACCTTGTATGCGACTGACTAATAAAGTCATCTTAATCAACTATGCCTGTAAATATTAGTGTACAATTAGCCAAATGTAGACAGTCAGCCAAAAGACACGTTAGACACATACAGAACTGGAGATTTTAATACATGTTTTCATTGTTGTTGGGAGTTTATTTTCTCCTTAAATCCTTTTAATCTTTCCCAGCTCAGCCCCTTTCCTGAGAAAGAACACACATGCACAGACATGCACAGACATGCACACATGCACACACAGTGTTTTGCTCATCAATAAACATCCCAAAAGTTTTTTTAAATAATGAAGGGTTTTATTGAGTGTTGAGATCTGTAGACTCTGAGTTGATCCAGAGTTGATCTCTCTCTCTCTCTCTCTCTCTCTCTCTCTCTCTCTCTCTCTCTCTCTCTCTCTCTCTCTCTCTCTCTCTCTCTCTCTCTCTCTCTCTCTCTCTCTCTCTCTCTCTCTCTCTCTCTCTCTCTCTCTCTCTCTCTCTCTCTCTCTCTCTCTCTCTCCTTCCCGTCTCTCTCTCTCTCTCTCTCTCTCTCTCTCTCTCTCTCTCTCTCTCTTCTCTCTCTCTCTCTCTCTCTCTCTCTCTCTCTCTCTCTCCTCTCTCTCTCTCTCTTCTCTCTCTCTCTCTCTCTCTCTCTCTCTCTCTCTCTCCTCTTCTCTCTCTCTCTCTCTCTCTCTCTCTCTCTCTCCCTCTCTCTCTCTCCTCTCTCTCTCTCTCCTTCTCTTCTCTCTCTTCTCTCTCTCTCTCTCTCTCTCTCCTTCTCTCTCTCTCTCTCTCTCTCTCCTCTCTCTCTCTCTCTCTCTCTCTTCTCTCTCCTTCCTCTCTCTCTCTCTCTCTCCTCTCCTCTCTCTCTCTCTCTCTCTCTCTCTCTCTCTCCTCCTCTCGCTCATGCAAACAAACGTTTTTTGGGGGTGGGAGAGGGGGGTGTATAGATGTATGCCAGAAGACCCATCTTCTGCCCCCCGCAGGAAAACCCTGCATTCACCCACTCCCCCCAGCTCTTTCCTAGGGGAAAGACTTGTGTGTAGGTGTTATGTCATAATGTGTGGGAGAGCCTGGGGGTGACTGGGCCTGGATTCAATATACATTGGCATCATATCAGTGTCTAAACCAATAGCCTAATGGTTTTCCATGCTCACTCATAATGCGTTCAGAAAGGTGGATTGAATCCATGCAGCTGTGGCGTCGCAGAGACATGAGAACAGGAATGAGAGTGAAGTTCTAGAGGTTAGTTTGGGTCAGGGTCGACAGTCCACAGGAATGGGCAGTACAGGGGGTGGGGGGTTAACAATATGTCATGCATTTCATWWAAAAAAAAAATGAATATAGTTGTAGCCACTGCCAGTCACTATTTTACCTCAGATGTCAACGTACGTCAGGGAATGATGAAGCCTTCAAGAGAGGAATTGCAACGTCTCGTTGCAGCCAAGGACCCATCACTAACATTAGAGTCATTAAAAGGAAAGAGCGATGTTTTTTTTGCTGAAGTTGATAGATGTCTTTGACAACGAAGAACCCGATTACACGGCTTGTAAAAAAAAAAAAATGCAGCGGTTTAATCAAATACCAACCGGAGAGCGGGACAAGCGGCATAGCTGCTCTAGTACCAACAACGTTACCGGTCAAGCCCAATTGTTTGCGTATTTAACTAAACCCCTGCCATCTGAGGTAAAGAGTAGGGTGGCAGATATGTGCGGCATTTAATCTTGTTGAGGCCAAATGTTTCGAAATCGTGACCCAACGTTCCATATCCATGAGTTCATCCGACTCTGGGTAAGTAGAAGGGCTGCCTTCATTGCCAAAATCACGTAATGTGGTTGTTATCAGCTGTGTGTGCAGGCAAGTGTCTTATGAGCGCTATGCAGCAGCCAAACGAAGCAGTTGCTATGGCTACACACATGCAGAGCAGCGGACAGACAGACGAGTAGCTAAAGCAGGAAGTTATTCCTTTTATCTGCGTGTAAAAATTAGCACGGGACAGGATGGGAGTGAATTGTGATCGGGATAGGATAGGAAAGTACCCGGGGTTATATAACTGTTGCAGGATCAGAACAGTACCGGGAACATTTTGACAAGACGGGACAGGAATTAATTTTCATTCCCGTGTCAACGTATAGGTAGCATCTCAAAAGGCATGCTATTTCCTATATAGTGCACCAATTTTGACCAGGGCCCATAGTTCCAAAGTAAGGCTCTGGTCCCATATGGCTCTGGTCAAAAGTAATGCACTACAGTACCAGTCAATAGTTTGGACACACCTACTCATTCAAGGGTTTTTCTTTATGTTTACTATTTTCTACATTGTAGAATAATAGTGAAGACATCAAAACTATGAAATAACCCCTATGGAATCATGTAGTAACCCAAAAAGTTTTAAACAAATCAAAATGTATTTTATATTTGACATTCTTCAAAGTAGCCACCCTTTGCCTTGATGACTGCTTTGCACACTCTTGGCATTCTACCCGCTTCAGGAGGTAGTCACCTGGAATGCATTTCAATTAACAGGTGTGCCTTGTTAAAAGTTAAATTGTAGAATTTCTTTCCTTCAATGCGTTTGAGCCAATCAGTTGTGTTGTGAGAAGGTAGGGGTAGTATACAGAAGGTAGCCCTATTTGATAAAAGACCAAGTCCATATTATGGCAAGAACAGCTCAAATAAGCAAAGATAAATGACAGTCCATCATTACTTTAAGACATGAAGGCCAGTCAATCCGGAAAATGTCAAGAACTTTGAAAGTGCAGTCGCAAAAACCATCAAGCGCTATGATGAAACTGGCTCTCATGAGGACCGCCAGAGTTACCTCAGCTGCAGAGGATAAGTTCATTAGAGTTACCAGCCTCAGAAATTGCAGCCCAAATAAATGCTTCACAGATTTCAAGTAACAGAGACATCTCAACATCAACTGTTCAGAGGAAACTGCGTGAATCAGGCCTTCATGGTCGAATTGCTGTAAAGAAACCACTACTAAAGGACACCAATAATAGGAAGAGACTTGCTTGGGCCAAGAAACATGAGCAATGGGCATTAGACCGGTGGAAATCTGCTATTTGCTCTGATGAGTCCAAATTTTAGATTTTTGGTTCCAACCGCCAATTGAGACGCAGAGTAGGTGAACGGATGATCTCCGCATGTGTGGTTCCCACCGTGAAGCATGGAGGAGGAGGTGTGATGGTGTGGGGGTGCTTTGCTGGTGATACTGTCAGTGATTTATTTAGAATTCAAGGCACACTTAACCAGCATGGCTACCACAGCATTCTGCAGCGATACGCCATCCCATCTGGTTTGGGCATAGTGGGACACTCATTTGTTTTTCAACAGGACAATGACCCAAAACACACCTCCAGGCTGTGTAAGGGCTATTTTACCAAAAAGGAGAGTGATGGGAGTGCTGCATCAGATGACCTGGCCTCCACAATCACCTGACCTCAACCCATTGAGATGGTTGGACCGCAGAGCGAAGGAAAATCAGCCAACAAGTGCTCAGCATATGTGGGAACTCCTTCAAGACTGCTGGAAAAGCATTCCAGGTGAAGCTGGTTGAGAGAATGCCAAGATTAGGCAAAGCTGTCACCAAGGCAAAAAAATAAATATATTTGGATTTGGATTTTCACTTTTTTGTTTACTACATGATTCCATATGTGTTATTTAATAGTTTTGATGTCTTCACTATTATTCTACATTGTAGAAAATAGTAAAAATAAAGAAAACCCCTTGAATGAGTAGGTGTGTCCAAATTTTTGACTGGTACTGTATATATTTTCATTTTGGAGGTATCTGGCTTTCCCTGCTGTTTCACACTGGCTGCCTGGTATTTCTTCTGAAAGGGAAGTCTATCTGTCTGTCTGGGCACAATTTTTGGTGTTTACTCTTACAGGCTCCACCTCCACACCACTGTCCACTCTACACCTTCTGCTTTACTCATGAAAGCACAACCCAACACAAAATAATGTTTAGAGTGTGGCTGACTGATGTATCCACAAGGGGATTTATGGGGTTGACGTCCTAATTTATGGTTTTAAGATGAAAGTATTTGGGCCTCTTCTTTCTCCCTGTATCGCTCCTCTTGGCATGACGTTGATTTAAGTGCATCCATGGGGTTATGTGTGTTTTTTCTTTTACACTATTGCTTATTTCTTATTCTCCCACTTTTATTCCCTGAGTTTCCTCCCTCCTTTCTGTGCACAACCCTACTCACTTTCCTCCTCCCCTTCCTTCGCTCTGCAGAGCCTCCGACCAAATACCAAATCTCTAAGCCCACCGTGTGCTCGGTGCACCCGGGGGAACTGCTGAAGCTCAGCTGCCTTCTGGCCGGGGAGCCCGGAGCCATCACCTGGACTAAGGATGGTTCCACTCTGGGGGCCAACAACCGCACCCTGATAGAACAGGAGGTTCTGCAGATCCGCGACGCCACGCCCAAGGACTCTGGGCTGTACGCGTGCAGCACTGTGGGCCCGCAGGGCAGTGACACGCTCTGCTTCATAGTGAACGTCACAGGTGAGTCAGGGTGCCATGAAGGAGTCAGGACAGAGAGTAACCAGCCAGTCGGCCAGCTTGTCAGGGCAGGACAAGGGCATGGTGTAGTATGCTTTTATATTGCTCTGGTATACACATGCGGCGTGTCATGGAGAGTACAGTCAGTGTAGGCAGAGTGGATAGTCGCTGGACTGCAATGTGGCTTCAGCTACTTTACCTGTGAGGGTTCGAGTTGCACCTACATCCCTGTTCTTGAGAGGTGGTGCTGCCTTTGCAGTGGTGTAGTTGGGGAATGGCCATGGAAGGGCTATGGACTGGGTGTTTATGTTTTTCGTTCATGTAGTTCATTTATAGTTATTTAGCTTTTCTTACATAGGCGAGTGACTCATGTAAACGTCAATATTACGTCACCTGATCCTCAACACATCAGTGCATGTATGAGCATGTGCTGCAGTGAGCGTGCGTGTACTGTAGTGGTGTGCATGCGTGTGTGTGCCTGCCTAGCAGTGTGAGTGTATATGTTTGGCTGCGGCTCTCCTGAGGGTGCCAGAGATGGCAGTAAGTAACCGTGGTCATCTCTACAGATGCCATCTCGTCTGGTGACGATGAGGACGACACAGAGCGATCAGAGGACGTGGGGGCGGACGGAGAGCAGATAAGTGAGTATGGGCATAGTATTGTGGGGACAGTGTGGGCAGCAGAGGCCATGACTATTGTCTTCTGTAGTGGGGGCCTGTGGGCAATATGTGAACTCAGCAAAAAGGTTGTCGTTTTTTTGGTTGTTTTTACCCTCCTTGTTATATGATAACACTGTTGTGGAACTGAGGGGAAAACGCTTGGACTATCGACCATGAGATCAAATGTCATCATGACTAAAGTTACTTTTTAAAATTCTACTGGAAACAGAGAAGACAGTTGTGTATGTTACCTAATCTGGTTATTTTATATTATTTCAAATCTGCTGCGAGGTATCAGCTATACCGTTGCATTCCTCTGTATGTACTGAGTCTGGGAGTCTGTTTGTGCTGTGAATGTATGTGTGTTCTGAGGGTGTTTGTGACCCACATTTAAAAAAGACTACAGTTTAGAATTCTACAGTAAAATGTAGTATACTGTGGAATACTATACTACATACTGTAGTATCTCTCGATCATGTGTAGTACTTACTATATAATGTTGTAGTATAGTACATATTATTGTATTATCCGGAAGTAAAACACTGTAGTAAATACTATAGTAATGTCCGCAAAAACACTACAGTCCGCGAAAAAATGCACTTTTATATAGTAAATGCTACTGTATATACTTAGATTTTTTAACAGAATATCCCATAATGTCAAACTGGAATTATGTTTTTAGAAATTTTTACAAATTGACCCCTTTGTTATGGCAAGCCTAAATAAGTTCAGGAGCAGAAATTTGCTTAACAAGTTGCATGGATTCACTCTTTGTGCATTACTAGTGTTTAACATTACTACCTCATCTCTGTACCGCACACTATACAATCTGTAAGATCCCTTAGTCAAGCAGTGAATTTCAAACACAAAGACCAGAAAGGTTTTCCAATATCTCGCAACGGGCACCTATTGGTAGATGGGAAGAAAAATAAGGGTGCCTTGTGAGGATCGAGTGACTAGTGGCTAATCTGCCTTTGCCCTCCGTAATGCTAGCTAACGTTCTATCGCTGGAAAYATAAATGGGATAAACTGAAAGCACTGATATCCTACCAACGGGACATTAAAAACTGTAATATCTTATGTTTCACCGAGTCGTTGCTGAATGACGGCATTAATAACATACAGCTGGTGGGTTATACACTCTATCGGCAGGATGGAACCGCAGCCCCTGGTAAGACACGGGGTTGGGGCCTGTGCGTATTTAAAAATAACAGCTGGTGCATAACATCTAAGGAAGTCTTGAGGTTTTGCTCGCCTGAGGTAGAGTATCTCATGATGAGCTGTAGTCCACACTATCTACCGAGAGAGTTTTCATCTGTATTTTTCGTAGCTGTCTACATACCACCACAGACCGATGCTGGCACTAAAACCGCACTCAATGAGCAGTATACCGCCATAAGAAAACAGGAAAACGCACATCCAGAGGCGGCACCATCGAGAGCATCCTGACGGGTTGCATCACTGCCTGGTATGGCAACTGCTCGGCCTCCGACCGCAATGCACAGCAGAGGGTAGTGAGTACGGCCCAGTACATCACCGGGGCCAAGCTTCCAGCCATCCAGGACCTCTATGCCAGGCGGTCAAAGATTCCAGCCACCCTAGTCATAGACTGTTCTCTCTGCTAACGTACGGCAAGCAGTACCGGAGCGCCAAGTGTAGGTCCAAGAAGCCTAGACTGAACAGCTAATCAAATGGCTACCCAGACTATTTACATTGCCTCCCCCCCTCTTCTACGCTGCTGCTACTCTTTGTTATCATCTATTTATTTATTTTGCCTTTAACTAGGCAAGTCAGTTATGAACAAATTCTTATTTTCATTGACGGCCTTGGAACAGTGGGTTAACTGCCTTTGTTCAGGGGCAGAACAGCAGATTTTTACCTTGTCAGCTCGGGGATTCGATCTTGCAACCTTTCGGTTACTAGTCCAACGCTCTAACCACTAGGCTTCCTGCCGCAGTATACTACAATCTCCAGTAGTCACTTGAATGATTCTACCTACATGTACATATTACCTCAATTACCTCATCACTGGTGGCCCTGCACATTGACTCTGTACCGGCACCCGCTGTATTTAGCCCCGCTATTTGTTATTTACTGCTGCTCTTTAATTATTTGTTCTTCTTATCTCTTACTCTTTTGTTAGGTATTTCCTCAAAACTGCATTTTTGGTTAAGGGCTTGTGAGTAAGCATTTCACTATAATGTCTACCCCTGTTGTGTTCGGCGCATGTGACCTCATGAGTTCCACTCTCCATATTTTCAAGCAAAGTGGTGGCTGCATCATGTTGTGGGTATGCTTGTGATTGTTAAGGACTGGGGAGTTTTTCAAGATAAAAAATAAATGGAATGGAGCTATGCACAGGCAAAATCCTAGAGGAAAACCTGGTTCAGTCATCTTTCCACCAGACACTGGGAGATTAATTCACCTTTCAGCAGGACAATGACCTTCAACAAGGCCAAATCTACACTGGAGTTGCTTACCAAGAAGACAGTGAATATGTGGCTGAATTACAGTTTTGACTTAAATCTACTTGAAAAGCTATGGCAAGACCTGAAAATGGTTGTCTAGCCATGATCAACAACCAATTTGACAGAGTTCAAACATTTTTTAAGTATAATTGGCAATTGTTGCACAATCCAGGTTTGGAAAGCTCTTAGAGACTTACCCGGAAAGACTCAACGCTGTAATCACTGCCAAAGGTGCTTCTACAAAGTATTGACTAAGGGGTGTGAATACTTAAGTAAATTAAATGTTAATGTGTTTCATTTTCAATGAATTAGCATACATTTCTAAAAACATGTTTTCACTTTGTATTGGGTGTAGATGGGTGAGATTTTTTTTTTTTACTTAACCCATTCCGCAAAATGTGGAATAAGTCAAGGGGTATGAATGCTTTCTGAAGGCACTGTACCTACAGTTTATGGAAAATGTGCTCTTTTAGTATTTCTCCAGTAGGTTTCCTGAAGGAACAAGCCTCCACTTCTATTCTAAAGATAATAAAACAAAGACCGTATAGTAAATACTACATTAATGTCCGCAAAAACACTACACTAAATACTACAGTGTACCACAGTCCGCAAAAACACTACAGTAAATACTACAGTATAGTACAGTCTGCAAAAACACCAGTAAGTACTACAGTATACTACAATCTGAAAATACACTACCTGAATTACTATAGTATATACTAGAGTTTTCTTTTACTACAGTATTTATACTATAGGTAACTGTAAATATTAAAGTATACTTTTATTTATTTTATTTTCATTATTTTATTTAACTAGGCAAGTCAGTTAAGAACAAATTCTTATTTACAATGACGGCCTACATCGGCCAAACTCGGACGACGCTGGGACAATTGTGCGCRGCTCTATGGGACTCCCAATCACGGCCGGTTGTGATACAGCCTGAATTCGAACAAGGGTGTCTTTAGTGACGCCTCTAGCACTGAGATGCAGTGCCTTAGATTGCTGCGCCACTCAGGAGCTACATTATACTACAGTAAAAACTACAGTCAGCAAAACACTACAGTGAATACTATAGTATTTATACCATCGTATACTATAGTATTTTTTTATGCCGGGAGCACCTGGGGTAGTCAGGCCATGTCTCTCTCAGACCTTCTAGGCATTCTAGGGAAGAAGAATTCCTAGCATTCCTGCTGTAGCCGGAATCTCTCAGGTTGTCAGGCCCGAAGGAGCCAGTCAGCTGGACTCATCCATTATGTAAACTCCCATCTGGACTGGGTTAGGGACCTGATGGGGGATGGGCTTTGTGTAGTGTGTGTGTGTGACCGTGTACAGTGCATTCGGAAAGTATTCAGACCCCTTCACTTTTTCCACATTTTGTTGCGTTGATCATCCTTGAGATGTTTCTACAACTTGATTGGAGTCCACCTGTGGTAAATGGAAAGGCACACACCTGTCTATATAAGGTCCCGCAGTTGACAGTGCATATCAGAGCAAAAACCAATCCATGAGGTCGAAGGAATTGTACGTACAGCTCCGATACAGGATTGTGTCGAGGCACAGATCTGGGGAAGGGTACAAAAAATGTCTGCAGCATTGAAGGTCCCCAAGAACACAGTGGCCTCCATCATTCTTAAATGGAAGAAGTTTGTAACCACCAAGACTCTTCCTAGAGCTGGCCGTCCAGCCAAACTGAGCAATCGGGGGAAAAGGGACACAATTTGGTCACTCTGACAGAGCTCTAGAGTCCTTCCAGAAAGACAACCATCTTTTCAGCAAACCACCAATCAGGCCTTTATGGTAGAGTGGCCAGACGGAAGCCACTCCACAGTAAAAGGCACATGACAGCCCACTTGGAGTTTGCCAAAAGGCACCTAAAGGACTCTCAGACCATGTGAAACAAGATTCCCTGGTCTGATGAAACCAAGATTTAACTATTTGGCCTGAATGCCAAGCGTCACATCTGGAGGAAACCAAGTGAAGCGGTGAAGCATGGTTGTGGCAGCATCATGCTGTGGGGATGTTTTTCAGCGGCTGGGCCTTGGAGACTAGTCAGAATCGAGGGATAGATGAACGGAGCAAAGTACAGAGAGATCCTTGATGAAAAACTGCTCCAGAGCGCTCAGGACCTCAGACTGGGGTGAAGGTTCATCTTCCAACAGAACAACGACCCTAAGCACACAGCCAAGACAACGTAGGAGTGGCCTCTGGAGAGACCTGAAAAAAGCTGTGCAGCGACGCTCCCCATCCAACCTGACAGAGCTTGAGAGGATCTGCAGAGAAGAATGGGAGAAATTCTCCAAATACAGCTGTGCCAAGATTGTAGCGTCATACCCAAGAAGACTCGAGGCTGAAATCGCTGCCAAGGGTGCGTCAGCACAGTACTGAGTAAACGGTCTGAATACTTATGTAAATGTGATATTTCCGTTTGAAAAAATAAAATATTAGCAATTTAAAAAAGAAAATATTTAAATATTTGCTTTGTCATTATGGGGTATTGTTTGTAGATTGATGAGGGGAAAAATATATTTAATTAATTTGAAAATATGGCTGTAACGTAACAAAATGTGGAAAAAGGGAAGGTTTCTGAATACTTTCCAAGTGCAATGAATGTGTGTGTGTGTGTGTCACAGGGCTGAAGTGAAGATGAGGGCTTCCACATCTTCTTAAAATTTTCCACCGGCATCCTGCCTCACTGTGGGCTGAACCCCCCCTTCAGGGCCAACTGTAATTACCTGAAATCCATTTAATATGGTGGATAGGAACTCTGCAAGGAGAGGAAAATGGAGAGGAAAAAATGATAATTCTGGTGGTAATAAGCTGTTTGAAAACAAAGTAACAGCTGTTTTGGCAGCTCTGTCCAATTTTCTCCTGGTGTTTTTTCTATGATTTCAAAACCCGGAATATAAAAAAGAAAGAGAGGGAAGAGTGGGGGGAAAGGGAAAGGGGGAAAAAAAGGGGGAAGGTTGAACAGCGTTCTGGTTTGGATCAGCACCAGCGCTTCTCTGTGTACGCTGTGGAGCTCTGTTCCCTGGCCCACTTCTGGAGGGGGGATGTGGAGGTATGGGAGGGGGAAAAAGGAAGGAGATAGGGGGGGTGGGGATTATGTTTCAGTGTCTGCCTCAGCTTCTACTCTGAACACTTTTATTCCACTTTCTAAAAAAGACATTGAACAACAACACAATCACAACCCGGCCCCCCCAAAATACAAGGAGAAAAAGTTACGAGCTAAGTTGTACCCACTGCCCAGCATCAGGAGGTTGGGTGTGATTGGAGGAAACAAGCAAGGCCCAGCGGAAGGATCATGTTGAAGGCTTTGTTTTTCGGGGGAGCATTGACATCAGTAGAAGGTCAGAGTGGATGTGGGGTTCCAGTCCCGTTGGTTCTGTTGTTCTCTGGTCTGTTAAGGAGATCAACCTTAATTGCTCCCGTTTGTCTTCGTTTGACACATCTGTAGGGTACGTAGACCGTACAGTTGATGTAAAATTAGTGGATTTGATGCCTCAATTTGATAAAAGTCTAAAATAATTTGCTGCTTTATTATGTAGCTCTAGTACTGTACTTCTAAACTAATGTCTACAGTATTGGGCAAATTTGTGGATTTCATGCCCTCATGTTACAACTTTAAGCAATTAGTACTATGATTTGCCACTTATGTTTGTGCCTCACTTCTCATATTGAATATACAGTACATTCTTGTTCTAGAATAACATGGGCTAACCCCAGAATGCCACAGAGTAAACAGTGAGATGAGCTGTCCGGATCCAGAGGGCTTAAGGGTCATAGTTCACCCGGGAGAGACGAGCTCCCGACGGGGGCATACACCACCTTAATCTGTCTGTATGGCGGAGTGTTGAAAAAGAGAAGAAGTTGAAAAGAGGTAAAGATGATGAAAGTGAGAGAAGACTGAGTGTCTGTACAGAAAATAAGAGTTGAAAGATAGGATATATGGGGAGAAATGGAAAGAGGAGGTAGAGATAGTGAGAGTGAAGGAAAGGGGCTAAAGAGAAGCTAACTAGCCTAATTATAGTGTGTTAGTTCATCCCGGAAGGAAGAGCATGGTTTACTTCTGTATCAAAGTATGTGTGTACTGCTCAGTTTGCATGCCAGAGAAAATGATGGGAGGTGACTGACTCCGATAGTATTCCGATTGCACTCTGGTGGGCGGGAAAGGGAGAGAGGAGTGGGAAGAGAGAGAGAGGGGTGGAAAGGGAAGCACAGAGGCCCAAGAACAAGAAGGCTAAACTCCTGTCCATTCCGTCAGTGGTCAAACTGATTGAAGCAAGGACAGGAGTGTCTCAAAGCCAGTGTAACCCTGGAGTGTTCCCCATGTTCTCCCTGCTCCTGTCCTAGAGATATAGGAAGTCATGGTGGAGTGGCCGTTGGTTGTCTTGTTGTTTCGCTCCAAGTTTCTCTTCCTCAGTGAGTTCATCTGCTTATGCAATCACTCTCCCAGGTGCAGAGAGAAAGAGAGAGACACTGAGTGTGTTTGAGAGAGAGAGAGCATGAGAGGGAGATAAAGAGAAGGGTCTTCAGTGAACTACAGATGACTGAGAGACCGGGAGTGGGAGAAAGAAAGAAAGGGAGGGAGGGGTGGAGAGGTATGGGGTTAATGAGCTGCAGTTATGTAGGCCAAACAGAAGAGGGGTGTTCCTAATTTCCTATATGTGATCAACCAGCTCGATTTGGTCTTACGTAGCAAAATTTGAAATGGTGTTTTTTACATTGGATAAAAGCATAGACACAGCTAAAACTGGTGTATCATACACTACAGTTGAGGAACAATGGGAAAGTAATTCTGCTTTGAAAGTTGATAAACTTGTAAAATCACCTTTGAGAAAATGTCCCTTCAATGTTTTGGTACACCTACTGGAGAGCTCTTCTTTGTCTACACCCATTCAGCCTCGTTCACACCCTCTTAAGTTTAGTCCCACCCATCTCTTTAAGGACTCACGTGAGGCCATGTACTAAACAACCAAAGGTTTTAAGACTAAAGGCTGGTTTACTACGGTGTGTTCGTAAATTTAATCTGGACGTTTGAGTGTTGTCAGATTTTCCGTTCGTAAATTCAGAGCGTTTCGCTCTTGGCGCGTTCGGAGCGCACACTGGACGCTCTGGCCGAGGAGTAGGGTTGATTAGAGCGTTATGACCTAACATCAGCAGTCAAGCACCCAGGCTAACTGGCTAACGTTGGCTAGCTTGCTAGCTACTTCCAGACACAAATGAGAGAACAGCCCACTCTGACTATTTTACTTGCCCCAGCAGATGGGGTTAGGCTGTTTTTATGTAATCCAGAGCATTGGTGACTGCAACTGTGCTGCTGGCAACAATTTAATTAAGCTTTTTTGCCAATGTTTACTGACACCGGCCATATTCAACGGGTGTTGAGTGTTCGTAAATTTGTCAGTTATTCTGCGCTCTGGCACACTCAGACGAGAGTGCTCTGAAATCAGAGTAGATAGCCAGAGAGAATTTACCAGCTACGTCTAACGACAGTTGTTTCAGTGACGTCATGAACATTCTACTGAAATGGTTACTTGCATAGTGGAGTCTTTTGTTTAGACATGTAGCTAGCTAGCTAAACAATGAACCATAATCCCATCTCATAACGTTACTACCGTGCTTGTATCTGCAGGTAGCTAACCAAGCAGGTTCAATGTTAGCTAGCTAACATTAGGCAATAACTAGCAATGCAAATGGCACTGAGATACGAATAATATTACTACACAGATCATACATGTAACGTTAGCTAGCGAGCCAGCCAGCTAACGTTATCTAGCTATCTAACAGAACACTTGAAATGAAAACGACTTTCTGACAAAATTAGAAACGTGTAATATCTGAAAATGTAGCTAGCTAGACTCTCTTAACTGTATACATGGATGGACGCATCTCTCTCTCTGTCACAGATGCCATGGTTGCCCTTTGTTTGAAGATGTAATCCGGAGACAGGTGTTTTATACAACAACCTTCTGTGTGTTCTCTTTTCGACTCTCTCTGCATATTTGAATCAAACGGCCGGAATTTTCTTTATCTCCTTAGCTATCATACTCTAATTCCACTGATTTTAAAATCTGGATTATATATTCTTAATTCCATTCCTTTACTTAGATTTGTGTGTATTGGGTATATGTTGTGAAATTGTTAGATATTACTGCACTGTCGGAGCTAGAAACACAAGCATTTCGCTACACCCGCAATAACATCTGCTAAACACGTGTATGTGACCAATCAAATGATTTGATTTGATCAGCTGGTGAGCTGCGGGGGAGCAAGTGATGAGTGTGGGCAGACAAGCTCCGCTTCGGCTCCGCTTCCGAGTATACACATTGCGCAGACTACTTTCTTGCTTCACCTTAGCTAACCATCAGCTTTCTAGTCAGCTACCCTTTGCCTGGTTAAGAAACACAAGCTGCTTTATGAAATAAAAAACAATAGCAGCATTGAGATGAATAGTAAAACAACAGTCAAGCTATTTCTCTCCAATGAGTAGTCTATAGAAAAGTATGTCTTTGAATTTGTAGTCTTGCTCAACCCTCCTACTTTTCCTCAGAGAAAACAGCTTGATTCTAGCCCTTAGGCTACCGTTCAAAAGACATGACCCATAATACCAGCGCTATGGTTTTTTTCTGTCTATCGTGCATTGGCGGGCCGCATTTTACYTTCATAAAGCATATCGCGGGCCATTCTAAAACTAGGCTACTTGCGGACTGGACCGTTAACCATTTGTTTAGGCTACACCTTGTTCAGTCATGCTATCTCATTAAACTAGCTATAGCTAACAACCTGGGGTGCGTTCAGCAGGTGGCAATGTTTTGGATTGTTCAGATATGCAAATAACTGCCAATCTCACGGTAATTACCCGTTAATTAACAAACACATGTAGCTTCTCCTGGCTTCCATGCATAGCCTACAAGCCACTGATGCAGACCTTTGGAACATCTACATTTTAAAAAGTCTAATAAATCCATGTAATACAGCATGTAGTCATTTTCAGAAGAACAGAATAGCATGCTCTGAGTTGTCATTATGTTAGGCCCTGATCTGGCTATGCCTTATGGCTGTGGGATACACTAGTTKATTTAGCAGACAAGATTTGATTAGAATTAAATGCCATTATTTTATATTATGAAGAATASAATTGAACGTAGCTGAATAAAATAGAAAGGATATTTTCTCCAAACWATTTGGGGGGGGTTCGCACATAGTTATTCTGTGTTGATAGGTTAACAAAGAAACAGGTACTCCTATATGCTTAATTTAGAGTTATTAATGTAACTTTAGTTGTGATACAAACTCTGGGCTATATGTTTAGATTTTTTAATACTTTTAATATCCACATTTTTGTAAAAAAAAAATTCTCCCCAATTGGTAGTTACAGTCTTGTCCCGTCACTGCAACTCCCGTACGGCCTCAGGAGAGGGGAATGTCGAGTGCCATGCGTCCGGCGAAACACGACCCTGCCAAGTCGCACTGCTTCTTGACACACAGCTCGCTTAACCCAGGAAGCCAGCCGCACCAATGTGTCGAAGGAAACATCGTACAACTGGTGACCGAAGTCAGAGTGAATGTGCCCGGACTGCCACAAGGAGTCGCTACAGCGCGATGGGACAAGGACATCCCGGCTGGCCAAACCCTCCCTTAACCCGGACGACGCTGGGCCAATTGTGCGCTGCCTCATGGGTCTCCCGGTCGCGGCCGGCTGCATCACAGCCTGGGATCGAACACGGGTCTTTAGTGACGCCTCAAGCACTGCGATGCAGTGCCCTAGACCGCTGCACCACTCAGGAGGCCCGTTTTAATACAATTTCCCGGCGGCATCCCCTTTGTGTGGCCCTAATGCCGCTTAAAAAATAACATGCCTTTTGCTGTTGTGCCCTAGGGCCGAATATAATAAGTATTATTCCCTTCTCTCGGCTGGGCGCTCCAAAGCACCTCTGCCTCACAACGGCTCTCTGTCACGTGATCGGGTCTTTCTCACAGGCTATAAGTGAACACAGAGACATCGGGGACACAACTGCGCACGTTGTTATCCAATTCCGAGGCTCATATTGAAGATATTGAAAGAATTGTACACATTTACTTTTCATCAGCCAACAAGATGAGTAGACCTAACGAACAGCAAAAGCATTAGCCTATGTCAATCTACTATCTCCCATGGTACAAAAGTTGACCTTTTCTATTCTGTGCTAGAAATAAATATTTCTAACATAGTTTGYGACAGTTGTGGGATGCGATAGACACCAAATGAATACAACCACTAGCATTAAAAAAAGGTTTTTAAGGAATGAGGCTGATGCAACTGATCAGAACGTTTAGCTTAGCCCCCGTTCTACTTTTGGACATCAATGTGGCTGCGGCGTCTGTGGAATGTTGATAAGAATGGCAGTGACGCGACCGAGTGATGGAGGTGCAACCCATACTACTTTGCAGCACCATCTGGTGATTGTGCTTCTCTCTCTCTCTCTCTTCTCTCTCTCTCTCTCTGCGCTTACATAAGTATTCAGACCCTTTATTCAATACTTTGTTGAAGCACCTTTGGCAGCAATTACAGCCTCGAGTCTTCTTGGGTTTGAAGCTAGAAGCTTGGCACACCTGTATTTAGGGATTTTCTTTCATTCTTCTCTGCAGATCGTCTCAAGCTCTGTCAGGTTGGATGGGGAGCGTCGCTGCACAGCTATTTTCAGGTCTCTCCAGAGATGTTCGATCGGGTTCAAGTCCGGGCTCTGGCTGGGCCACTCAAGGATATTCAGAGACTTGTCCCGAAGCCACTCCTGCGTTGTCTTGGCTGTGTGCTTAGGGTCGTTGTTCTTTTGGAAGATGAACCTTTACCCTAGTCTGAGGTCCTGAGCGCTCTGGAGCAGGTTTTCATTAAGGATCTCTCTGTGCTTTGCTCTGTTCATCTTTCCCTCGATCCTGACTCTTCTCCCAGGCCCAGCCGCTGAAAAACATCCCCACAGCATGATGCTGCCACCACCATGCTTCACCGTAGGGATGTTGCCAGGTATCCTCCAGGTGTAACGCTTGCAATTCAGGCCAAAGAGTTCAATATTGGTTTCATCAGAGCAGAGAATCTTGTTTTTCAATGGTGTGAGAGTCTTTAGCGGGCTGTCATGTGCCTTTTACTGAGGAGTGGCTTCTGTCTGGCCACTACAATAAAGGTCTGATTGGTGGAGTGCTGCAGAGATTGTTGTCCTTCTGAAAGGTTCTTCCTTCCTCCACAGAGGAACTCTGGATCTCTGTTAGAGTGACGATTGGGTTCTTGGTCAACTCTCTGACCAAAGCCCTTCTCCTCCGATTGCTCAGTTTGGCCGGGCGGTTCCAAACTTCTTTCATTTAAGAATGATGGAGGCCACTGTGTTCTTGGGGACCTTCAATGCTGCAGACATTTTTTGGTACCCTTCCCCAGATCTGTCGCTCGACACAATCCTGTCTCTGAGCTCTGCGGACAATTCCTTCGACCTCATGGCTTGGTTTTTGCTCTGACATGCACTGTCAACTGTCAGACCTTATATAGACAGGTGTGTGCCTTTCCAATATTTCAGTATTTTATTTTTAATAAATTTGCAAAAATGTCTAAAAACCTGTTTTTGCTTCGTCATTATTGGGTATTGTGTGTAGTTTGAGGAAATAAAAAAAATATTTAATCAATTTTAGAATATGGCTGTAATGTAACAAAATGTGGAAAAAGTGAAGGGGTCTGAATACCCCAAAAATATATAGGGGATTGGAAACGATGCAGACATTTACATTGATGTAGCCACCATCTATCTGCAATATTAAAGCTGATCCTGTAACACACTAAAGATACCAAATTTGTTTGAGTTTTAAGTGTTTGTTCAGTGTGAATTATGTCATGTCCCAAATGGAACCCTATTCTCTATTTAGTGCAATTTTATAGGGAATAGGGTGCCGGGGCGGCAGGGTAGCCTAGTGGTTAGAGCGTTGGACTAGTAACCGAAAGGTTGCAAGTTCAAATCCCCGAGCTGACAAGGTACAAATCTGTCGTTCTGCCCCTGAACAGGCAGTTAACCCACTGTTCCTAGGCCGTCATTGAAAATAAGAATTTGTTCTTAACTGACTTGCCTAGTAAAATAAAGGTAAAATAAAATAAAAAATTCGGCTATAGCCTGTGAATTAATGGCTGAGTTGTATTATCCAGACAGCCCTGTGTTGTGAAGGGGGCCAGGTATGTGTGAACAGCAGTTAAGGGTTTACCCCATCGGTCATGCCTTCCCCCCCCACCTCCACTGTCTGGGGCCTCACTCTCTCACTATCGCACTACTAGGCTAATGCTAATGCTAGCTGTAGTAGTGCATTTTGTTCAGGCTTTAGACTGAAAAGGTTACTCAATCGAGCTCTGCTGCTTTGCCATATTTCTCATACAGTTTGTCTGTTGAGAGTAGAGAMAAAATGAGTAACTCTCACAAATACCAGTAAAGTTTTATTTTACAATCCGGTTTAAGCCGATATTTACATGGTAATAACTAATTCACTATGTGGTAACAATGGATACTTTCTGGTACTTACCAAATATAATATGTTACATGTTCCTGTTTTGCTATAATTCTGTTATTGGGTTTAGAATGGACAGAATGTGACTTGATTGGTTGTGTCTTTTCTTTAGGGGCGCCCTATTGGACGATGTTGGAGAAGATGGAGAAGAGGCTGCACGCTGTGCCTGCTGCCAACACAGTCAAGTTCCGCTGTGCTGCCGGGGGGAACCCACGCCCTAAGATGCGCTGGCTGAAGAATAGCCGACCATTCCGACAGGAGGACCGCATGGGCGGGTATAAGGTACGCGAGAACCCTGCGCTGCAGCATGCACGGAGTTTCTCACGACTAGTGTCTTGGGATGAGTCTGTGTAGTTAAGTGTTTCAATCGAGTTTACATTTCAATCAATCAATCAATCAAATGTTATTTGTCACATACACGTGTTTAGCAGATGTTATTGCGGGTGTAGCGAAATGCTTGGTGTCTGTTGTTTAGAACGGATTTACTCTTCCAATGCTATTTTCTGAGTCTTGATCTTGATGCAGACTGTTGCCCTTCCAGTTTGGCTCTTAAAATCCGCTAATCACATTTCTCTGTCACCCGACCCCTCTACACCATCACTGGAGACAGAGGAGAGGAGTGCAGGGTTACTGGTGTGAAATTGCTGGTGTGTGTGCTCTCGATGGGACATTTTACTCTCTCTCTCTCTCTCCCCCAGCTTTAAATGTCTCTCAACTCGCCCAATTAGAAAACCCAAACATACAGTAAAACTTTAGGTCACATAGACAGTAAGCAAGTAGAAAGTGACACTATATTAAGAGAACAACAATTGGTACAATCGGGGTTCACGTTAGAGTTCCAAAATGTGCATTTTCAGAACGCAGATCTTCAAGAAATCTCAGTTTTAAACCATTTCCCGTGTTTTATATAAAGTCAACCGTGTTTTTTTCTTCAATAGAGTGAGCAGGGCAACTATAGTGCAACACATTCGGTAGAAAATAGCTTAATTTTCATCGGATGACAACAGAAGTGCAGCGCATGGCCTTCATATTTATCATAGAAAGAATGTAGCCAGCTACAGTTCCTAATGTTTTGTTTGAAGTTAATCTAGCATTTTACCGGAGAAAAGTRGGCTACACTAAGAAAAGTACAGGAGAAAAGTAGCTACACATCAGTCAGAGTGCTGTCTGTTGATAGAATGCCCATTTATGAGTTCTCATCCAATTGGAGAAATTTAACTGAAGCAAAAAATGTCTAATGCCGAACAGAAATTATAATAAGAAGCATTTTAGATCTGCAGAAATCGCCACGGGATGGTTTTTCAATATCGCCAATATTGTTGAAACTATATATTTTACTTGTTTAAATAAATTAGCGCCAGCCCGCCACAAGGAGTCGCTAGAGTGCGATGAGCCAAGTAATGCCCCCTCGGCCAAACCCTCACCTAACCCGGACTGGGCCAATTGTGCGCAGCCCTATGGGACTCCCTGTCACGGCCGTTTGTGAAAGCCTGGGATCGAACCTTGGTCTGTAGTGACGCCTCAAGCACTGCGATGTATTGCCTTAGACCGCTGCGCCACTCGGGAGGCCCTGTATCTACTTTTTAAGTAAATATCTGCACCTTTCACATTATTTTACATTATGAAGCTTACCGGTAGTTCCCAGTCATAGTTTGTTTACAAGCACACAACGACGAGAGACATGAGCCTTACCGAATATCCCAGGGTGGCACAAGGTCGGTATGACAATCTGAAAACCGCCCAAGCATTAAACACACCAAGAGGTGACCTAGGATTCAACTGTAAATGCAAAAGTAGTCCTGAAGGTTTTTTCTCAAGACTTTAGATTTCAATATTTTTATATTCTATTTCTATTCAATATTCTATATCTATTTAGAAATGTCTTTAAAAAAAAGGCCAGGAAACTTGATTCAATTGCATTTCACGTTTTTTTTTTTTTATTCCAAATTGACATTTTTTGTTCCTACAGAGGAAGTCAGGAGAGAAAGTTTAATAATTATTTCACTACAGCCTCTGTGGTACTTATAAGATAACAGTTAGTGAGTTGATTTATTTGTCCTGAAAATACCTGAGGCCACATGTAATGGGGAACAGGGAAAGTCAAACTGGGCCCGGTTTCCCGATAGCAATGGAACTTTGGCTCACGTTTGTTTTAACAATGCATCTTTCCTACAACTGCCAAAGACGTAACATGCGTTAACCAAAACACCATGCTAAGAGCGTTGTTGGAGCATGTGTCGATACGGATAGGATCGGAAGAAAGTTAGTGGTGCTCTTGTATCAGCTTTCTCAATTCATATCTTACCTTAACATTAGAAATATTTCACACTTCTGATGACGAATCAGCTCCTAGAGAGATATTACCAGCTTATTCTAATTCTTACCCCCCCAAAATTGTGCGTGTTAAGCTACACCATTAAATATTTTGAGACAAATTACAGACAGTATCAAAATATAACTACATTTATTGAACATTAAATATGACTAAAATAGGCCTATAGCCGACTGTATTTATATTTTAATTCAGTCATCTCGGTTTTCGTTTGAAGTATATTTTTACACGTTGCTTGTTTGTATCAATTGCAAAGACATTGGCAACTTTGTATTTGTAATCGACTTTGTTCTGAAGTTGTCAGCGGTCACAGAGAGACGGGTAAACCTATGTTTAGCCAGTAATTTTTTATTTCCTCTCAGCATTAAATGGATGTTAAGAGCTACATTTGTGTTTGGGTCAGAGAGAACCCTCTGTCACTTTTTTACAAGCTTCACAATAGCCTCAAATATATGAAGATACTTAAGCTGAATAAGATTGGTGAATCATCCCAATTCTAATTGCCCTAATGAACTCCATTTGATCAAAATCGAATCAAAAATCACACCACACTTTACAGTGATAGATTCATTTGCAAGTCATCCAGTGTGTTTGGATGTGATAGGGAAGGAACAAAGTAGTTAATGGATGATCGTTTACGAGAAAACACAGCCATCTCTTCATGGGAATTTCCAGAGAATATGTTGATGTGGCCACAAGCAGGCTAATATGTTTCCCCTTGTCTTTAATTCCGTAGAAAGTCTTTCAAGTAAATAGTAGTGTCACGATACCAGGTTTAGCATCACAATACTTGATACCATCACGATACTTCATATCAAAATGATACCACAACAAAAAAAGAATGCATATTAGCCAAAGAATGGCACTTGATCCAGCCATGTATGCATTCATGAATCAATTATACAATCAATTTTACTTTGTTTTTATCAGCTACAAAACATCATCATGGTAATCACTTATTTGAATGGTAAATCTCTTGATAAACTGGGTAAAACAAGATGTATCCTATGTCTACTTACATGCGCTCTCTGTAGCCAATGTAAGACCTTTAAACAGGTGAACATTCACAAGGGCCACAGGGCTTGATTAATTACCAGGCCTCGTACTCAGAGCATGCAGTTGGCAAGTGTCTTCACTGACATTTTCAACCTCTCCCTGACCCAGTCTGTAATACCGACGTGTTTCAAGCAGACCTCCATAGTCCCTGTGCCCAAGAACACCAAGGTAACCAGTCTAAATGACTCTTGCCCCGTAGCACTCACATCTGTAGCCATGCTTTGAAAGGCTGGTCATGGCTCACATCAACACCATCATCCCATTCTACAGCTGCACCATTGAGAGCCCCTTGACTGGCTGCATCACCGCTTGGTATGGCAACTGCTTGGCATCCTATCCTGATTGCCTAGTCACTTTTACCCCCTACGTACATGTACTGTACATATTACCTCAAGTTCCTTGTGTCCCTGACTCGGTACTGGTACTCCTTGTATATAGCCTCATTATTGTTATTTTATTGTGTTACTATTTCCTTTTATTTATTTATATTTGCTATTTTTTTGTAAGTAAGTAAACATTTCACAGTAAAGTTTGTTGTATTCGGCGCATGTGACAAATACAATTTTATGTGATTTGATTCGAAGCTAGCAAAGAAAGTTAGCCTACAATTATAGCTGGAAGCTACCGGTATTGTCTTGCATTGTAAAAGTGTTCTCGTCTGTATGGAAAGGCGAAAGTAACGAACAGTTAAAAACATTTCTACGTGCCGTGTTGCATTATTGAAGTTTGTTAACTTCTGCGCAGCATCAGCGGGGAGCTAACAATGCAGATCAGACAGCTCTAGCAATGAACGAGTAAGTGAAGCAGGCACTTTGCCCTTCACACTATAAAGGGGCTGTGCTAATAGACAGACTTGTGTCTTGGGACGAGTCTGTGTAGTTAAGTGTTTCAATCGAGTTTACATTTCAATCAATCAATCAAATGTTATTTGTCCCACACTATAAAGGGGCTGTGCTAATAGACAGACTTGATCCTCTTAATCACGTGAAAGTACACGACAGAAGTACCGAATGTAACAAAAATTATTGTAAATTCTTGAGGGGGGGGAAAGAGTACCGTGGAACACCATTTGTTAATACAGTATTCAGCAGAACTCCCTGTCCCCACTACATAGTGTCTTCAGTGACACTTCAGTAAACACACATACACATCACGCTTGACTGGCCCCTGCTACAATAGAGGACCATGGTCAGTGAACAGGGCTGAGATCCTTGCTTGTCTGTGTGTAGTCACCAGTGTAGGCCACAGCCACAATGACCAAGTGACCACATGTGGGCTTATACAGTACCGGTTGATTGTTAACCGAGAAAACAAGTGCCTTAATATACAAAACGGAATGTACAGTGCAGTCTACGACTGTTTGATGTTCTATAAGTAGTAAAAAGTCAAATATTTGGAATCTTTGGTGTTTTCTAAGGCAGCAGTTAAACTGCCGGGCACAAGGTTATTATTTAAAAAAATTGGGGGGGGGGGGGACTCAGTCGGTCCTTCAACTTACTTTTGAAAATTGTAATAGTAGATTTTGAAATTGGGTAGTGCATCAGCTGTTTTCCTCGTCAGTCATTGCAGACCTTAGAGAGCTATTCATAACTTGTCAGAATTGTCCATATCAACTAGCGCATGTCAGCTAAAGTTTTTTAGCTAGGTTTTCTAGCCCATTGATCTTGTTGTATTGTTTGTCACTCAGATATCACATGAACACACATAAGACATGGCAAAATGCATAGAATTGTAGGAAATGAGCTGCTAAATGTCCTCTCCGCCAACAAGAGGGGTGTGAACAGTTTGTGTCATCGACAGTGCCTGTGCCCATAGAAATAGACGAGGCGAGTACGGGGCCGCGAGTGAAAATGACGGGAGGGGTGGCCAGAGTAAAACATTTGGCAACCACTGTTCTAAGGAGTAGAAGGGTAAGTGGGAGCTTTAGGATCATTRCACTCCACAGTCCCAGCAAAACAGTGCACTTCCTTGGAAAGGTGTAGAAGCTCACCTTTTGACCAGTCTGTCACCACCCGTAATATTGTTTTTCACCATGATGCGCTAGTGAGAGCAGACCTGACCGCCCGTCCCTCACCGTGCCTCCTCACTCACTCTCAATCTTTATATAGCACTCTACAATTGTCTATTTTGGTCTGCATCCTTCCATCTATGCATTGTTTTCCCTCTCAGGTGCGTCACCAGCACTGGACCCTGATCATGGAGAGTGTGGTGCCGTCAGACAAGGGCAACTATACTTGCCTGGTGGAGAACGCATATGGCGCCATCAATCACACCTACACCCTGGATGTAGTGGGTGAGTACTGTACTGGGCTTGCCTGGGAGGGATGAGGGAATGGAGGGATTGGGGGTTAATAATCATATCTGCAAGACACCCGTGAGGAGTTGGGGTCAGAGCCAGGGTCAGCTATTTACCAGTGTCCCTGGAGCATTTGGGGCACACTGACATTTTTCATCCTGTTGGCTCTGGGATTTGAACCTTTTGGTTACTGGCCTAATGCGCTAACCTCAAGACTACCTGCCACCCCTACCTAAACGTTATCTGTTTGGGCCAGCATTAGGGCGTTCTGGATGGGGGGGGGGGGGGGGGGTTTAATGCTGCTTGTTTGATCCCAGGTGCACGCTACTATACTCTATGCAGGTGCAGAGAAGGAAGGCTGCCTAGGTGTGCCAGGTCTGGTTTCTAAGGGCAGTATTGATGCATGTACTGTATGTAGGCAGGGCCCTGGTCATTTCTCCTTGGTCACAATAGCCTGATTCACACCAAACCAAGTCGAACTAACTGGGATTTCCTGGTTAGTGTATCAACCACATTTACTGGAACTTTGCCAGAAAGGACAATGTGAAAAGAAAATATCCAAGCCAAGACAAGTACGGTTCGGGGTTGGCCCTACAGTGTGAATCAGGCAACTGTCAAGTGGACATAAGGACAGGGATGTGACCGTCAGAGGAGCTGGAAGAGGGACAGTGGGAGTGGCATTCTGCTGTGCTTCTCTCTGGGGCAAACAGAACCAATGGTTATCAGTATTACAAGGGGGAACAGCAAGTTTCAAACCCAACTCACTCAACCCCTTTGCGCTGACCTTTGGAGCAGCAAGAGAGAGTGTGTGTGTGTGTGTGTGTGTGTGTGTGTGTGTGTGTGTGTTGTGTGGTGTGTGTTGTGTGTGTGTGTGTGTGTGTGTGTGTGTGTGTGTGTGTGTGTGTGTGTGTGTGTGTTGTTGTGTGTGTTTGTTTTTTGTTCATAGTCACCCATGCTATCCATGCATTTATGGAGAGACCTACACCTGCACACATACTATACATGCAAACAAGCGTATATTTCACAGAAACACTAGAGCCACAGAGTGGTCCGAGAGCAGACTGGCTATAATTCAAAAGTAGCAGCTCTAGCAGCTTTGTGAGCATAAACGCTTGGCACACCTAGATGCATTGTATTTGAATGTGTGAGATTTACTTATTTTAATTAATTAGTAGAAATAATTATTATGATTACTGACTGATGGTTTTGAGAGCGGTTTTTTAACCTTTACTGCAGTGGGCTGAATTCGGGGTCACACAGAGTGTTTCTTGGTAGTCCTTAAACAAATTATTTTTTGAAACAAAAGTATAACCCTGCACACATCAATGGCTATAGTCCTTTAAGAAAAAGCACTCTGTACCATGTCAGATACTAGAGTTTGAAATTGTATTCATATATTAGACTTTGCCATCCCAATATACACTTTATATACATCACAGAAGACTGAAATATATGACAAAATCCGTTTGGACATAAAAACACTGGGATTTTTCGGTGGTTTCAAAAGGTAAAGATGTTTAATGAAATTATGAAAATGTTAATATACGTTCCACCATGAGGCGCGCTGAGGGCGATTTGGTCATTTGACTGCAGGAAAATCAAATAAAATATTAATTTTTGTGTTGTCCTTGACCTAGCTGGAGACAATATATTGTAATTGGATAGCTTGCACTAGTTTATCATGCTCCTGAAGTTGTTTGTGTGTAAAGCGGAGAAGTGGGCAAGAGAGGGAGTTAAGGTGTTGTGCATCATGTTTGTGGTGTAAGGGTACCTGAATTCTCCGTCATGTTTAATATGTACGTGTGGTGTGTGTGTTGTGGTGTGTGAGAGGAGCAGAGAGAGTAGTGATTGAGAAGACAGAGAGAACGGTGTGCATGTGAGCTGATGAGGGATGGAAGGAGGAGGGGCGGGGAATCAGATAGCACGCTGAGGCCAAAGTGAATGCATAGGGCAGGAGGGGAAAAGAGATAGAGACACAGGGGAGGGGTGGGAATTCATCTGATCTGAGCAGAGAGAGAGAGAGTAGCACTTTGGCTACTGGCTGACAGACAGAGAGCACAGAGGCAGAGGACTATTGGCAAACCTCTGACAGACAGACAGACATGGAAGTAGCCACTGGGCACAGACGTCAATTCAAATATCTATTCCACTGAAATGACGTGGAAACACGTTGATTCAACCAGTGTGTGCAGGTGGGTATTCTCTCGACCGAGCTTTTTTTTATTCACCCTCTTCACCCCTCTCGCTTTCTCTTTTCAGTCTCCATCTGTTAAGCTCCATTTATTCCTCTTGTTATTCTCCCACCCCATTCCCCCTCCTCTCTTTCTCTGTCACCTTCCCCACCTAAAAGCCCTCCTTCTTTTACCCATCCAGTGCCTGGGGGTTGTTGTGAAGGGGGCAGTGGTAGGGTAGTGTGTGAAAGGGGGCATTGTTCGGCAGGTCTTGCTCTGTTTGGATTTTGCAGGCCAAATGTTTTGCTTGCAAAAGAACGCAGATAGTTTTTTAGTGAAGGAAAATGAAGGTGTTTCTCCAAAGACTGGTGCATATTTGAGTCGGAGCGTGCTATATATTTTAACCTTACCAGGCCACAGTTTCTGCTAATGTTTACTTACAGTACTGTCAAAAATAGTTGCCAAAGTTCCAACATTTTGCAATAAAAGGCATTTTGAAATGGCATCGACTCAGAAAGTGACTGAAGTGAGTTTTTAGATTTCAACTCCTACTACAGCTGTGTTTAAGTCCTTATCAGTAGAGATAACTCCTCTTTGTGTTGTGTGAATAATCTAAGTGGTGTGGTGATAAGAGATGGGCACTTCTCTTGTCTTGACTCTGCTTGTCTCCCGGATGTGGAATATTCCACACGTGTCCACTGTTCCCCTAAACATCCAGACCAGGCCCCCGTTCACAGCCTCAAAACTTTAAAAAACACAAGCAATCTAGTAAGAACAGTTATTTTTACCATACTGTCCCCAGCCTTTGCATCAGACTTTTGGCTAGTATCTGCTGTGCTCGTTTTCAGTTCCTTTACACATAAAGTGTCTGTGTTCTTAATGCTTAGTCCAAGGTACCGTGGTGATCGAGCTTAGTTGATCAATTGACTGTCATTGACATTAGTAATACAAACCTGTCTATTCCTTAAGGGTGTACAGAGCAAGGTTGGCGTTTGAAATGGCCATGGTGAAGTCTCAATGCACAAACTAACATAACTCATCATATCACATTCTTCCCCTTTTCTCTCTCCATATTTAGAACGGTTCCCCCCATCGGCCATTCTCCAAGCAGGGCTGCCAGCCAACACCAGTGTGCAAGTGGGGGAAGACGCACGCTTCGTGTGTAAGGTTTACAGCGACGCTCAGACCCCACATCAGTGGCTGCAGCACATCCAGAAGAATGGTAGTCGCACTGGCCCAGACGGCACTCCTACGTCCGCGTCCTAAGGTACTTTTCCAGCCCTCACATGCCACTCATTGGCTGGTTTCTGACTGAGCGGTGAAAAATTTATGTGACATAATTCCTTAAATATTTTTTTTGCTTCAAAGTGTAGGCTGATAATTATTATGTTTTCAGCTTACCTTTTTGCCATTTGTAAAGCTTTTTGTTAGTGTCCAATTTGACTTCCTATAAGAGAGTGGAAACTGAAAGAAAACGTACGTTTTCCCCTTTACGCAAGAATAAAAAATACTCATTTTCCCTCTATACTACTGGAGCACTCTAGCTGTGTTCCTGTCTGGGTGGCGGCTCTTTACCTCTCCTCTCCCCTGCACTTAGATTGCAGATGTGACAGTTAACAGGCTTTTCTGTGTTTTGTCCCCTTGCTGCCGTGTGTGTGTGTGTGCACATGCGRGTTCTTGTATGTGTGTGGCTCACACACTCCAGCGCTCGGGCATCAATAGCTCGGACGTGGAGGTGCTCACGCTCACCAACGTGACCGAGGAGGATGCCGGAGAGTATACCTGTAAAGTCTCCAATTATATAGGGGCGGTCAACCAGTCGGGCTGGCTGACCGTCATCCCAGGTAACCACTGACGCCTGACCCTTGACCTCTGTTGACACCCTCCTTTATTGTCTCTGACCTGGTTCAGTGTGGTTTGGTGGTGTGCTGGTCTTGGTTCCTGCTGGGTTGTGGACTGACCTACTCTCTCCCAGTGTTCTACTGTTTTACTCCCAGCTACTCTACTGTACTGTGTCTGACTGTGACTGTACAGCCATGGAAATGCCCACTGGACCTGCACACCCATGCACTAACCTGCCATGTCCATCACGTGCCTCATCTCTCTCGCTCGCTCTCTCAGTTGAAAGGTGTGATGTGTCAGTGTACAGGCTAGTGTTGGGTGCTGCAGTTGGGTGATCTCCATATCTTCTCCTTCTGTGGTTGTGTGCACCATGCATACACAGGCCTGGTGTGGACTTACTATTGGGCTCTGGTGTTGTGGGTGAAGGGATTTTCTTTACAGTGTTTTTGTGTATTGTGTTTCCTATTTTTCCCTGTGGTACGAGGTGCTCTTCCTGTTTGTTTTGAAAGCTCCTCCCATCTATCTCTATGTATGGGTCACCAGTTCTCCTACCAGTGATGGACGCCATCCAGCTTCTCCTCTCTCCTGGTGTTGTGGATTTAATTGTTACATCTGCTTCCTCCTGCTCTCTTCTTCCCTCCCCTCTATTCTTACTCCGACTCCTTTCCCTTTATCTTACTTTCTTCCATTTCAACTCCCTCTATCCTCAAATATCCATCCTCTACTCGAATCCTTCATCTTCCCTTCTTTTCCTGCATCCTCCCTCCCTTTGTCTTCCTCCTTCTTCTTCCACCCCTCCTGTCCCATTCTCCACCCCCCCTTCCTTTCCTCCTTTTCATCGTCCTCCACCCTTCCTCCTCTCCCTCTCCCAGACCGCAGGTGTTAACACCACGGACAAGGAGATTGAAGTCCTCTACCTCCCCAATGTCACTTACGAGGATGCTGGGGAGTATACGTGCTTGGCGGGCAATTCTATTGGGATCTCCTATCACACTGCTTGGTTGACGGTGCTTCCAGGTATATACACTCAACTATACTGCGCTCCCTTTCCCCCTTTTCTCTATCAATGTTGTCCACTAATGGTTCAATGTTCAGTCAATAAAGTTATTTCGATCATTTCTATGGGAAGAATAACAGAGAAATGAAAAGTCGCTCTGGAGTGAAAACAACCTAACTTAACGAAATAACAAAATATCATAGGGCTCCCGAGTGGCGCAGCAGTCTAAGGCACTGCATCACAGTGCTAGCTGTGCCACTAAAGATCCTGCGCTCTAGTGATTCCTGTGGCGTGCCGGGCACATGCACGCTGACACGGTCGCCAGGTGTACGGTGTTTCCTCCAACATATTGGTAAGGCTAGCTTCCGGGTTAAGCGGGCATTGTGTCAAGATGCAGTGCGGCTTGGCTGGGTCGTGTTTCAGGGGACGCAGGGCTCTCGACTTTCGTCTCTCCTGAGCCCGTACGGGAGTTGCAGCGATGGGACAAGACTGTAACTACCAATTGGATACCACGAAATTGGGGAGAAAAACGGGTAAAATAAAAATGTAAATATCAGATTACTATGATGAATTTACACAGTCAACAACTCAACATCTAACTCAGTGTAATAGACCCCTTTCTGTGTTTAACATTGCCGCACAGAGGGCGATGCGCGCAAGTTGTTGGCAGAACAAGGGGGAGTTCTTATTTACATGTTGCTTATGAGTACATTTCACACTACTTTTTGATTATAATTGGATTTTAAGGCTCGTATGAATGTCCTGGATTATATAATGTTTATGTCATCATCGCAAATCAACTGCATTATACTCATTGGCTAGCTTTTGCTACAGCCTATGTCAATGAGCATTAGCATGCTAGCTAACAACTGCTGTATCCAAAATAGTTATTTGGCAAAGAGCACAACCAAATATAATCTTAGCAACTGTTCAAGCAAGAATCAAAACAACATTGTAAGTGTATGAGAACCTCAAAGTTATTTTGTTTAGAAGTAATAAAAAGCGTAAATCTAGGTTATGTTTAATGGGCGCAGATGGTGATGGCTTTCTTACTGCTGCCAAGAGTCGCACGCATCTGTACGTGACATCAGTGTGTTGTGTACTGGAAAAGGGTCTATACTAGAGCAGGAATATGTATTCCATATATTCTGTTATCTTGATTGGCGACGTTTTGAAACCTAGGGGCCTAATAAAGGCTTATTATAACTCCAGAGCGGAAGTCGACTTCCCCGAATTGCTCAAGTACAGTGCATTCGAGAAAGTATTCAGACCCCTTGACTTTTTCCAGATACTTTTCTAAACTCACTGGATTACAACCAAATTATGATAAGTGTACTACTATATTACGTATTGGATAACAAAAAAATATCACTTTTACATTACTGTGTAGGTTACCAATAAAATGGTCTGACGGTGAAGTGGATATACTCTGTGTTCACATCCCGAACTAAATAAATGATCTCGCTACAATACATTTGAATAGAAAGTTGTCAAAAATAGATAAGATATGTATATTTGTGGGAAAATCACCCTGATTTAACTCTTTAGTCATATCTCAGTTTACTAATTTGCGTATGGCATTGCCTACACCTAGCAACTTATTTTTAAAATTATATGAGCAAAAATATTCAATTTTATTTGGAACGGCAAGTCAAACAAAATTAAACTGGCTTATTTATATGAATATGAATTCGGAGGGCAGAAATAATTAAATATAAAATCATTAGACCTCTCACTAAAGGCTTCAGTCACATGAAAGTTATACTTAAATCTGAACTGGTTCTCTCGCAGATTAGTAAGAATGTCTCACCCCATGTTCAAGAATGTCATTTTTCCCTTTATTCAGATTACAAGATAAAGGCCATAATGTATTATTCCAGCCCAGGTGCCATTTAGATTTTTGCCACTAGATGGCCGCACTGTATGTGCAAAGTTTTACACTGATCGAATGAACCATTGCATTTCTGTTCAAAATTTTGTATGAAGACTGCCCAAATGTGCCAAATTTGTTTATTAATAACTTTTCATGTTCAAAGCTGTGCCCTCTACTCAAACAATAGCGTGGTATTATTTCACTGTAATAGCTACTGTAAATTGGACAGTGCAGTTAAATTAACAAGAATTTAAGCTTTCTGCCAATATCAGAAATGTCTATGTCCTGGAAAATGTTTTTGTTACTAACAACCTCATGCTAATCGCATTAGCCTATGTTAGCTCAACGTCCCACAGGGGACCCACTAATCCTGAAAAAGTTTTAACTAATTATGACAAATGTTAAGAATATGTTGAGCAATGTAATAAAGTGATGACTTTTCAAATACGTTACTTTACACATTATGTTGGCTACGCTATCCTTACGAACTGCATAGCATATCATTTCAGCAGTATGTACTGGTATTAGCTAGCTACCTAACGTTAGTTGGTTACTATTTCATCGAACTTGCCAGTATATGAACTAGATGCTATCTAACTAACTGCCCAATGTTTATTGACTTMATTATTCAACTCATTCCTAGTTGTGTGCGTTCTCAATTGACATTGTTAATTCGGGTGCGTTCGTAAATTCCTTCTGGCTATCTACTCGGATTCCAGAGCACTCGTCTGAGTGTGCCAGAGCGCAGAATAACTGAATCATTTACTAACGCTCTTCATCCGTTGAATATGTCCGGTGTCAGTAAAAGTCGGCAAAAAAAGCGTAATTCAATTGTTGCCAGTTACAGTCACCAACGCTCTGGATAACACGAAAAGAGCTTAACAAGCTCTGCTAGGGCGAGTAAAATGGTAAGAGTGAGGTGTTCTCTCATTTGTGTCCGGAAGTAGCTAGCCAATGTTTGCCAGTTAGCTTGGGTGCTTGACTGGCGTCCAGTGCGTGCTCTGAAAGCTCCGAGAGTGGAATGCTCTGAACGTACTAACGCCCAGAGCGCACTCTGAGCACACTCTGGCACTCCAGATTGAATTTACCAACACACCCGAAGTCGTAAAATGTCTAGCTAGTAATATGTTATGCCAACAAGATAGTAAGAGGTTGAATAGCAACAACATCAAATTCCGGTAGACAAGCGCATACTCATTAAGTATGTATCATACAGAATGTTAGTACGGGTATTCAAACACAGCTATAGTCAGTCGAGCAATAATATAATAATACTCTTAGCAAACCATTTTGTCTTTAATTTACAGTCAGTAGAATCTATGAGAATTGAAAGGTTCAGAACTTTTGTGAAACATCACAACAGAGTTAAAAAATATATGGAAAATATAAATCAAAACTGGATGGTGTTCAGAGATAGGTGGGAGGGGTTGAGTGGAGCTGAAGGATGGGACAAAATCAAACAAAAGATAACTACTGTAAAATGTATATAGTATGTATAAGGTGGAAGTAGAACCCAAAGTGTTGTTGTTCATTAGTTTATTCCAATTAGGGGAGGGATGGTAGGGTTAGGGGAAAATAATAAAGGAAAATATATTATTTATTTATACAGTGCATTCGGAAAGTATTGACACCCCTTTTTTCACATTTTGTTACATTACAGCAATTCTAAAATGTATCACCTATTTTCTTCCCTCATCAATCTACACACAATGCCCCATAATGACAAAGAGAAAACAGGTTTTTAGAAGTTTCAGCAAATATATAAAAAATTAAAAACAGAAATACCTTATTTACATAAGTATTCAGACCCTTTGCTATGAGACTCGAAATTGAACTCCGGTACATCCTGTTTCCATTGATCATCCTTGAGATGTATCTTCAACTTAATTGGACTCCACCTGTGGTAAATTCAATTGACTGGACATGATTTGAAAAGGCACACACCTGTCTATATAATGTCCCACAGTTGACAGTGCATGTCAGAACAAAAACTAAGCCATGAGGTCGAAAGAATTGTGGAAAAAGTGTGGGACAATTCAAGGGGTCTGAATACTTTATGAATGCACTGTATCTCCTTACTCGAGGGGTTTTGTCTCTCTCTCCACTTCCTCCCTCGTTTCTTTCTCTTTTTCACATCGTATCTCTTTCTCTCTTCTGGTTCTCGGGGAAAGTTGGGACGGACTGCATGTTTTTATAAAAGCAGGGTGTCTGTCTGTCTTGATGATATTGTCTGTCGGTGTTAGTGGGTGCCCTGAGATTGGATGCCAATTCCCTCATGGCTTCTTTCCTGGGTCTGATAATTTATTTCCTTTTTATTATTTCTCCTTGAGATAATACAAAAGAAAAAAAAAGTCACAGCCTCAATACTTACGGCTTGACTTTCTTAAATATCATATTTTTTCAATGTATTTGATATAGTGTGTGTGTGTTTTAAATGTATGTGTGTCTCCCTGTGTCTGCGCGAGTGGGTGTATGTGTTTAAATGTCTGTGTGTCTCTTTGTGTCGGCGCGAGTTCGTGTGTGTCTGTGTCTCTTTCACTACCGGTCAAAAGTTTGCCACCGTGATTTTCTTTTGCAGAACAAGCTTTATTTTGGTGTCCTATGTAACATTCTAATGCCTTGATTCCTTCCGAAATACACAGCTAAATTATTGAATACTTAAACGACTTTACCTCCCATATTGGTAAAAGTAATTGTGGTATTGAGTAGAAAGACATGACTTTACAATAAATATTACCGAAAATGTATGGATTCAGTGTGTTGTTAGTRGTTTTGGATATCGTCTAGGCCTATATGATCAGGACTATTTTCTAAGTAAGACAACCTTTTTAACATTAAACCTTCTCTTAGTAATGTAGTCAGAAAAACTAGTCTAGTCTACTCTTTCAATTTAATTTATTGTGGCAAAAACCTAAGAAAAAAGTTGTATTCTGAAAAGTAAACATGGATTCCCTGTTGAGAAACAATATAGAATTGCAGGAAAATGGTTTTAAAAATACACAACTTTTCAGGGGGAGTAACCCCAGACCACTCGCCAGATTGTGCAGCCCCACTTTTATAAAGTCAAACACCCGTTAATAGACCTATAGGTTTGATTGAAGAAAGGCAGGTGTTAAACATGGGCTTTGCTAAACAGAAAGCAGCAGTTGACTATTCCATTGTCGACACTTTAATCAAATCAGTAGTCCTATATAAATATCTTCAATAATGCCAAGTATCATGACATTTGTTTTATAACCTTCAATCTGTTTTCTTTTATCATATTTTGGACCAGAATGAGGCTCTCTCTCCACTACCTATTGTTCCTGCAGTGAGGATTCAACATCGTCATCAAATGTTTTCAGAATTTATCTGCAGATAATTGCCAAAAAGTAGTAGTAGCCTACCATTATGCAAACTAGGGAGGCAAATGAACGGCTCTCTCACAGATGTGACTTTGTTCCGTTCACTTAAAAGATCTGTTCAAAAAGAGCCATTTGTTCGCGAGCAACCCGTAACCGCTGTTGAAATGAAGTGCGTTTATAAAACCAAAACTAGTGGCAACTGAGCAGTCACCAACTCGAAGGAGACGAAATCTTAACTTTGCTGGAGTATTGAAACACATCATCATGAAATATTTTGAATCATTACATGGTGTGTTGTAACTCTTCTTAACCCTCTAAGGTCAATGTCCAAATCGAATTAGCATAATACAAAAATTCCCCCAAAACTCAGTTTAAGCTGAGATATGTTTTTTTTGTGCATTGGATGCGTATCAATCCACCGCATCCGCCTATGTCGCACCACCCCTTCTGCGGGGAAAGGTGACCGAGCTAGAGTGGAATTTGTCAGACCATGAGACATCCCAAAAATTGGTCTTCTCACAAGATCGTCTGTAGCGTCCGAACGGTTTGGCCTGCAAACTACTATGACCCCTCTATGGAAAGATGAGACTCTCACGAACACGATGGTGTTCTCCGTCTTGGGATTCGTACAGACGATCTGCCAACTTCTGTATGTAGCATCCGAATAGTTTGGGCTAGACACTAATATGACCATTCTGTGGAAAGGTGTGACTCACACGAACACGTAGAGTACCAGTCAGAAGTTTGGACACACCTACTCATTCAAGGGTTTTTCTTTATTTTTACTTTTTTCTATATTTTTTAATAATAGTGAAGACATCAAAACTCGGAAATAACACATATGGAATCATGTAGTAACCAAAAAAGTGTTAACCAAATAAAAATATAGTTTATATTTGAGATTATTCAAAGTAGCCACCCTTTGCCTTGATGACAGCTTTGCACACTCTTGGCATTCTCTCATTCAGCTTCATGTGGAATGCTTTTTCATGAGGATAACCAACGAGAGAGAAAATTTAGTGAGTTAACTCAATGGAAGTCTGGTTTTAATAACCTTGCATTTCCTATCTTGTCACGTGACTCTGTTTTTAGAGGATTGTGGGTAATTCAAAAACGTTTGATTTTATGATTCTTTCACACAATGTTGCGTGCATGTTTGAAGAAGGAAAAGCATATTTCTATGTTAGTATTAAACTCGTTGTGCCATGAGATGTAATGGATCATGAACGGATATCAAAACCGTTAGGCAAATTTACATTCAATCAGGACAGCACCTATTCACACATTCATGATTGTCAATTGAAAAGGCATGTGCAGAATCCTCCATTTTTGCAGTTTAACCTCCAGTTAGTGCTGTTCGTTTGAACACTGTGCTTTACAATGCCTTCCAAAACGGTATAAAATGGCAAATGATTAAATACAGAAAATAAAGTAAAACATCAAGACCCTTCAGAATAAGGAATCTAATTCTGTACTAGACAGGATTCAAAAGCTTTAGAGAGAGGAAACTGCACCAAAGAGAAGGTATCTAATTCTGCACTAAACAGGACTCTAAATACCAAAATAGTATTTTCAATATTTGCCTCTCCTATATCAGAGATAAAAGAAAGATCAGGAAATGTATATATATATACACATTTTGTTACAGCCTTATTCTAAAATTGATTAAATACAACATTTTGCTCATGAATCTACACATAATACCCCATAATGACAAAGCGATAACATGGTTTTAGAAATGTTTGTAAATTTATTCGAAAAAAGAGAAAAAGAATGACATGAATTTACATAAGTATTCAGACCCTTTGCTATGAGACTCGAAATTGAGCTCAGGTGCATCCTGTTTCCATTGATCATCCTTGAGATGTTTCTACAACTTGATTGGAGTCCACTTGTGGTAAATTCAATTGATTGGACATGATTTGGAAATGCACCGACCTGTCTATAAGGTCCCACAGTTGACAGCGCCTGTCAGAGCAAAAACCAAGCCATGAGGTCAAAGGAATTGTCTGTAGAGTTCCGAGACAGGATTGTTTAGAGGCACAGATCTGGTGAAGGGTTAATTTTTTTTATTGAAGGTCCCCAAGAACACAGTGGCCTCCAACATTCTTAAGTGGAAGAAGTTTGGAACCACCAAGCCTCTTCCTAAAGCTGGSCGCCCGGCCAAACTGAGCAATCTGGGGAGAAGAGCCTTGGTCAGGGAGATGACCAAGTGTTCCTCTGTGGAGATGGGAGAACCTTCCAGAAGGACAACCATCTCTGCAGCACTTCACCAATCAGGCCTTTATGGTAGAGTGGCCAGACGGAAGACACTCCTTAGTAAAAGCCCACTTGGAGTTTGCCAAAAGGCACCTAAAGGACACTCAGACCATGAGAAACAAGATTCTCTGCTCTGATGAAACCAAGATTGAACTCTTTAGCCTCAATGCCAAGCGTCATGTCTGGAGGAAACCAAGTGAAGCGGTGAAGCATGGTTGTGGCAGCATCATGCTGTGGGGATGTTTTTCAGCGGCAGGGCCTGGGAGACTAGTCAGAATCGAGGGAAAGATAAATACCTCAAACTGGGGCATAGGTTCACCTTCAAACAGGACAGTGACCCTAAGCACACAGCAAAGACAAAGCAAGAGTGGCTTCAGGACAAGTCTCTGAATGTCCTTGAGTGGCCCAGCCAGAGCCCAGACTTGAACCCAATCTCTGGAGAGACCTGTAGATAGCTGTGCAGAGACACTCCCCATCCAACCTGACAGAGCTTGAGAGGATCTGCAGAGAAGAATGGGAGAAACTCCCCAAATACAGGTGTGCCAAGCTTGTAGTGCCATACCCAAGACGACTTGGAAGGCTGTAATCACTGCCAAAGGTGCTTCAAAAAAGTACTGAGTAAAGGGTCTGAATACTTATGTAGATGTGATATCAGTTTTTTATTTGTAGTAATTTTGCAACAATTTCTAAAAACCTGTTTTTGCTTTGTCTTTATGGGGTATTGTGTTTAGATTGATTAGGTAAAAAAAAACGATTGAATCAATTTTAGAATAAGGCTGTAACGTACTGTAACAAAATGTGTAAAAAGTTAAAGGGTCTGAATACTTCCGAATGCACTATGGGAGGTGTAAATTCACTCGCAGGAGACGATGAAGAAGCATCATGCTCTCCCTCCTCTGTGTAAAGAAATTAGACTGCAGCCAACCACATCACACAACAGAAAACACGGACAGACATCGGACTGACACATCAGCAGTGCTTCCCTATCATCGCTCGCTTTGTGACCGACGGTTGATCACTAGAACATGCGTATCGTTCATTCTAGCGGGAGAAAGATATACGGACTTTACTGACTCGTGACTTTAAAAGTTTTAAATGAAAAGAAGCCTAGTTCATTTATGAAGTGGAAAAAGTAGCCGGGTGACAATCTCTGTTGTTGGCTGTTTAGCCGACAGTCGACGGCACATTTTGAAACACTGCCTTTATGTACTCGCAGAAAATAGCCTTGTTTTGTCTCTAAACAAAATAAAATGATCACAGGCAGCCGAATAATAATTCCTTTGGGAATAATATCTTTAATTTATTGCCCTAGTTCCACGTATCTGCTCTGGTGGCGCCTGCAAGACGCTGCCTGCTGTCTATGTTGCGGCTGTTTTCTGTGATTTTTGGACCAGGGGATACAATGCTGACAGGAGAAAGGTTCCTACATGTTATTATTTCCCCCTGACTGCACATTACACGGGCCTTGTTTGTAGCTGTGGGTGGATGGCATGCATTATGGAACAGGCTGTGGTCCTATAGCCACTCAGAGACAGACCCAGACCCGTTTCTTTCAGACAGGAAGCTCAGGCCATATACAACCACAAAGGGCACCACTCACTTGTTTGCCCTCTGAAGTGAAGTGTGTCTGTGTGACGTGTGTGTGAAAGAGAGAGGGAGAGAGCAAGAGTAAGCGTGTGTGTGTGTGTGTGTGAGTGCATGCGTGTGTGTGAGTGCATGCGTGTGTATTTGAGAGAAAGAGAATGTGTGTCTGCACCCTGCATGTGTGGTTGTCAAGTAGCCCTGAATGTAGGCACATAGTACGCACAGCCTACTGCTTGAGCTCAGTCAAGATGTACTCTCCAACAGACTGTGTTTGCCCCCTTTGATCTGGTTTACCCCCTCTTCTCATATCAATTGCATTTCCTGTCTGTCCTAGATGGGCAGTAAGTAGATGGTTGTTTGATGAAGAGAAGGAGGAGAGAGAGATTTTTTTTTGCGTGTGCGTCTTTGTCATTATTTATGTTTTGTTTTGTCATCTAGCGATGATGTGTGGTGTGGTGTGTGTGTGTGTGTGTGTGTGTGTGTGTGTGTGTGTGTGTGTGTGTGGTGTGGTGTGGTGTGTGTGTGTGTGTGTGTGTGTGTGTGTGTGTGTGTGTTGTTGTGTGTGTGTGGTGTGTGCGCGTGCGTGCGTCGTGTTTCCATGGCGTGTGTTGTTTATACATGGGCGTCTATCAGATGTAGTGTGTCCATGTCTGTCTGTTTAAGTGGTGTGTGCATGTGTCAAGAGTCAGTATGTGCCTCTACGTTCCACTTTTTATTCCTCTCTGACCCTCTCCCCTCCCCCATCAGCCAGTAACGAAGATACGGTGACGGGTCTGATGTCACCTGACTACGTGGAGATAGCCATCTACTGCATCGGGGTGTTCTTGATCGCCTGTATGGTGGTCATCGTGGTGGTGTGCCGGATGAGGAATACGGCTAAGAAGCCTGACTTTGGCAATCAGCCAGCAGTCCACAAACTCAGCAAGCAGATACCTCTGCGCCGCCAGGTAACAGAAAGTAGATAAGGGGTTTCCAAGGCCTTTAACACCCGTAGAAACACAAACTCCACACACACATGCATTCATACATCATTATTTTTTCACACTATCGTGCTGACCCGAACTAAACTGTACTGACTAGGATATTATATTTTCATGGTTTCAGCTACTATGGTGGATGTGTAACCAGGCCAGCTCWGTACAGCTTGGTTTGGCTCGGTTCGGGTATAGCAGTGTGAAAAGCCCTATATACTCAGATTTATATGCAAATTACAGAAAATAGTCCAAAGTTTACCTACCAAGAGCGGAAAACACAAAAAAAGTTCCACCAAATTTGTACTCCTGACATAGATCTTACTCATTTGGGTTACTGGTACTCTAATTTGAGAGCCCACGAAATGTAGCTGTTCATGGGAAGTGGATTTTCATAACAATACTGTAACTAATATATCGCACTGCTTGAGGTGCTAAGCCCCAGTTAACTCTACTGAAAGACGGCTAGCTACAGTGCATGGCGTCTGAGCATGTTAGCACTGTTATCCATCACCTCTAGCTCCTGCTCTAGCTCCTCTACTTCTCTGTGAGTGATGCTTTTCCCTCAAGGGGAAAAACACAAACTCCAAGAGGTACAAAAAGTGTTGGATTACATTCCTGCGAGAGACGGGTGGTTCCTGTGTCAAGGTAAGGTTAGGAGGAAAGGAGATAGGAGCCCTGAGGACAATGACAACAGCATGATAAATGGACACATTCATCAGATTGAACGTTACTCCCTAGCACTGAGTTGTTGCTCAACTCTAATGATTACTGACATGCATTCACTCGTTTTTAAAAGGGAAGGAAAATATGTTGATTTGCACAATATCAATCAATATCAGTCATTTGATCTTTAGTTATGGAGACACGTGCACACACACACACCTACACGCCTTTTTTATATGACCAGTGTATCTAGACGGGTGATCAGCCAATCCGTCTCCTCCTACAGGTGTCAAATGACTCCAGCTCCTCGATGAACTCCAGCACTCCATTGGTCCGCATCACCACGCGACGCAGCTCGGCTGGCCACGACGACCCCATCCCAGAGTATGACCTCCCCGAGGACCCACGCTGGGAGTTCTCCAGAGACAGGTGAGGGACAGAGACAGGAACCGAAGTAGGAATAGGGAGGGGGGAGGTATAGGGTGTGGCACCTCGTCGGTATGGCTGCATTTCAGGCTTCCTACATAGCAGTCGCTCAGCAAACCCCGCAACACCTAGATACGTGATTACCATGTCAGTAACTACATCACTGCCRGACTCAATGCGAGACTGCAATATAGGACATTTGTCTTTCAATCATTGGTTAATTTGCGTTGCTTAACTGCTTCACAGACCCCCTGGAATGTGGCCTACAGTGGCTTTATCCTCAGGTATTTCTCTGAGAATCGGTGAGGCCCAAGGCTGGCTGCATACTGTTGTAAGCTGCAGTCAGTGAGGTTTTTGCTCAGTTGGAATGTACAGTATTTCTACCTAACTGCAAACACCCCCAGAAATGAATCCAGTGCAGGGTACCATTTGTAAGAGGTTGAGGCAGTGATTTCGCAATTTAAAGTGAAAGTTGCTCCTTACTTAATTGTCTCCTAACTATATGCATTATAGTAGCAGATTACCCCCCCCATCATGGTATAATAACGGCAACTTATGCAAACATTTAGCTAACTGATTGTATCAGCAGGCTGTTACATGAGGCACTATTGTTGTCTGGTGTAATATACCATTAAGCACCATTGAACATGGTTTATTATCTGTAATGATTAACCAGTGAGTAATGGCTATGACTGTGATAAAGAACAATGAGTCATTTCTGAGTACTACACTGTACCAGGGTAGTGTTCATTAGGCACAAKACAGAAGAATGAGGGACTGAAAGAGGAAGGGACAACCTGGACTTGTCCATTTAAGAAACCCTCATTTTTGTTTTCTATTGCAAAATGTTTTCAAATCTTCAGCCTAATGATCAGGACCCTGTGTTGAAAAAGTTTAAACAAAATTGTGAATGTTTTTATAGGCAATTTTTTTTTTACAATGTTAGTTGTTGCAGTTATCACACAACTACCACTAACATGTCCTCATCGTAAAGGGAAAATTTGAAAAACAAACAAATATCTCAAACAACAATGCTTAAATGTTAGGAGTATCCATTTTATTATTTTTGCTAGTTCATTAACCAGAMATGTAATGCAGAAAGGAAAGAGAAGCTCAAGCAAGGAACGAGGGGCCGTGCGGTGTGCATCTATGAGTGACGAGGGGAGCAGGAAGGGGGGGGGGAGATAGCAAGCAAGTCGACTCACGCTGGTAGACTTACTAATTGCTTGGTATTTATCATCTCATCTGAATACATAGTACCTGTTTTGACTGCATCAAACCGAGAAACGCTAGCTGAAAAGCAAGAGCAGCAACAGCATAAATTATAACATTTTCTCCGTCTCTCCTGCTTTGTGAATTCACATGAATTCACATGGAGTTTTATGCATTTTRCTCATTGTTTTAASGGAAAACCGATAAAACATTACTGTTTAAACGTTAAGAAAATGTTTCCATGTATCACATCCCTAGTGTGTGTGTGCCATGGCTATAGTCTGTCTGTTTGTGCTGTGACTGTTTGCTTTGCCTCATACCAGAACAGTTAGTCCCTACGAGTTGAACTAATGGCCTCAGTCAGCTTCAGTGGAAAGTGTCAGGCTGAGGGACACAACACTCATACACGCAGTGCATTCGGAAAAGTATTCAGACCCCTTGACCGTTTCAACATTTTGTTACGTTACAGCCTTATTCTAAAATGGATTCACACATTTTGCTGCCACCACCTTGCTTCACTGTAGGGATGGTGCCAGGTTTCCTCCAGACGTGACACTTGGCATTCAGGCCAAGGAGTTCAATCTTGGTTTCATCAGACCAGAGAATCTTGTTTCTCATGGTCTGAGAGTCCTTTAGGTGTCTTTTGGCAAATTTCAAGTGGGCTGTCATGTGCCTTTTACTGAGGAGTGGCTTCCATCTGGCCACTTTACCATAAAGGCCTGATTGGTGGAGAGCTGCAGAGATGGTTGTCCTTCTGGAAGGTCCTCCCATCTCCACAGAGGAACTCTGGAGCTCTGTCAGGGTGACCATTGGGTTCTTGGTCACCTCCCTCATCAAGGCTCTCCCGCGATTGCTCAGTTTAGCCAGGCGGCCAGCTCTAGGAAGAGCCTTGGTGGTTCCAAACTTATTCCACTTAATGATGATGGAGGCCACTGTGTTCTTGGGGACCTTAAATGCTGCAGAAATGTTTTGGTACTTTTCCCCAGGTCTGTGCCTCGACACAATCCTGTCTCCACATTTTGGCTTGGTTTGGTTTTTGTTCTGACATGCATTGTCAACTGTGGGACTTTATATAGACAGGTGTCTATGCCTTTCCAAATCATGCCCAATCAATTGAATTTACCACAYGTGGACTCCAATCAAYTTGTAGAAACATCTCAAGGATGATCAATGGAAACAGGTTGCACCTGAGCTCAATTTTGAGTCTCATAGCAATGGGTCTGAGTCTCATAGCAAAGGGTCTGAATACATATGTAAATAAGGTATTTCTTTATATATTTGCAAAAYATTCAACAAAKCTGTTTTCGCTTTGTCATTATGGGGTGTTGTGTGTAGATTTGTAAAACAAAATGTGTGAATCCATTTTATACTAAGGCTGTAACGTAAAAAAAYATGTGGAAAAGGGGGTCTGAATAATTCCCGAATGCACTGTAGTGATTTAGCTGTGGTGAGGTCTTTTGTTGTTAATATTAAGCAATAGGGAAAACCCAGGCCGTAAAGCACACTCTGGCTCTTTGGTAATTAACATGCCTTCGCCTGTGGTGTAAGGCCAAGSCATGTTAGTGTGAATATTTAACAGTAGGGGATCAAAAGCATTCCCAGAAGAATTCCCTTATCTCTGAAAATCATTTCTCATGTGTTCTTTTCTGTACTCGGGATTGTCTGTTTGCGCGCGAGTAGAATTGAAGTTGCATGGCAATAAAAAGTGACCAAGTCAGTTATAGCAAAATGTAATTGATGCGCCAATGAAAGGAACTGTTTGTGTTGTGTGAGTTATGGGTGGAATGCAAACGTTTTGCGAAAATTCTAAATGTTCTCCTTAGCATGCTCAATTGAGCCCTCTCTCTCTATCTCTCTCCCCGTCTGTGTGTGTGTGTCTCTCTCGCTCTTTTCTCTCTCTCTCTCTCTCTCTCTCTCTCTCTCTCTCTTTCATTCATCTCTGTCCCCCTCCGCTCCTCCTCTGTCATTCCCAAGTGCCTCAGGGGCCGTGTTGGAAATGCACAACATTCAGGAATGCTAACGTTTGTGGTGGCGTGAAAGGAAAAATAACATTGATTATGTGTGGTGGGCCAGTGCAGAATGGGTGCCATTGAGCTAGGAGTGGGGTAGTTGGGAAGCATGTATGTGGACAGAATAGGGATTGTGTTTCTGTGATGGGGTGCTGGCCTCAGGCCCCTGAGCCAGTGTGAATGTTTACACAGCCGCAAGACTGGGCTGCAGGGGCGGGGCCACCACCAGTCAATCAAACTAAGATCAGAGGGTCAATCTATGACCAAAGAGTCAAAGGTCAGGGAGGTGTTGTGACCATGAGTAATAGTGGTGTGGAGTGTGTGGGGCTTGGTCTAGGGGTGTGTGTGTGTGTGTGTGTGTGTGTGTGTGTGTGTGTGTGTGTGTGTGTGGTGTATAAAGGAAGTATTAGATGTAATATGTGGTAGCTATTCTGAGACCTTTCCATTACAAAGTGGTGTCAGAATTTTATGCAAACTGAGTGAGAGTAACTAGATTTACAGTTGAAGTCGGAAGTTTACATACACTTAGGTGGAGAAATTAAAACTAGTTTTTAACCACTCCACAAATTTCTTGTTAACAAGCTTAGTTTTGGTAAGTTCGGTTAGGACATTACTTTGTCATGACACAAGTCATTTTCCAACAACGTTTACAGACAGATTATTTCACTTATAAGTCACTGTATCACAATTCCAGTGGTCAAGAAGTTTACATGCATTAAGTTGACTGGCCATTAACAGCTTGGAAAATTCTAGAAAATTATGACATGGCTTTAGAAGCTTCTGATAGGCTAATTGACATCATTTGAGTCAATTGAAGGTGTACCTTTGGATGTATTTCAAGGCCTACCTTCAAACTCAGTGCCTCTTTGCTTGACATCATGGGAAAATCAAAAGAAATCAGCCAAGATCTCAGAAAAAAAAATTGTAGACCTCCACAAGTCTGATTCATCCTTGGGAAAAATTTCCAAATGCCTGAAGGTACCACGTTCATCTGTACAAACAATAGACGCAAGTATAAACACCATTGGACCATGCAGACGTCATACCGCTCAGGAAGGAGACGCGTCTGTCTCCTAGAGCTGAACGTACTTTGGTGTGAAAAGTGCAATCAATCCCAGAACAACAGCAAATGACCTTGTGAAGATTCTGGAGGAAACGGGTACAAAAGTATTTATATCCACAGTAAAACGAGTCCAATATCGACATAACCTGAAAGGCCGCTCAGCAAGGAAGAAGCCACTCCTCCAAAACCGCCATTAAAAAAGCCAGACTACGGTTTGCAACTGCACATGGGACAAAGATCATTTTTGGAGAAACGTCCTCTGGTCTGATGAAAACAAAAATAGAACTGTTTTGGCCATAATGACCATCGTTATGTTTGAGGAAAAAGGGTGAGGCTTGCAAGCCGAAAAACACCATCCCAACCGTGAAGCACGGGGTGGCAGCAATCAGGTTGTGGGTGTGCTTTGCTGCAGGAGGGTCTGGTGCACTTAACAAAATAATGCATCAAGGCAGGACAATTATGTGGACATATTGAAGCAACATCTCACGACATCAGTCAGGAAGTTAAAGCTTGGATGCAAATGGGTCTTCCAAATGGATAATAGACCCAAGCATACTTCCAATTTGTGGGCAGAACTGAAAAAGCTTATGTGAGCAAAGAGGTCTACAAACCTGACTCGGTTACCAGCTCTGTCAGGAGGAATTGCCCAAATTCACCCAACTTATTGTGGAAAGCTTGTGGAAGGCTACCTGAAACGTTTGGCCCAAGTTAAACAATTAAAGGCAATGCTACCAAATTATAATTGGATGTTGTGAATCTTCGACCTACTGGGAATGTGATGAAAGAAATAAAAGCTGAAATAAATCATTCTCTCAACTATTATTCTGACATTTCACATTCTTAAATAAAGTGGTGATCCTAACTGAACTAAGACAGGGAATTTTTACTAGGATTAAATGTCAGAKATTGTGAAAAACTGATTTTAAATGTATTTGGCTAAGGTGTATGTAAACTTCCGACTTCGTCTGTATATTACTCCACAAGGAGCGGGAGACTAATCCGGACGCTGATAAGAAATCTTGCTATGCTCTCAGACGAACATTCAAACAAGCAAAGCGTCAATACAGGATTAAGATTGAATCCTACTACATCGGCTCTGACGCTCGTCGGATGTGGTAGGGCTTGAAAACTATTATGGACTACAAAGGGAAACTCAGGCGCGAGCTGGCCAGTGACGCGAGCCTACCAGACGAGCTAAATGCCTTTTATGCTTGCTTCGAGGCAAGCAACACTGAATGTACGAGAGCACCAGCTGTTCTGGATGACTGTGTGTTAACGCTCTCGGTAGCCGATGTAAACAAAGCCTTTAAACAGGTCAACATTCACAAAGCCGCTGGGCCAGACGGATTACCAGGCACGTGTACTCAAAGCATGCTAAGCATGCGCGGACCAAATGCGCGGACCAACTTCGTGGGCACACCATAGTGCCCTCGAAGCTCATCACTAAGCTAAGGACTCTGGGACTAAACACCTCCCTCTGCAACTGGATCCTGGACTTCCTGACGGGATGCCCCCAGGTTGTAAGAGTAGGCAACAACACGTCTGCCACGCTGATTCTTAACACTGGGTCCCCTCAGGGGTGTGTACTTAGTCCCTTCCTGTATTCCCTGTTCACCCACGACTGCATGGCCAAACACGACTCCAACACCATCATTAAGTTTGCTAACGACACAACCATGGAGTGCCTGATCACTGACAACGATGATGCGGCCTATAGGGAGGAGGTCAGAGAACTGGCAGTGTGGTGCTAGGACAACAACCTCTCCCTCAATGTGAGCAAGACTAAGGAGCTGATCGTGGACTACAGGAAAAGGCGGGCCGAACAGGCCCCCATTAAAATTGTCGGGGCGGTAGTGGAGCGGGTCGAGAGTTTCAAGTTCCTTGGTGTCCACATCACCAACAAACTAGAATGGTCCAAACACACCAAGATAGTCGTGAAGAGGGCACGACAACACCTATTCCCCCTCAGGAAACTWAAAAGATTTGGCATGGGTTCTCAGATCCTCAAAAGGTTCTACAACTGCAACATCGAGAGCATCCTGACTGGTTGCATCACTGCCTGGTACGACAACTGCTCTGCCTCCGACAGCAAGGCACTACAGAGGGTAGTGCGTACAGCCCAGTACATCACTGGGGCTAAGCTGCCTGCCATCCAGGACCTCTACACCAGACCCCAGCCACCTCAGTCATAGACTGTTCTCTCTACTACCGCATGGCAAGCGGTACCGGAGTGCCAAGTCTAGGACCAAAAGGCATCTCAACAGTTTTTACCCCCAAGCCATAWCACTCCTGAACAGGTAATCAAATGGAAAATGTGCATTGTGTGCCCACCCCCCAACCCCTCTTTTACGCTGCTGATACTCTCTATTTATCATATATGCATAGTCACTTTTACCATACCTACATGTACATACTACATCAATCAGCTCCACTAACCGGTGCCTGTATATAGCCTCGCTACTGTTATAGCCTCGCTACTGTTATTTTTCACTGTCTTTTTTTTACTGTGTTTTATTTTGTTTTTGTATTTCTTTACTTATATTGTTTCACCTAATCCCTTTTTTAATTTAGAAATTGCACTGTTGGTTAGTAAGTAAGCATTTCACTGTAAGGTCTACTACACTGTTGTATTCGGCGCATGTGACAACTTTGATTTGACTAGGCATCAGGATAGATAATGGACAGTAGCAGCAGCGTGTGTGTGTGTGTGTGTGTGTGTGTGTGTGTGTGTGTGTGTGTGTGTGGGTGTAGTTGGTGTGTGTGTGTGGTGGTGTTGTGTGTGTGGTGTGTGTGTGTGTGTGTGTGTGTGTGTGTGTGCGCATGTTGTGTGTGTGTGTGTGTGTGCGCATGTAGTGTGTGTGTGCGTATGTAGTGTGTGTGCGCGATATGTATTGTGTGGCGCGCATATGTAGTGTGTGTGCGGGCATATGTATGTGTGTGTGTATTGGGATGCCGAAAGAGATGGCTGCCTCGCTCCGTGTTCCTTGGAAATATGCAGTTTTTGTTTTTTTACGTGTTATTTCTTACATCGACCTACGCTACGCCGGGTAATCTTAGGTTTCATTACATACAGTCGGGAGGAACTACTGAATATACGATTAACGTCAACTCATCATCGTTCTACCAGGAATATGACTTTCCCGAAACGGATCCAGTGTTTTGCCTTCCACACAATACAATGGATCTGATCCCAGCCGGCGACCCTGTGGCGACGCCGAAAAAGGGGAAAACGTGGCGTCTCGTGGTCAGGCTTCGGAGACGGCCACATCGCGCTCCACTCCCTAGATACTACTCGCCAATGTCCAGTCTCTTGACAATAAGGTTGATGAAATCCGAGCACGGGTAGCATTCCAGAGAGACATCAGGGATTGCAACGTGCTCTGCTTCACGGAAACATGGCTAACCAAGGGACGCTAACGGAGTCGGTGCAGCCAGCTGGTTTCTTTCATGCATCGCGGCCGACAGAAACAAACATCTTTCCGGTAAGAAGAGGGGGCGGGGGGTATGCCTTATGATTAACGAGAAGTGGTGTGATCATCATAACAACACACAAAATCAGTCGTTCTGTTCACCTGATCTAGAACTCCTCACAATCAAATGTCGACCGCATTATCTACCAAGGGAATTCTCGTCAATCATAATCACAGCCGTATACATTCCCCCGCCAAGCAGACACATCGATGGCCCTGAACGAACTTTATCTGACTCTTTGTAAACTGGAAACCACACACCCTGAGGCTGCATTCATCGTAGCTGGGGATTTTAACAAGGCTAATCTAAAAACAAAACTCCCTAAATTCTATCAGCATATCGATTGTGCTACCAGGGCTGGAAAACACTAGACCATTGTTATAACTAATTTCCGCGACGCTTATAAGGCCTCCCCCGCCCCCCCTTTCGGAAAAGCTGACCACGACTCCATTTTGTTGATTCCAGCCTACAAACAAAAACTCAAACAACAAGCTCCCGCGCTCAGGTCTGTTCAACGCTGGTCCGACAATCTGAATCCACGCTTCAAGACTGCTTCGATCACGCGGATTGGAATATGTTCCGCATCGCGTCCAACAACAATATTGACGAATATGCTGATTCGGTGAGCGAGTTCATTAGAAGTGCATTGACGATGTCGTACCCACAGCAACGATAAAAACATATCCCAAACCAGAAACGTGGATTGCGAGGCAAGCTTCGCGTGAAACTGAAAGCGCGAACCACTGCTTTTAACCAGGGCAAGGTGACCGGAAGCATGACCGAATACAAACAGTGTAGCTATTCTCTCCGCAAGGCAATCAACAGGCTAAGTCTCAATACAGAGACAAAATCGAGTCGAAATTCAACAGCTAGACACAAGAGGTATGTGCAGGGTCTACAGTCAATCACGGATTACAAAAAGAAAACCAGCCCCGTCGAGGACCAGGATGTCTTTGCTCCCAGACAGGCTAAACAACTTTTTTGCCGCTTTGAGGACAATACAGTGCCACTGACACGGCCCCCTACCAAAACCTGCGGCCTCTCTTCACTGCAGCCGAGGTGAGTAAAACATTTAAACGTGTTAACCCTCGCAAGGCTGCAGGCCCAGACGGCATTCCCAGCCGCGTCCTAGAGCATGCGCAGACCAGCTGGCTGGTGTGTTTACGGACATATTCAATCAATCCTTATCCCAGTCTGCTGTTCCCACATGCTTCAAGAGGGCCCACCATTGTTCCTGTTCCCAAGAAAGCTAAGGTAACTGAGCTAAACCGACTACGCCCCGTAGCACTCACTTCCGTCATCATGAAGTGCTTTGAGAGACTAGTCAAGGACCATATCACCTCCACCTACCGGACACCTAGACCACTCAATTTGCTTACCGACCAATAGGTCCACAGACGACGCAATCGCAACCACACTGCACACTGCCCTTAACCTCTCGGACAAGGAATACCCATGTGAGAATGCTGTTCATCCGATTACAGCCAGCATTTAACACCATATGTACCCTCCAAACTCGTCATCAAGCTCGAGACCCTGGGTCTCGACCCCCGCCCTTGTGCAACTGGTCCTGGACTTCCTGACGGGCCCCCCAGGTGGTGATGGTAGGGTAACAACATCTCCACCCCGCTGATCCTCAACACTGGGGCCCCACAAGGGTGCGTTCTGGAGCCCTCTCCTGTACTCCCTGTTCACCCACGACTGCGTGGCATGCACGCCTCCAACTCAATCATCAAGTTTGCGGATGACACTACAGTGGTAGGCTTGATCACCAACAACGACGAGACGGCCTACAGGGAGGAGGTGAGGGCCCTCGGAGTGTGGTGTCAGGAAAATAACCTCATACTCAACAGTCAACAAAACAAAGGAGATGATTGTGACTTCAGGAAACAGCAGAGGGAGCACCCCCTGATTCCACATCGACGGGTCAGCTATGAGATAGGTGGAGAAGTTTTAAGTTCCTCGGTGTACTCACTCACGGACAAACTGAACTGGTCCACCCACACAGACAGCGTGTGTGAAGAAGGCGCAGACAGCGCCTCTTCAACCTCAGGAGGCTGAAGAAAATCTCGGCTTGTCACCAAAAAAGCACTCACAAACTTCTACAGATGCACAATCGAGAGCATCCTGTTCGGGCGTATCAGCGCCTGGTACGGCAACTGCTCCGCCCACAACGGTAAAGGCTCTCCAAGAGGGTAGTGAGGTCTGCAGAACCGCATCACCAGGGGCAAACTACCTGCCCTCCAGGACACTCTACACCACCCGATGTCACAGGAAGGACATAAAGATCATCAAGGACACAACCACCCAAGCCACTGCCTGTTCACCGCTATCATCCAGAAGGCGAGGTCAGTACAGGTGCATCAAAGCAGGGACCGAGAGACTGAAAAACAGCTTATCATATCTCAAGGCCATCAGACTGTTAAAGCAGCCACCACTAACATTTAGCGGCCGCTAGCCAACATACTGACTCAACTCCAGCCACTTTAAAAATGGGAATTGATGGAAATTATGTAAAAATGTACCACTAGCCACTTTAAGCAATGCCACTTAATACACATGTTTACGATACCCTACATTACCCATCTCATATGTATATATACTAACTTACTCAATATATATACTGCATCTTGCATCTTTATATGCAATTACTATGTACCACTAGCCACTTTAAACTATGCCACTTTATAGTATTACATACAGCTACAGTCACATCTACATATGTATATACCGTACTCTATACCATCTACGCATTGCATGAAGCCGTTCTGTACCACCACTCATTCATATATCTTTATGTACATATTCTTTATCCCTTTACACTTGTGTGTGTGTGTAAGGTAGTAGTGTGGAATTGTTAGGTTAGATTACTGTTGGTTATTACTGCATTGTCGGAACTAGAAGCACAAGCATTTCGCTACACTCGCATTAACATCTGCTAACCATGTGTATGTGACTAATAAAATTTGATTTGATTTGATTTGATTTGATTTGAAGTATGTGTGGGTAGAGTGCAGTGTGTGTAAATAGTCAGCGCAAGAGAGTTAGTGCAAGAAATGGTCAATGCAGGTACTCCGGGTAGCCATTTGATTAGCTATTTAGCAGTCTTATGGCTTGGGGGTAGAAGCTGTTGAGGGTCCTGTTGGTTACAGACTTGGTGCACTGGTAACGCTTGCCGTGCGATAGCAGAGAGAACAGTCTATGMCTTGGGTGGCTGGAGTCTGACAATTTTTTGAGCTTCCTCTGAAACCGCCTGTTGTAGAAGTCCTGGATGAGGTCCATCCTTTCTGGTGATGCAGCCAGTCAAGCTGCTCTCAATGATGCAGCAATATATATTTTTGAGGATCTGAGGGCCCATGCCAAATCTGTTCAGCCTCCTGAGGGGGAAGAGGKGTTGATGTGCCCTCTTCATACCTGTGTGGGTGTGTGTGTGGACTAGGGCTGTGATGGTAATTGGATATCCAGGACATTGACGGTTTTGGATGAAGACRATCATGAAAATAAATAACCTTCAAAACCGTTTACTGCGACTGGGGAAAAMGATGACTCGAACGATGGAGCGAATGCTCCACCGCCTGCCAAGAAAAGGAATTTAGGGGATCTTCTCCAAAAGTGAAGGGCCCAAACCACTGCCCCTGTACCCCTCAGAGTCCATGCAGACACCAAACTGACTCGCTACCTGCAGGAAAGCCTGAACACAAACACCGGATACATTGATGTCGAAACTMGCACGCAGATGCATGTGTATTTAAGCCACGAGCACTGCATCAAAATAGCAATATWTWTTWTTTTWAATMTAATTATTTTTGCTTTATTATAGGCCTTATAGATCTACTGTTCATTTTTGCTCTGTCCTATATGTTTCTGCTGTTAGTGGTAATTTATTGTAGAAGCACTAGCCTTCAAAATCGTTTGCTGTGTGGACTTTAATACAATGCATGTTTTTATTGCTTTATGTTAAATAATAAATAATAATAAATTGCTCTTCTTAAAAAAGATTGTGTCTGACAATTCATTTAATAATCCAACAGAAAGAGTCCCATAGGCTTTAAAGCTTGTAAGTTGAATGAAATTGCCAAAATTATTACGCKTAATTAGCCTACTGTCTGTACAGAAATACAAGTCGGAAGTTTACATACACCTCAGCCAAATACATTTAAACTCAGTTTTTCACAATTCCTGACATTTAAGGTCAGTTAGGATCCCCACTAAATTTTAAGAATTTGAAATGTCAGAATAATAGTAGAGAGAATGATTTATTTCAGTTTTTATTTCTTTAATCAGAAGTTTACATACACTCAATTAGTATTTGGTAGCATTGCCTTTAAATTGTTTAACTTAGGTCAAACATTTCGGGTAGCCTTCCACAAGCTTCCCACAATAAGTTGGGTGAATTTTGGCATATTCCTCCTGACAGAGCTGGTGTAACTGAGTCAGGTTTGTAAGCCTCCTTAATCGCACACACTTTTTCAGTTCTGCCCACAAATCGTCTGTAGAATTGGGGTCGGGGCTTTGTGATGGCCACTCCAATACCTTGACTTTGTTGTCCTTAAGCCATTTTGCCACAACTTTGGAAGTATGCTTGGGGTCATTGTCCATTTGGAAGACCCATTTGCGACCAAGCTTTAACTTCCTGACTGATGTCTTGAGATGTTGCTTCAATCTACCCATATAATTTCCCCACCTCATGATGCCATCTATTTTCATCTAAGTGCACCAGTCCCTCCTGCAGCAAAGCACGCCCACAACATGATGCTTCCGCCTCCGTGCTTCACGGTTGGGATGGTGTTCTTCGGCTTGCAAGCCTCCCCCTTTTTCCTCCAAACATAACGATGGTCATTATGGCCAAACAGTTATATTTTTGTTTCATCAGACCAGAGGACATTTCTCCAAAAAGTACAATCTTTAACGTGGTACCTTCAGGCGTTTGGAAATTGCTCCCAAGGATGAAGCAGACTTGTGGAGGTATTACAATTTTTTTTCTCTGAGGTCTTGGCTGATTTCTTTTGATTTCCCATGATGTCAAGCAAAGAGGCACTGAGTTTGAAGGTAGGCCTTGAAATACATCCAAAGGTACACCTCCAATTGACTCAAATGATGTCAATTAGCCTATCAGAAGCTTCTAAATCCATGACATAKTTTTCTGGAATTTTCCAAGCTGTTTAAAGGCACAGTCAACTTAGTGTATGTAAACTTCTGACCACCTGGTATTGTGATACAGTGAATTATAAGTAAAATAATCTGTCTGTAAAAAATTGTTGGGTAATCTACTTGTGTCATGCACAAAGTAGATGTCCTAACCGACTTGCCAAAACTGTAGTCCGTTAACAAGAAATTTGTGGAGTGGTTGAAAAACGAGTTTTAATGACTCCAACCTAAGTGTATGTAAACTTCCGACTTCAACTGTATATAAAATCATTTAAAATAGGTACTACACAAGAAACCATTATTTGGAGGATCAGAGGATCCTTAGCTTCTTAAAAAGCTGTGGATTGTTTTAAATCAAATAGGCTACCAAATAGATGATTGTTAAGTTGCGAATGTCAGTGTATCACAGCCAGGCATATCGCAATATTTCAAAATACAATCGCGGGAAAACATAGCAATTGGCTTTTGATGTAAGGAGAAGACAATGAAAAGACTAATCTGTCTTTTAGTTATCAAAATTCTCAACTTAATTGAGCGAACAGTATTGATTGTTGATTGAATTTTTCGCGATTGAGTTATTAGCCTAAATTATGACTATCCAATTTACTCAGCCGACTATTTCTAATGTGATATCTTACATAAGCCTGCAAATGTGATGATGCATGGAATGCTTTATATTTTTTATGGTGAAAATCTTTTTCCCCAAACTTGAGTCTATGAGCAAGACAGTTAGGCCTATATTCGCTAATGTTTTTTCCATTGTCTATATGCACTAATGTTGTGTGCCCCCTGTTGGCTGTCAGTTATGTCAACGACTGTGTACATATGCCACGCCAGTCACCGACACCTGTAATTCCATGATTGTCACAGCCCTAGTGTGAAACATGTTCATTRCTTATTGATGTGGACYCCGAGGAACTTGAAGCTCTCGATCCGCTCCACTACAGCCCCATCGATGTGGATGGGGGCGTGGTTCCACCTCTTTTCCTGTAGTCCACGATTAGCTCCTTTGTCTTGCTGACATTGAGGGAGAGATTGTTGTCCTGGCACACTGTCAGGTCTCTGACCTCCTACCTATAGGCTGRCTCATTGTCGTSGGTGATCAGTCCTACCACCGTAAAATCYTCAGAAAACTTGATGGTGTTGGAGTCATYCGTGGCAACGCAGTCATGGGTGAACAGGGAGTAGAGGAAGGGGCTAAGCACCCACCKCTGAGGGGCCCCCGTGTTGATGGTGAGCATGTCGGATAGGTTGTTYCCTACCCTCACCACCTGGGGAGGCCTGTCAGGAAGTCCAGGATTCAGTTGCAGAGGGAGGTGTTCGGTCCCAGGAACCTGAGCTTGGTGATGAGTTTGGAGGGGWCTATGGTGTTGAATTTGCTCTAGTCAATTAACAGCATTCTCACATAGGTGTTCCTTTTGTCCAGGTGGGAGAGGACAGTGTGGAGTGAAATAGAGATTGTGTCATCTGTGGATCTGTTGGGGCGGTATGCGAATTGMAGTGGGTGTCTGGGAGGATGGTGTTGAGCAGTCTTTCAAAGAATTTCTTGGCTATAGATGTGAGTGCTACGTGGCGATAGTCATTTATGCAGGTTACCTTTGCATTCTTGGGCACATGGACTATGGTGGTATGCATGAAACAAGTTGGTATTGCCAACTGGTTCAGAGAGATTGAAAATGTCAGTGAAGACACCTGCCAGCAGGTCAGCGCATGCTCTGAGTACCCATCCTGGTATTATGTCTGGTTCCGCGGCCTTGTGATTGTTAACCCTTTTAAAGGTCTTACATCGGAAAGCGAGATCAGATTGTCATCCGGAGCAGCTGGTGCTCTCATGCATGGTTCAGTATTYRTTACCTCGAAGCGAGTATAGCTTGTGAGGTGTGMAAACACTTTGTTGCTTTTATGTATTTTGTTTTGTTGCTTTTTGTGCTATTGCTCTTTCTGCATGCTACATGTCGCTTGTCCTATGTTGCTTTGCATGTGCTAACCGCTGATTGTCTGGATTGTTATTGTAATTGTTTTTAATAACCTGCCCAGGGACTGGGGTTGAAAATTAGCTGACTGGCTAAAACCAGCACTTTTACTGAAACATTGATAAATATGCACTGTCCCTGTAAAAAATGTAAATAAACTCAATAGAAGGCATTTAGCTAGTCTGGTACGCTCGCGTCGCTGGGCAGCTCGCCGCTGGGTTTCCCTTTGTGATCCGTGATAGTTTGCAAGCCGTACCACATCCGTCGAGTGTCAGAACCGGCGTAGTAGGATTCGTTCTTAGTCTAGTATTGATGCTTTGCCTGTTTGATGTTTCGTCAGAGGTCGTAGTGGGATTTCACATAGACGTCCGGAGTAATGTTCCGCCTTGAAAGCGGCAGCTCTAGCCTTTAGCTCAGTACAGATGTTSCGAGTAATCCATGGCTTCTGGTTGGGATACGTACGGTCACTATGGAGATGAGGTCATCGATGCACTTATTAATGAAGCCGGTGACTGATGTGGTAAACTCCTCAATGTTATCGGATCAATCCTGTATCAGGGCATTATGTCCCTACCGCCCTGGCACAGTCCTCTGCCACCACATCGAGCCAATTAAGCACTCACACAATCTGATTGAAATGGAGAGGAAGTGGCAGAGAGAGAGAGAGGAGCGTGGAAAACACTGGCCTAGTGCCTGTTCGCTCTGTTTACCTCTTCCTCATTCTCTTTATCTCTCCCTTGCAATTGCTTTCTCAATCTCGCTCTCTTGTTCTCTCTCTGTCGCTCTCTTTTTTTCGCTCCTTTACAAATCTGTTTAAGTATGTGTCCTACAGAGAGAGATAAGAGAGTTAAGTGGGTTTTCAATAGGTGTTTGTGTTCCGGTTGCTAACTGTTGCGCATAAAGGCACTAAACTGTTTTAGTCTGTGCATCTATTTTGATTTGGCTATGGATGTATTTAGTAGGCACCAAACAGAAGATAACAGACTTAAACAGCGAGTGTGCCCTAATGAATAGGACTCAGGTGTTTGAATATGAACTGTTTCTCTAACGTTTCCCTTTTTCTCCTCTACAGGTTGACTCTGGGCAAGCCGCTGGGCGAGGGCTGCTTTGGCCAGGTGGTGATGGCTGAAGCGTTAGGCATCGATAAGGACAAGCCGAAGGAGGCCATCACAGTCGCCGTGAAGATGCTGAAAGGTACGTGTGAGTGTGTCCCTCAGTTTTTACGTGTATGTGTGCATGTGTGTGCGTGATTGTCCCTCCCACAGTAGCCTGCGGGATCTCAGTATTTCCACAGTGTAACCCTAGCCCTGTGACATACTGCCCTGCTAGCTGTAAGCCCTGGGCTGAGCCTCTGACCCATTTTAAATATGGGCCACCACCACCAGCTCTGGGTTGGGGTGTATGTTGTGGCTATATGTGCATACGTGTGTGTGTGTGTACCTGTATGTAGGGGTTGTCGAGGTGGGGGTTGGGGGCCCAGGTAATGATGCTGACAGCGGAATAAATCCGATGCCATTGTGTCTGACTGACCGGTCGCCTCGAGTCTCTGTTTTCATGGGTCCGCTCATGTGCTGCTGGAGATAGTAACTTCAGATTGACTGAATGTCTTTTAATTCCCTGGCTGCTGAAAGAATAGAGGCCTGTGTTTAGTGGTCACACTGCTATAATGTAATCTAGACCACCTCTGTCAGTGAAGCATGCTTAATAACGGCACAGATTAAGCTTGTCTGCTTGGACTGTAGGACAGACAGGGGCTGGGGCGTCCTGGGTTATGGGGAAAGAGATGCGGGTAGTGTGTGATGCCTTGTTTCCCCCTCCAGACGATGCTACAGAGAAAGACCTGTCTGACCTTGTGTCAGAGATGGAGATGATGAAGATGATTGGGAAACACAAGAACATCATCAACCTACTAGGGGCCTGTACACAAGACGGTGAGTATGAGGGGCTTTGCCTTAAAGGGACAATCCACCCCAAACCACAAATTCCTAGTGCGAAAACAAAATTTTAAGAGAACTAATCTTTCCTTTTGTCGTTATAACAACGTTGTTAGCAAAAATGTGAAAATCATTGTGTAAATCTGATCCAGCTCAAGTCGACTACAAAACCCACAATGCAATGCTCTCTCTGGGCCGGCTGGCCTTGCTAGCTAGCTAGCTAGCTAGCTAGCTAGCTAGCAAACATAGCTACACACAATAATACCAAAGTCAATATCAGCATGTGAAGGAGCTAGCTAGCTGTAAAATGGCATTAACAAACGGCACGATCAATTTACCCGTGGTATATTTTTCTATGATACTATTATGGATACTTTCATTCATACCCTGGTACTACTATGGTACTTTCACTTATACCATGCCATAGCCATTGGTCACTTTAATGAAATATACCATGGTTTAGCTTCGAAGTATGATGGTACTACTATGGTATTGCCATTGTACCTAAATATTACCATGGTATAAATCTGATTCATGGAAATGTACCACGGTTTTAGATTTGAAGTATAATGGTACTGCCATGCACCTAAATAATAATACCATGGTATTGCGTCATTTATACCATGGTAGCTGTGGATCATTCAAATACCATGGTTTTAACCTGCATTATACCATGGTAATGCACAATTATGTTAAATGGTACCAATAATTATCATATGGTACCATCTTTATTAATTGTGGCAGTATAATGCATTAAATAAATAAACCTCCCAAGGTCAAGAGGTTGTTTGGTATTATATTGATTAATTTATATACCAGTGTGGGCAGGTTTCTGATAGTCAGAGGCAGGCTACTTTTGTTGGTCCTAGTTTGTCTGTAACATCAAAAGAAAAAGGGAAATAGTTAGTGTGATAAAGGGGTAGTACTTTCTGTATATGCCTAGTTAGTAGGTCAGTTGAACGAGAGAGCCAACTGAAGAGAGAGGCACCATACAAACTAAATATTTTAAACGTTATCATTATGGTTAGCGAGTTATAAAGCATAGGATATGAAACAACAAGTTAATCATGTGTAATTAAGCGAGTGTAATGATAATAGTTATTTTTGGATGATGTTTTCATGGTTTAATTAATTTATAAATACCATTAGCATAGATGGTAAAGTTAGCTCCAGTCAAGCTAGCCTGTCGTAGTCATGTCGACAGGCCCAACGAACGTGTAATCAAAGGGAAACATGGTAACTTACTGTTTTTAGGGATATGTTGAGATTTACATATTGAAAATGTATCTATGCGATAAGATGATAATACCTTTTTACAATTTTTTTTTAGTATATTGGCTATCTAGAACTGTATAAGAGTAGTCAAGTCAGTTGAATGATGGAGAGCCAACTGAAAACTGAAGAGAAAAGCACCAGATAAACTTGAAAAATGTAAGGTTTCAGACTCTTCTCACCATACCTTATTCAGGTCCCAAGGTTTAAGAGGGTACACTACACTACCAGACCATATGTGTTGTGGTTTTTCACTATGAGCTAAAGGGGTTTAAGAGGGTACTAGGCCTACGCTTTGCCACTGCAGAGTGAGTAGTCAATGTTGCATTTTGTGAATACCATAAATTACTATGTTTTTGGTCGCTTTACCTGAAAAACGTTGGGACACAAACCATCATAATACATTGTAAACAACTACCATGCTTTCATGTTTCACTACATGCTGCTAGTACAAAACATTGGTATTTTATTTCATGAAAAAAATTAAATGAAAAATATAAAATGTTTTTGTGGTCACTACCATGGCAGGAAAATACAATGGTATTGGTGCAAATACCATGATATTTTCCTGCCATGGTGTTACAATGAATAAAATAGCATGATACTATAATGTTTTTTGGTTCACTACCATTGCAGCAAAATACCATTGTATTGCAACAGTACCATGGTATTTTCCTGCCATGGTAGTGACCAAAAAAACATTATAGTACCATGCTATTTCTATTTTTCCCATTGTACTACCATGGTACATTTTTGTAAGGGTAGGAGTCTCTCACCGAGTTCAACTTTCAGTCTGTCTCTGCGCCAGAGCGAGATCAGAGTACGTTGCTATGTCAACAATGGCCCTTTCCCGCATTTCCCACAAACACACAGGGTGCATTGCAAGATGGAACTTTAAGGAGAAACTGAGTTGAATAATTAGGTACTCTGTTTAGATTGAGCACATATAAGTGAAATATATACTTTGTTATGATGATAAACAGATGGATGTGTTCTAGACAAGTATGCCCTTACCGTCTATTGGCTGATTTGGCATTCTGGACTGCAGATKATGTTTTAGTGTGTTATCCCTATCTCCACTGACAAGAACCATGTAGCTATGACGCGTTCCTACACGATTTCCTGATTTCACAGACAGACCACTTAGAAGTTAACCGCACAAGGGTGTGTGAGCGTCCCACCTGGCCAACATCCAGTGAAATTGTAGAGCGCCAAATTCAAAAACAGAAATACTCATTATAAAAACTCATGAAACATACAAGTGTTATACATGGGTTTAAAGATAAACTAATTATTAATCCTTTACGGCGAAAGCATACCATGCGATTATCTGAGAACAGCGCCCAGCAGACAAATCATTACAAACAGTAACAAGCCAAGTAGAGGAGTTACACATGTCAGAAATAGTGATACAATTAATCACTTACCTTTGATGATCTTCATATGTTTGCACTCACAAGACTCCCATTTACTCAATAAATGTTTGTTTTGTTCGATCAAGTCCCTCTTTATATCAAAAAACCTCAGTTTTGTTAGCGCGTTTTGTTCAGTAAAACACTGTCTCAAACAACAGCCGGTGAAATTGCAGAGAGTGAAACTCAACAAAACAGAAATTCTCATAATAAACATACATAAAAGATACAAATGTTATACACCAGCTTAAAGATACACTTCTTGTTAATCCGAACGCTGTGTCAGATTTCAAAAAGGCTTTACGGCGAAAGCAAACCATGCGATTATCTGAGAACAGCGCCCAGCAGACAAATCATTACAAACAGTTAGCAACCAAGAAGAGGAGTAACAAAAGTCAYAAATAGCGATACAATATAACACTTACCTTTGATGATCTTCATATGGTTGCACTCCGAAGACCCCATGTTATTCAATAAATGTTCGTTTTATTCGATAATGTCCCTCTTTATGTCCAAAAACCTCCATTTTGTTGGTGCGTTTTGTTCAGCAATCCATTGGAACAAAGCGCGGTCACAACAGACAGACGAAAAATCTAAAAAGTACAATACAAGTTTGTAGAAACATGTCAAACGATGTTTGCCCCCTACCCTAGTGAAGTTAAATCATGGGGGAAATTGTTATTTTACCCACTGATAGAACATAGGCTTTCACCAAATCATAAGTTTCATGATTTTATTTCTGATGTGGATTATCCCTTTAAAGGACTGGTTCACTTTTTTGATGTAAATGGCATGTTATAGAAGGTTCCAGACTTTTTGGGCGACGATTTCAGTTGGTTTTGAAAAACTTACCCCACCCGCAATAGACTTCCACATTCCTCGTTCTGCGGTTTCTCATATCACCACAATTGGAACGAGAAAGCACGTACATGCTCTCACAAGAAAATGTATCGCTTGAGTCCAACAATATGGAATATAACGCTGTGGATAAAGTTTGGAATTACACAGTTTCATGTGTACGACATCTTAAGACCAGCATCACCTACAATAAGTGAACTACTCCTTTAATGGTCCAATGCAGCCGTTTTTATCTCAATATCAAATCATTTGGTGGCCATTAATAAACATGAACAATGCTCCCAAAACACCCAAATACGTCCTTTGGTTCCATTGTGGTGAAATGAGAAACAAGAAAGCACGCGCATGCTCGCACACCAAAATGTATTGCTAGAGTAGAGTTGCCAAGTTCTCTCCCACACATCTACTATGAATATAGTGTTGAACAGAACTGAATTTAAAGGAGTATTTTATCAAATAACTCTACCCTCCCATATATTTGTCATTAGTCCATGTTTGCCACTGTCCCCCACAAATTATTTCAGTCAACATTTAAATCCTGATGCCCAAAATCCCTGCGTGACTCGGTTACTTCTCTCTGCCCCACTTTGGAAAGCACTGGTCAGTCAGTGTGGTTGAGTCCTAAATGAGTGTGTGTGTGTGTGTGTGTGTCAGGCCCTCTGTATGTGATAGTGGAGTATGCCTCGAAAGGGAACCTGAGGGAGAACCTACGCGCCCGCAGGCCCCCTGGCATGGAGTACTCCTACGATATTAACCGCTGCTCAGATGAACAGCTCGCCTTCAAGGACCTGGTCTCCTGTACCTACCAGGTGGCACGGGGCATGGAATATCTGGCCTCGCAGAAGGTGCACACACCACACACAAACACACCATGTTCATTCTCACCATTCTGCTTGGTAGACAAACTTCCATGACATTGCACTGGGCCCTTGTGATAGGGCTTTAGCCAGGGTGGTTGTGTAAAAAGTGTGTGTTTATCATTGTGGGAATACTGTCTCCTTTAAACACGTCTCTAGCCCACTGTCCAAATCCAAGCATTGTCTGTCGCTATCACACAAAGCCTTTCTGTGCAGACAACTGAAGAACATATTTTTCACAACGGGGAATGGGCACATTAGCCAAACACTCCATCACGCTCCCTCTCACTAGAGGAATCTGTCAGAGGCTAGAGCATACAATCACACAGTATGTTAAGACACACACATACACACGAACACTCTGGCACGCAGTCATGCACAGAGACACACATGCACACCTAGGCACACAACAACTTCTACCATGTATGACAATGTATGTCAGAAATAGTTTTCAGATTCAGGCTTGTTTCTCATGCATGTGCAATGTCGTCATGGTATATTAGGTAGCATGTGTTTAGTTGAATGTGTGTTTTTCGGTTATTACACGTATAAAAGCATTTATTAGCATAGCTTGTTTGTATTTTAGTATTTGTATATGTATTTATTTGCACAATGAAGTAACGGTATCATGTTCTTTTCTCCTTTTCCCAATCTTTCCACTGGTTTTCCTCTCTTCTTCCCCCTCTTCTGCTTTTCTCTCCATCTACCCCTGCCCTTTCACAATTACCACTGTTATCTTTTCTCCCCTACTCCTATTTTATCTCCTTCTCTCCATCCAGTGTATACATAGAGATCTAGCAGCGAGGAACGTCCTGGTCACAGAGAGCAACTTTATGAAGATTGCAGACTTTGGCCTGGCCAGGGATGTCCACAACATTGATTACTATAAAAAGACAACTAACGTGAGTAATTGGGGGGGCACATGCTATGCTGTGTGTAAATTAGTGTTCTGTAGTGTTGTGAGGGGGTGTATGTGACGGAGTTTGGGGTACATTCAGTTAAAAGTCCAGGTAGTCGATAATGGACCGTAACAGATATGTATGTAGTTGGTGCRGTATATGAACTAATATACTGTACATGGGTTCTAATGTTCAAAATGATTTGTTAGTTTACAATTGTACAATGTATGCTCCCTGCATATAAAATCCACGAAGACTGCCGGAAAGCCCCGAACACAAGATTGTAATTTCTATGACTCACACGGTGGAGGAACATACATGTATTGCCTGTAGCCTACTGTACACAGTAAGCTGTAAATGGCACTTCACACTATAGACAACAACTGTGAGGATTTTTCTCCAATAGTCACAACAATCTTTAGAAAATAAAAATCTAGTTACGTGTGGAAATACATATGAGTGAACATTAGCAAGCAAGCAGCAGATGAAACAGAAATGGAATTCTCTCTTCCCTCTCCCCGGTTTTAGCTCGGTTTAAGATATTTACTAACCCATGCCAGTGACAAACATAGCTATGTTATTAACATATGGCAGTGCACAAACAAAATCTATCTAATTTATTTTGCAAAAGTGCCTTCAGGAAATATTCACACCCCTTGACTTTTTCCACATTGTTGTGTTGTAAAGTGGGATTAAAATTGTTTTAATTGTATTTTTTTATGCAAATGTATATAATTATAGTTCATAAAAGTGAAAGAATTTGAAGTTAGGATAGCTTGAACAMGTGCGAGTTGGTTTGGTGCCTCTAGCTTGAACGGTTCAATAGTTKATGTTGGGGAGTTATTCAATGCAAATGTATATTAGTACAGCTCCTAAAACGTTAAAATATTTTTTATTTAGGATAGCCTGAACATGAGAAAGTGGCTTTGGTGATGTTATGCTAATGTATGCTAATGTATTCTGACCCTAATTAGTCAGCCGGTCTATTGTTTGGTCGTTAGGCTGTTGGTCGACCTTGAATGTTTTAGTTGAGCAGTAGCAAATATATATACTATATATATATATATATATATATATATATATTTGCGCCCATCTCAGTAAACAAATCCATTGCGGAGGCCTAGGCTAAAAGCCAATTTATGCTTGATCTGAAAATGTGGTCAGAGACTACATATGGCGGGTGTGACGCAATTACACGGCCTCCAGAGGCATGCAGAGGTCAAATCGAGCTCTGTACCACATTGCCATGCTCCTCCCAAATGTTGTAATTTTTATTTAACCTTTATWTAACTAGGCAAGTCAATTAAGAACACATTCTTATTTACAATGACGGCACAATGCACTTAGGGTGTGTCTATAAATGAATAAAATACACTTTTAAATAATTTGACCAATTGATTGGTCTAAAGAACAAACGACTTTAGGTCGACCAAGATTTTTTTTTGTCGGGGACAGCCCTAGTCTTCTTAAACTGGTCAGTATTTGTGTGGTTGGTCATTGGTTGTGTTGTTCAGTAGTTGTCTGTTTTATTATTTATTTAACTYGGCAAGTCAGTTAAGAACAAATTCTTATTTACAATGACGGCCGACCAGGGAACAGTGGGTTAACTGCCTTGTTCAGGGGCAAAACGACAGATGTTTACCTTGTAAGCTCAGGGATTAGATCCAGCAGCCTTTCAGTTACTGGCCCAACGCTTTAACCACTAGGCTACCTGCCGCACCTGATTGTGGTCAGTAGTTGTGTGGTTCTGTAGTTGTGGTCAGTAGTTGTGTGATTGTGGTCAGAAGTTGTGGTCAGTAGTTGTGTGGTTGTGGTCAGTAGTTGTGTGGTTGTGACCAGTAGTTGTGTGGTTGTGGCCAGTAGTTGTAGTAAGTAATTGTGTGGTTGTGATCAGTAGTTGTGGGTTTGTGGTCAGTAGTTGTTGCTACGCAACAGTTGCCTTGGCTGGCCTGCTCCCTCTATGGCTAAAGCCAYTGTAAAAAACATGTACATTTGTGCTTTTTGTTACTCATACAGTACATTTGTGCTTTTTAAACTAAATAAATACTGCACTTTAACTAGGACTGTTGCGGTGACCTTATTACCGCCACACCGGCAGTCATGAGTCATGACCGCAGTCAAATTCCACGTGACCGCACTCTGGACATGGCTAACGACCATCAGGTCACACAGGGCTCTTGTCTCTCTAACCACTCTGACTTCAATGCAATCGGAAATCACAAAATACTTATCGTGCCTCCCGAGTGGCGCAGCGGTTTAAGGCACTGCTTTGCAGTGCTAGAAGCGTCACTACAGACCTGGGTTCGATCTCGGGCTGTATCAAAACCGGCCATGATCGGGAGTTCTATAGGTCGGCGCACAATTGGCCCAGCATCGTCCGAGTTTGGGGAGGGTTTGGCCGGAAGGGCTTTACTTGGTTCATTGCGCTCTAGCGACTCCTTGTGGCGGGCCGGGCGCCTGCAGGCTGACCTCGATCGTCAGGTGAACGGTGTTTACTCCGACACATTGGTGCGGCTGGCTTCTGGGTTAAGCAGGCGGGTGTTAAGAAGCACGATTTGGCGGTTCATGTTTCGGAGGACGCATGACTCGACCTTCGCCTCCCGAGCKCGTTGGGGAGTTGCAGCGATCTTGCTTTTTTTTGTTGACTCGCCTCACGGTGATTTATCAATTTYAWGAAAGAAGTTCAACAACAGGTCGAAACTGAGTGGATAACATGGTCTTTGTGGATGTTGTTTCTAAGCTTAACATCGAAATGGACAGTGCTTTCTAAGGTGATTCATTCAACACCCATACACATATTATAGCCCAAGCCCCAAAAATACCCTGAATTAAAATGATTGTGCTGTTATACAATACATAACCTACCGCATGTTACACACAGCAGAAAAAAAAAATGATTTAAGGAGTCTTTGGTTCATAATTGGTTTTATTAATTCTAGTAATCGCATTTGAGTGTGAACTGTATTATTATGCATACTGGATGGACCGGTTACCTTATGCTCTGCTCCAAACGTAATATCCATGAGTCTGGGAGAGAACATATAGGCCTAGGTGATGCTGTTGGTTCATTGAGTGTGCAGGGCAGTTTACAGTGCTAGCCTACATGTTTATTTGACACATTACCTTTAGCTACAGAATATCTCACCAACGTTTCCATCTCCTCTCTTTCCTCCATTCCTTTCCTGAGCGCACAGTGGTGGGGCTGTCAACAGTTAAATTAAATATGTTTTGTTGTGAAAACATCTTTACTTGGATGTTGATCCAAGCTGCATCACATCCGGGCTGCGCACAATTGGCCCAGCGTCGTCCGGGTTTGGCCGCGGTAGGCAGTCATTATAAATATTTTTTTCTTAATTGACTTGCCTAGATAGATAAAGGTTGAAATTAAAAATAAATTTAAAAAAAATCCCTAACAGATTTCACTTGGTTTCCCAAATTAAGGACTGGGTAGCTGCAGGAACAGGGTTGGAGAGCCCATGGCATACAGAGTTTGGGCGTAACGTCACTTGTTGCGCAGCGAGAGGCTGCATGCTCCTCAAACAGTGGTTGATGCATGGAGTGAAATAACCAGAGTAGCTACCCGCATGATTGAAAAGAGGCCTCCAGTCGCTATTCGAGTGCACACGGATGACATGGCTTTTTCCCTCTGCTCATTTGAAAATGGGCCATTCTAAATCGAAACAGAAGTCTAGATGGGGAAAATATGATCACTTGATGAGAGAACAGCGTGTGCAACCTGAGGCAAGGAACAGAGCGCACAACTTTTTGCGACTTTCTCAAATCATCAATAGCCTATGGTCGCATCATGCAGCCCATATATGTTTTGATTTCTAAAAGACATTAAGGTTTGTGTCATTCGCAACCAAAGTTGCCAAGTGACTCTAAATCTAGCGTATAGGACCTGTTTCAAATGATCACTTTTACACTCAACATAGCCACTTCATATGCCCACTCGCTCCAGAATGTAAAAAATATCCTTTCTATTTTATTCAGCTTCAAGTTCATTTATATTCTTCTCACTATAAGATCATGTAATGTAAATTAATGGCATTGGACTTAAGCATATCTTGTCTGCTAAATGAACAAGCCTACAGCTTATGCCATGGCGCATAGACAGATAACATACAGTAGGCCAACGCATACTGTTCTTCTGAAATACAGTTTCTTCATATCATCTTTCTTTAGACCTGCCTAAAATATATGGATTTATTATACTTTTTACAATGTAGATGTTCCGAATGCGTGCCTGTTTATGTTAATTAACGGTCAATTCTTTTGCATGACAATAACCGGTTGAAAGAATTGTCATGACCCTAAATCTGACCCACAAAACTTATTTGCTAGATTCATGATAGTGTTGTTAGACAAAGCAAGGAAAGTGAACTTCAAAACCTGATGTCGTTTTATTGGAATTAGCAGCTGTTGTTGGTAAATAATGAATCTGCTAGCTTCTGACATGACTTGCTGCATCTAGAAAGAGATCAGTTGGTGTTTTACTAAAACAGCGTTATCTATTGATTGGTCGAAGCTATTCCTAATATTTTTTTTCAGTTTTGAAAAGCAGAGAAAGATTTTATACACTGGTTTTTGTCTGACTTGTTCGGGGAGTGGTCAAAAACGGCAGTTGTTTGGAAACAGATGGGGGAAAATGTGTTAATGCAGTTACTGAAACGGCTGTTTCATTTGGTCCGTAGCGGATATTTTGGTTCCGTGAACAGATTTCAATAGCGGAGAAGGAGATGAAGATGTCGTACCCTCTCCAACAAGTTAGACAACATGGTAGAAGTGTTGAAAATGTCCGTTGTGTATAAAAAGTTACAGAAAATGTTGTGGTTACCAAAACAGCTGTCACTTTATCAGAATAAGATATTTGTTCAAAAAAAGGGTTAAATACATCAAATGTGTTTCCTGATCTTTCTTATATTTTACATTTACATTTAAGTCATTTAGCAGACGCTCTTATCCAGAGCGACTTACAAATTGGAAAGTTCATACATATTCATCCTGGTCCCCCCGTGGGGAATGAACCCACAACCCTGGCGTTGCAAGCGCCATGCTCTACCAACTGAGCCACACGGGACCACGTTATATCTCAGTGAATCTGTTATTCAATGTGTTTGTTTGGGCTAATAGCAGTAAGGCCAATTTTTTTCTCTCCATACAATATATATTTTTATACTTCAAGGGGTCTTACAATTCAAAATCAAATAGCTAAACTACCCTGGCTTAGACGTATGAATTAAAATGTATAAATGATATAAAAAACGTTACGTAATCACACTGGTCATGGCTAGTCTACATATCTTAAAGTTGTAACCGCATTTCTAGCTTAAACGGTGTGAGAGTCGCGTGCTAAATAATAAAAAGTCAAGAGGTATGATGAAGATTTAAACTCGGGACTTTTACGTCGCAAGTCCCACAAAATTACGAAAGTATGATGAAGATTTAGAATGGGACGACTGTTTTGTTCAAAAGCTGAGGAATTGGAGGTGGAGAAATGTAACCACTCAACAACAAAAAATATGTATTAAAATMTAAAAAAATGTAAAAAAATCGGTGAGCTATGGATACAAAATGTAAATGTTTTCCAGATTCAGAGGTTAAACGGTATCTGTTTAAAATTACATTGTTTAGAAACAATTGAGTAGAACAAGCATATTTTMGGGGTTCTGATGGGGTATGACAAATTGGACTAAGTGCATTTATTATATATAGTGCATTTGGAAAGTATTTAGACCTCGACTTTTTCCACATTTTGTTTCATTACAATCTTATTCTAAAATTGATTAAATATTTTTTTCCCCCTCAATCTACACACAATACCCCATAATGACAAAGCGAAAACAGGTTTAGACATTTTTGTAAATGTATGGTGTTAAATATTTTTGTATTAATATGTTCATGTCCTTGACACTTACAAATAATTCAAATGTAGTTGCTAGTAGAATGTTACAATGCGAAAGTCATGTATTAAAAATAAAAATAAAATACTTTTTATACATTGTTTTGGAACTAAACCTCCCTTGCACTGCACTGCTTTGTAACACCGTTATGAGGATGAGCTGGCCCTCATCTGCTCTTTAAGCAAATTATTTCCATAGTTCACTTCTGGAGACAGTTTTGTCAACAAGCTGCGGGCATGGAGGTATGATATTTTCTTTAGAAGAAGCCATGCTGTCTGCATTCTCTCTCCTCTCGCTTGCTTCTCAAAAGTGGCTTGCACTGTGTCAGCTGCAAGTGCAAGCATGGCTAGCTTACTACGGCCCCCTTAAGATTCAGACAAATTACTAGACATACGGATTGATGGATCGAGTCTATGACGTGAGACAGATTTGACTGAAGTACCGAAAGTAACAAAACTTCTAGTTCCGAACCGTTATTCGTGTTCTAGTATTTAATAAGTACCGAAGTGTCGGTATACCGTGCAACACCAAAGWAAATGTTGTTCAACTGGAACCCAGTTGTGTTATTTTGAGTTAACACTTCCCTCCCTCCCTTCTCAGTCTTGGCAGAGACTGGAGGTTCCCAGACCATCAGTAAATGCAGTGCTTACAGAGTGGCTCTGTGCCTCTCTTGTTCCTTCACTTCCATAGCCACTTGTCCAAACAGCCCGAGAGAGAGAGACAGATACTGAAAGAGATGAAGAGCAGAGGGCTTGTCATCTTCATAGTAGAACCCTAGTAGCATTCATCCCATTCCCACTGTAGAGCATAGCACAGCCTGCTGCTTTTTCATTACACATACTATAATGCTGAGAACCTAGCCTAGTTGAAAACAACCACCCACAACAGCATGGGCCATAGACAATGGGTGATGGTGATGATGTAGTCTAGGAGAAAATATACTTATTTCAGAAGGTGTATTAAAAAGGTAGGGGCAAATATAATGTTAATTATCATGACGGTTCCTCTATAAGGATGGATATCATCACCATCTATGAGAGCCTCCTAACCCTATCTGGGAAAGCTGATTACCTGGCGGGTCAATCAAGGCAAAATAATATTGTAATAGATGGTATCCAGGAAAGTCATAGTGAAATATGGGCAGAATCAGAGACAAAGTTCATAACTTGCGAGGTGAGGAGGATTATTTAAGATACTGTTTGAGGAGGTAGGGTTTCAGATGTTTTCGGAAGATGGGCAGGGACTCTGCTGTCCTAGCTTCAGGGGGAAGCTGGTTCCACCYTTGGGGTGCCAGGACAGTAGAGCTTGGGAGGGCCAAGAGACCGGAGGTGGCAGAACTGAGTGCTTGAGTTGGGGTGTAGGGTGTGAGCATAGCCTGAAGGTAGGGATGGGCATTTKCTCTTGCTGTTCCGTYGGTAAGCGAAATGGCCTTGTAGTGGATGCGAGCTTCGGCTGGAAGCCAGTGGAGTGTGCGGAGGAGCGGGGTGACATGAGAAGGTTGAAAATAAGTTGCAGGGGTTTGATGGCACAAGCAGGGATCCCAGCCAACAGCGAGTTGCAGAAGTCCAGAAGGGAGAGGACAAGTGCCTGGATTAGGACCTGCTCCGCTTCCTGTGTGAAGTTTGGTCGTACTCTACGGATGTTGTAGAGCATGAACCTGCAGGAGCGGATCACTGCTTTGATGTTTGTAGAGAACGACAGGGTGTTGTCCAGGGTCACGCTAAGGTTCTTTGCACTCTGGGAGGGCGACACTGGAGTTGTCAGCCTTGATGGAGAGGTCTTTGAGAGGACAGGCCTTCACCAGGAGGAGGAGCAGTTCCGTCTTGTCAAGGTTGAGCTTGAGGTGGTGGGCCGACGACATCCAAGTTGAGATATCTGGGGGGGGTGTGATAGCAGAGATAGGAGAGACCATGTGAGGATATGATGGAGCCGAGTGACTTGGTGTATAGACAGAAGAGGAGAGGGCCTAGAACCGAGCCCTGGGGGACCCCAGTAGTGAGAGTACATGGTGCAAACACAGATCCTCTTCACGTCACCTGGTAGGAGCGGCTTGCCAGGTAGGATGCAATCCAAGAGTGTGCATAGACTTCTCCACCACTGAGAGGGTGGAGAAAATGATCTGATTGTTAGATCTAGCGGTTAGCTCTAGGAGGATGAGAACAGAGGAGAGAGTCAGCTTTAGCCGTGCGGAGAGCCTCCATGACACAGAGAAGAGCAGTCTTGGTTGAGTGACCCATCTTGAAGCCTGACTGGTAGGGTCAAGAAGATCGTTCTGAGAGAGATAACGAGAAAGTTGATCAGAGACAGCACGCTCAAGTGTTTTGGAAAGAAAAGAAAGAGATACAGATTTATAGTTTGATGTCAGATGAGTCGAGTGTTGGTTTCTTGAGAAGGGGAGCAACTCGGGCCACTTTGAAGTCAGAGGGGATGCAGAGGGTGGTCAGGGATGATTTGATGAGGGAAGGGAGGAATGGGAGAAGGTCTCCAGAGATGGTCTGGAGAAGGGAGGAGGGGATGGGGTTGGGTGGCCAGACCTCACTAGTTGCAGGATGTCATCTGGAGAGAGAGGGGAGAAAGAGGTCAAGACGTGGGGTAGTTCTGTGTGTTTGAGACTAGTGGACTCAATAGGCTTAGTGAATGAGTAGCGGATGTCGTCAACCTTTTTGTCAAAGTGGTTGACAAAGTTGTCCGCAGAGGGGGGGGGCGAGTTTCCTAGGGTTAAAGGCAAAGTTTAGAAATTTAGAGTGGTAGAAAGTGGCTTTAACAGCAGATAGAATAAGAGAAGGTAGAAAGGAGGGAGTGAAAGGATGATAGGTCCTCCGGAAGTTTCATTTTCGCTCAGCTGCCCGTAGCCCTGTTCTGTAAGCTCGCAAGGAGTCACTCAGCCACGGAGTAGGAGGGGAGGGCCGAGCGGAAAGGGGACAGGGCGAGTCATAGGATGCGGGAAGGGAGGAGAGTAGGGTCGAAGAGGCAGAATCGGGAGACAAGAGGGAGAAGGATTTAGCAGAAGGGAGCGATGATAAGATAGAAGAGGAGAGAGTAGTGGGACAGAGAGAGAGCAA